>NC_084623.1:29613876-29948876 GCF_033978795.1 Nerophis ophidion | reverse complement strand
GAGTACTGGAGCCCGAACGGAAAATGCTCTATAGCCCGCAGACTTTTTTGGGGCTTTGGGAATCACTAATAAGCCGGAGTCCTTTGAACGCAGATTTCTTGCCGGGACATATGGTACAATACAATCAGCAAGATAAGATGGAGCTAGACCGTCTAGTATTTTATACGTAAGTAGTAAAACCTTAAAGTCACATCTTAAGTGCACAGGAAGCCAGTACAGGTGAGCCAGTACAGGCGTAATGTGATCAAACTTTCTTGTTCTTGTCAAAAGTCTAGCAGCCGCATTTTGTACCAACTGTAATCTTTTAATGCTAGACATGGGGAGACCCGAAAATAATACGTTACAGTAGTCGAGGCGAGACGTAACAAACGCATGGATAATGATCTCAGCGTCTTTAGTGGACAGAATGGAGCGAATTTTAGCGATATTACGGAGATGAAAGAAGGCCGTTTTAGTAACGCTTTTAATGTGTGCCTCAAAGGAGAGAGTTGGGTCGAAGATAACACCCAGATTCTTTACCGTGTCGCCTTGTTTAATTGTTTGGTTGTCAAATGTTAGAGTTGTATTATTAAATAGAGTTCGGTGTCTAGCAGGACCGATAATCAGCATTTCCGTTTTTTTGGCGTTGAGTTGCAAAAAGTTAGCGGACATCCATTGTTTAATTTCATTAAGACACGCCTCCAGCTGACTACAATCCGGCGTGTTGGTCAGCTTTAGGGGCATGTAGAGTTGGGTGTCATCAGCATAACAGTGAAAGCTAATACCGTATTTGCGTATGATGTCACCTAGCGGCAGCATGTAGATGCTGAAGAGTGCAGGGCCAAGGACCGAACCCTGGGGAACTCCACACGTTACCTTAACGTAGTCCGAGGTCACATTGTTATGGGAGACACACTGCATCCTATCAGTAAGATAAGAGTTAAACCAAGACAGGGCTAAGTCTGACATACCAATTCGTGTTTTGATACGTTCTAATAAAATATTATGATCGACGGTATCGAAAGCAGCGCTAAGATCGAGGAGCAGCAACATAGATGACGCATCAGAATCCATCGTTAGCAATAGATCATTAGTCATTTTTGCGAGGGCTGTCTCCGTGGAGTGATTTGCCCTGAAACCGGATTGAAAGGTTTCACATAGATTGTTAGACGCTAAGTGTTCATTTACCTGCTCCGCAACAATTTTTTCAAGGATTTTTGAAATAAAGGGAAGGTGAGACACCGGTCGGTAATTTACCATGAGGTCAGGATCGAGGTTAGGTCTTTTAAGAAGAGGATGAATAACCGCTTTTTTGAATGCTAGGGGAACAGTGCCCGAGGAGAGTGATAAGTTTATAATATTTAGCACTGATGGACCTAATAATACAAAGAGCTCCTTGATCAGTTTCCCAGGAAGAGGGTCAAGTAAACATGTTGTCTGTTTTATTCCATTTACACGTTGTAACAATTCCTCAAATGTTATTTCCTCAAAACGAGAGAAAGTATTTTGGAGGGCAGTATCCGCCGTATATACAATCGTGTCAGTGTTAATAGAACCCCGTTGTAGCTGGGACGCATTGTCTTTAATCTCCTTTCTAATGACTTCAATTTTCTTACTAAAGAATTGCATAAAGTCATCAACTGAGTGGGTTGAGCTACTGGAAGGAGTCCCTTGTTGGGTTAGCGATGCTACCGTACTAAACAAAAATTTAGGATCGTTTTTATTACGGTGGATGAGATTTGAGTAATATTTAGCTTTAGCTAAGGTAAGCATGCGCTTATAAGTTATTAAACCATCACTCCATGCTTGATGGTGCACCTCAAGTTTAGTCGTGCGCCATTTGCGTTCCAGCTTTCTACATAATAATTTCTGAGCTCTAGTTTCTTCTGTAAACCATGGGGTACGCTTTTTTGGAGCCTTTTTTAACTTTAGCGGTGCTATGTTATCAATGGTTTCGCGCAGGGCGTCGTTAAAGTTGTTAGTGAGGTTATCAATAGAGCCCACATACTTTGGGAATGGTGCCATTACCGAGGGCAGTAGGTCAGCAAGAGTTGTCGTTGTGGCTGTATTAATGTTGCGGCTGCTATAGCAGTTATTATTATTATAAGTTTGACGAACATGCGTCTGAACCTCGAATTTTATAAGGTAATGATCAGACAATACTTTAGTATACGGGAGTATCGTAACTTTGGAAACGGTGATGCCCCTGACAAGCACTAGGTCTATCGTATTACCGTTGCGATGCGTGGGTTCATTTATTATTTGTGTGAGACCACAGCTATCAATTACAGTCTGGAGCGCTACGCACGGTGGGTCCGATGGGGTATTCATATGGATATTAAAGTCCCCCATTATGATTATATTATCGGCGTGTGTCACTAGATCAGCAACGAACTCTGAGAATTCATTAATAAAGTCCGAATAGGGCCCTGGGGGGCGGTAGATAACAGCCAGGTGTAGAGGCAGCGGTGTGACAGACCTCATAGTAAGCACCTCAAACGATTTATATTTATTATTTATGTTAGGACTAAGGTTAAAGTTTTCGTTGTATATTAGTGCAACCCCCCCACCCCTTTTGAGCGGACGGGCAATATGCGCATGTGTAAAGTTAGGAGGACATGCCTCATTTAGCGCAAAAAAGTCGTTTGGTTTAAGCCAGGTTTCGCTGAGACCGATGACGTTAAGATTGTTGTCTCTGATAATATCATTAACTAACAACGTTTTAGGAGACAATGATCTTATGTTTAAAAAACCTATATTATAGGTAGTGGGCTGTTTTAGGGAGTTTTTGATCAAATTATCCGTAGTAGCAATATTAATAATGTTGTGTTTATTATGCCCAGTGCATTTAGTATAGTTACGACCATATCTAGGAATTGATACGACAGGAATTTTCCGATTGTTTGATTGTTGCTTTGATAAACTGCACGCATCATGGTTAGCCACCTCAGTAACGGGGATTTTCCGATTGTTTGTTTGTTGCTTTGATAAACTGCACGCATCATGGTTAGCCACCTCAGTAACGGGATTTTCCGATTGTTTGTTTGTTGCTTTGATAAACTGCACGCATCATAGTTAGCCACCTCAGTAAAACACATGTCCAACTCTGAAACACTCAAAGCAGAAAAAACTTGTTCTAATTTAACTGACTCCTTACCCAGACCAGTAGTCTCGCATTTTCCATCTAAATCCGTCTTCGGGATGGAGGAAAGTGGTGTTCTGTGGGGATTAGCCTTCTGCTTTGTTTTTAGCCCCGCTCGGCATCCGCGTTTCCGATCACACCGCTGGCGTCTGCTCCGTAGACGGCCCCCGCTGCTACTAGACTCCCCTGCTTCACAGGCCGCTGGATGTAGCCGCCGATGTATTCCCATGCTAGTTAGCAAGTCTAGCACGCAAGTGTCTATCGGTCCAAAACGGCCCGATGTGTCCACATCCAGAAGTGTCTGGCGGTCGTACGTGATCACGGAGTGACCACGATGTGAGCCAGCCATAAAGTTTGTGGAATTGTCCGGTATTTCTGCCAAATGTTCCATCTTTAGCAGGAGTTCCTCGAGAGCGCAGCCCGTCCGGGCGCCGCCATCTTACAAGAATGTATATATATGTATATATACATATACATATATATATATATATACATATATATACACATATATATACACATATATATACATATATATACACATATATAAACATATATATACACATACATAAACATATATATATATACATACATATATATATATATATATATATATATATATATATATATATATATATATATATATATACATACATATATACATACATATACATACCCATAGATATGCTGATTTTTCCTATTTCGGATTTAGTTGGGTTTATTAGTCGGCATGTTGGGTTATTTGCGAAGTTGGGTTTGTGGTCCTTCAATGTGATGAAGGCTTCTTTGTTGGCTGTGGCGTCCACCCTGTCCTCAATATTCAGTTCGGTTGCGATCCGCTTGTTTTCCAAGTGGATGTTCTGTAAAGTGTTTACAGAACACTTTACAGAACATCCACTTGGAACATCCACTTGGAAAACAAACGGATCGCAACCGAACTGAATATTGAGGACAGGGTGGACGCCACAGCCAACAAAGAAGCCTTCATCACATTGAAGGACCACAAACCCAACTTCGCAAATAACCCAACATGCCGACTAATAAACCCAACTAAATCCGAAATAAGAAAAATCAGCAAAATAATCCTGGACAGAATCAACGCAAAAATCAAGGACAAAACACCACTCAACCAATGGAGAAATACAGCAGCAGTAATCAAATGGTTTAACAACATCCAAGACAAACAACAACACAACTTTATCTCCTTCGACATCGAAGAATTTTACCCTTCCATCACGCAAGACCTACTGACCCAAGTACTAAACTTCGCCTCGGACTACGACTCAATCACGGGCAACGAAAGAAACATCATCATCCACGCAAAGAACTCAATACTCATCCACAACAGTACACCATGGCAAAAAAAGAACAATTCAACATTTGACGTTACTATGGGGAGTTTTGACGGAGCAGAAACGTGCGAACTCGTTGGGAGTTTCCTCCTCTCCCAGCTTGCTAGCCTCAACCTGAACCTTGGTATTTACCGTGATGACGGACTGGCAGTGTGCCGCGCCTCGCCAAGGAGCAGCGAGAACACCAAGAAGCGCATATGCCATATCTTCAAAGAAAACGGCCTACGGATCACGATTGAAGCCAACAAGCAAACCGTCAACTTCCTCGACGTCACTTTCAACCTGAGAAATAACAGCTACCAACCATTCACGAAACCCAACACAACACTCCAATACGTGCACCATGACAGCAACCACCCACCCACCACCACGAAAAGAATACCTACCGGAATTAATAAAAGGCTATCGATGCTGTCATCCAGCAAAGCTGAATTCGACCAAGCAACCCCCCCGTACCAGAAAGCACTTGATGAAAGCGGATACAACTTCACCCTCACCTATGAACCCACTCCAGGAAACCAACCAAAAAAGAGCAGAAAACGAAACAACATCATCTGGTACAATCCGCCATTCAGCAAAGACGTCTCAACCAACATCGGCCGCAAGTTCCTCACTCTGATCGACAAACACTTCCCCAAAGGCAACACCCTAAGAAAAATATTCAACAAGAACAACATTAAATTGAGCTACAGCTGTATGAATAACATGCAACAAATCATTTCAAACCACAACAAAGCAATTGCAAAAGGACTGCCTACCCCCAGACTAAACGACTCTGAAACCAATAATGAATGTAACTGTCGCAAGAAACCTGATTGCCCTCTCAACGGAAGGTGCTTACAGACATCAGTCGTTTACCAAGCAAAGGTAATACGCAAGGACATTAACACATCCGACACGTACGTAGGATTAACCGAAGGAGCGTTCAAAACAAGATGGAATAATCACAACGCCTCCTTTAGAAACCAGACTTTGCAGAATTCTACAGAACTCAGCAAACACATTTGGAACCTCAAAGACAATAATGTTGAATATTCAATAACATGGCAAATTCTTGCATCCAGCTCACCTTACAACAGTGGTAATAAAAGATGCAACCTATGCTTAAAAGAGAAACTGTTTATTATATATCATCCAGATTTATCATCCCTCAACAAGCGCAGTGAAATCATTTCAACATGCCGCCACAAACGGAAACACCTCCTAGGTAACACATGAGCCAATCACCACACCCTACGCCTGCTTGTACCTACCCACTCTGTGCTCTATATAAACCATTGTATGTGAATGCTTCCATTAAAATCTCCTGATGATTGAGGGAACCCCTCATGAAACAGATCTGTTGAGATGAAGTAGTCTTGTGATTTTTTTCCCACACCTACATATTGCACTCTACCACGTTATCGAGCACTATTCTCTGGATAATCCAATCAAGACATACACATATATACATATATATATATATATATATACATATATATATATATATACATATATATATATATATATACATATATATATATATATATATACATATATATATATATATATATATATATATATACATATATATATATATATACATATACATACATATATATATGTATATATATATATATATATATATATATATATATATATATATATATATATATATATATGTATATACACACACACACATATTACGGCTGGGCGATATATCGATACAAACGATATATCGCAGGTTTGTCTCTGTGCGATATAGAAAATGACTATATCGTAATATTCAATTATATGTTCTCACACAGTTGCTTTTAGCTGAGTGCATTACATTATTGGTGTTTCTTACTCCTTCTCGTCTCCTTCTCACAAGCCCGGCTTGTTACATACGTCACATACTGTTGCGCGTCTAGCGTCATACGCTTTCGCCGAGAGCTAACATTAACATGGCTAACGTTAGCTGATTCAGGTCAAGTTGCTTTTAGCTACGGGTATTACACAACAGGCGTTTCTCACTCCTCCTCGTCTCTTATTCTCACAGAGACGGAAAACAAGCCCGCCTTCTTACATACTCTCGCGCAAATGGTCGAACAGTTTAAGAACAACATTTCTCAACGAGCTATTGCAAGGAATTTAGGGATTTTACCATCTACGGTCCCTAAAATCATCAAAAGGTTCAGAGAATCTTGAGAAATCACTGCATGTAAGCGATGATATACGGACGTTTGATCCCTCAGGCGGTACTGCATCAAAAACCGACCTCAGTGTGTAAAGGATATCGCTACATGGGCTCAGGAACACTTCATAAAACCACTGTCAGTAACTACAGTTGGTTGCTACATCTGTAAGTGCAAGTTAAAACTCTGCTATGCAAAGCAAAACCCCTTTATCAACAACACCAAGGAACGCCGCTGGCTTCGTTGGGCCTGAGCTCATCTTAGATGGACTGATGCAAAGTAGAAAAGTGTTCTGTGGTCTGACGAGTCCACATTTCAAATTATATTTGGAAACTGTGGACGTGGTGTTCTACGGAAAGAAGAGGAAAATAACCATCCGGGTGGTTATAGGCGCAAAGTTCAAAAGCCAGCATTTGTGATGGTATGGGGTGTATTAGTGCCCAAGGCATGGGTAACTTACACATCTGTGATGGCACCATAATGCTGAATGGTCCATACAGGTTTTGTAGCAAAGTACTGTATGTTGTCATCCAGGCAACGTTATCATGGACGCCCCTGCTTATTTCAGCAAGACAATGCCAAGCCACATGTTACAACAGAGTGGTTTCGTAGTAAAAGAGTGCGGGTACTTTCCTGGCCCGCCTGCAGTCCAGACCTGTCTCCCATCAAAAATGTGTGGCGCATTATGAAGCGTAAAATACGACAGCGGAGACCCCAGAAAGTTGAACGACTAAGGCTCTACATAAAACAAGAATGAGAAAGAATTCCACTTTCATAGCTTCAACAATTAGTTGCCTCAGTTCATAACCCTTTTTTGAGTGTTGTTAAAAGAAAAGGTGATGTAACACAGTGGTGAACATGCCCTTTCCCAACTACTTTGGCACATGTTGCAGCCATGAAATTCTAAGTTAATTATTATTTGCAAAAAAAAAAAAAGTTTATGAGTTTGTCTTTGTTGTGCATTCAATTGAATATGGGTTGAAAATGATTTTTAAATCATTGTATTCCGTTTATAATTTCTCAACTCATACAAAAACGGGGTTTATATATATATATCAGGGGTCGGCAACCTTGACCACTCAAAGAGCCATTTTGACCCGTTTCACAAAATAAAGAAAACTATGGGAGCCACAAGACTCTTTTGAAATTTAAAATGAAATAACACAGCGTACAAAGTTGTATTTTGCCAGGGGTCTCAGACACACGGCCCTCACACCTTTATATGAAAATGTAATATTACTGCGGCCCGCAAGTTTTATTTGAATGCCGCTTGGCAACATCACATTTGCCAACCATCTCAATTTTTCCGGGAGACTACCGAGTTTCAGAGCAACCATTCTCTTGAGTGTCTGCTGGTTTTCACCCAAACAACAATTATAAGGGCATGCTATGATGACAATGCGTTTAGTGCCCTCTACAACCGGGCCGGCACTCAGATAGCATAGCATCAAAGCAGACGCGATGACATGGTCGAGAGGACGTTTAAGGCATTGCCATCACGGCACGCCCTCAATATTGTTATCCGGGTGAAAATCTGAGAATGTTATCCTGGGGAGATTTCTGGGAGAGGCATTGAAATCCGGAAAACCTCCCGGAAGAATGTGGGGGTCGGCAAGAATGCAGCTGAGCCACATCAGAGTGATCCAAGAGCCGCATGCGGCTCCGGAGCCGCGGGTGGCCGACCCCTGATATATATATATATATATATATATATATATATATATATATATATACATATATATATATATATATATATATATGTATATTAGGGCTGCAACAACTAATCAAATAAATTAGATTATAAAAATAGTTGGCGATTAATTTAGTCATCAATTCGTTGGATGTATGCAATGCGCATGCGCGGAGGCTTTTTTTTTTTTTTTTTCCCCTAAACCTTTATTTATAAACTGCAACATTTACAAACAGCTGAAAAACAATAATCAAAATAGGTACAATAACAGTACAAAACAGCGCAATTGCGACGCTGACGCTACGTCTCATGTGGTGGCAGTGAGCCGGCATATGATGTGTCATGGGCAGCTCACGCGACCACGCCGTCACCTTTGCCTGGAAACATTCGAAAAATGGCGGAGGAAAACAGTACGGATTGTTCTGCGGAGAAACATTGAGGTTATTGCTTCAATGGAGAAAAGTGTACGACCTAAGTCGTCAAAAGTGTCAGAACACTTTACTCTAAAGAATTCAAAGAAGACATTTCCTGCAAAATGTGCAGCATGGACATCGCGTGGCACGGAAGGACAACATTGCTTCGGCAGCACCTGAAGGGAGCCATGGATGAAGGGAAGAACTCACGGTACGTAACTTTTTTAAGTCCATAGTCTGAGTATATTGATCCATTGTGTCCGTCTTTGTGTGTTTTTAATCTTTTGTCGACCAGGAGATTTTTTTTATGGAAGCGCTGCAGCAACTGTTGTGTATAACTTTCAGAGTGTTAGGAACTTTTTGCAGAGTGCGGCGACTTCCTTTCCTGTGTTATTATGAGTCGCAACTGGCATTCATAAATTCAGCTTTTTTATGAGTAACGTTAACGTTATGTCTTTGTTGCAACGCGGGAATGATAATGTGTCTCCGGCACATTTGACGGCGTTTTGAGAGAGAAAACCCACGTTTACCAATTTGGAAATAAACGTAACGGGACAGAAATATCTCAGGTTGGTTTCATAATGGATCAATGTAGCCGGGCCCAATAAAGCTATATAGATCTATTTAGACTTGAGTGGCGCTTTAGTATAACTAAACGTTATGAAGGTGCTGGAATATTTCATGCTATGATTCAGAGTTAGCCTAAAGTGAATCCTTTATTATTCAGAATAGAAACGTGTACTATATCTGATCCAGTTTTGATCTGATGATTTACATTTCTGTGTTATTGGTGTATTCTGTAACTCCAATGTCCATTTATTTAATAATTTAGCTGTTTTTTAATATGGTGGCGTATTTGTCTTTTACGTCAGAAATTATTAATTAAATCAACTGGGTATGTATTGAGTTACATGTACAAACCCTATTTCCATATGAGTTGGGAAATTGTGTTAGATGTAAATATAAACGGAATACAATGATTTGCAAATCCTTTTCAACCCATATTCAATTGAATGCACAAAAAAGACACTCATAAACTTTATTTTTTTTGCAAATAATAAATCGCTTAGAATTTCATGGCTGCAACACATGCCAAAGTAGTTGGGAAAGGGTATGTTCACCAATGTGTTACATTACCTTTTCTTTTAACAACACTCAATAAACGTTTGGGAACTGAGGAGACACATTTTTGAAACCTTTCAGGTGGAATTCTTTCCCATTCTTGCTTGATGTACAGCTTGAGGTGTTCAACAGTCCGGGGTCTCTGTTGTCGTATTTTAGGCTTCAGAATTTTCAAAGGGAGACAGGTCTGGACTACAGGCAGGCCAGTATAGTACCCGCACTCTTTTACTATGAAGCCACGCTGTTGTAACATGTGGTGTGGCAATGTCTTGCTGAAATAAGCCAGGGCATCCATGATAACGTTGCTTGGATGACAACATACGTTGCCACAAAACCTGTATGGACCATTCAGCATTATTGGTTCCTTCAGATGTGTAAGCTACCCGTGCCTTGGGCACTAATACTATATTTAGTGTCAGTGGTTTTCTGAAGTGTTCCTGAGCCCATGTAGTGATATCCTTTAGAGATTGACGTCGGTTTTTGATACAGTGCCATCCAAGGGATCGAAGGTCACGGTCATTCAATGTTGGTTTCCGGCCATGCCGCTTACGTGGAGTGATTTCTCCAGATTCCCTGAACCTTTTGATGATATTATGGACCGTGGATGTTGAAATCCCTAAATGTCTTGCAATTGCACTTTGAGAAACGTTGTTCTTAAACTGTTTGACTATTTGCTCACGCAGTTGTGGACAAAGGGGTGTACATCGCCCCGTCCTTTCTTGTGAAAGATTGAGCAGTTTTTGGGAAGCTGTTTTTATACCCAATCATGGCACCCACCTGTTCCCAATTAGCCTACACACCTGTAGGATGTCCAAATAAGTGTTTGATGAGCATTCCTCAACTTTATCAGTATTTATTGCCACATTTCCCAACTTCTTTGTCACATGTTGCTGGCATCGAATTCTAAAGTTAATGATTAGCAAAAAAAAAAATTGTATCAGTTTGAACATCAAATATGTTGTCTTTGTAGCATATTGAACTGAATATGGGTAGAAAATGATTTGCAAATCATTGTATTTTGTTTATATTTACATCTAACACAATTTCCCAACTCATATGGAAACAGGGTTTGTAAATGATGCTACTATGAACGTTCTTAATATGGTTTCTCCAAAGGATGCACCGAATAATCGGTAACCGAATATATTAGGCCGAATATGGCAAAAAAAGCCACATTCGGCCTTCGGTGGAACGAGTTAAAAGCAAGGCCGAATAGTGGCGTGTGACGCAATGACGCAATTTTTTGACGCGGTGACGCAATCAACCAACGTGCAGTGACGCGGTGACTTTGTAACCCGGCGCCTTCGGAAAAATGTCAGCAGTGTGGAGATATTTTAAAGAGTCGGAAAGTGACAAAAGAATTGCAGTTTGCAACGAAAGTTCAGCCAAACTGTCTCGAGGAGGTGCCTCAGCAAAGACCTTCAGCGCTACTGCTTTAATTTATCATTCAAAAGCCAAACACCCAGAAAAGCATTCCGAGTACGAGAGAGAGACGGCTGCGGCTGCAGCTGCAGCAGCTGAAAGGAGAGCTGGTCACAGCACGACAACGCCCACCCCGTCCGTGGCCGACGTCTTTGAGAGGACGAAAAAGTTTGCGACTGACAGTGTCAAACCAAACGGAATTACAAAGAAGGTAATGGAGTTTAGGGCTTTGGATGATCAACGGTTTAGTGTTGTGGAGGACATTGGCTTTTGGAGACTCATGGAGCACATTGAGCCCTGTTACACGATACCGAGCAGACGGTATTTCTCTGATGTGTGCTTACCGGGGATGTATGACAGTGTTACAGCCCGCGTCCACGAGCTCTTGGTTAAAGATAATGATGTTCACTTCAGCTTCACGACAGACATGGAGCGCGGATGTCAGCCCCACCAGCATGCTGAGTTTAACTGCACAATGGGTAGACGAGGATTTCAAGTTACAAAAGATTGTACCTCACTCACAGGAGTCAGAGGGTCCCATACGGCAGCAGCCATATCCGACGCGTTCACCAGGATGTTTGAAATGTGGCACATATACCGGGCTAAAGTGCACGCAGTTGTCAGTGACAATGCTCGCAACATGGTGAAGGCGATGGAAGACAGTGACCTGAGAGGCTTACGATGCATGGCCCACACTTTACAGATAGCGGTCCACAAAGGTGTGTTAAGCCAGCGCAGTATTGCGGATATCATAGCGACAGGGAGGAAAATTGTAGGTCACTTTAAGCATTCCCCTCTTGCTTATTCTCGCCTCCAGTCTATTCAAGAACAGTTCGGAATGCCACCAAAACGGTTCCAGCGAGATCTAAGCACTAGGTGGAACAGTACTTTTTATATGCTGGAGAGCCTTTTGGCACAAAAACGAGTCCTGGCTGCCTACGTAGCAGATTATGATCTGCCCGATACATACGCCTCATACCAGTGGGTGTTAATCGAGAACACACTCTCCCTTCTCGCCCCATTTGAGTAGGTAACAAAAGGAGATAAGTTCATCTAATGCATCTGCAGCAGATGTTATCCCATTACTTGCAGCACTCATGTGTCTTCTCAAGAATGAAGCTGAAACGGACCACGGAGTCAAAACTACTAAAAGTGCAGCTGTCAACAGACGTTTTAGTCAGGCAGACTCTAAACCCTTATTCTGCATCGCGATTGTGCTTGAGCCACGATACAAGGATCACTACATTGGTGTGGAGAAAAAGCAGAGGGTAAAGGAAATGGTCCAGGCTGAATTGGACTTATTAAAACCACTTGGAGACAGTGAAGTGACGCACAGAGAGGGCGCAGAGAGAAAAAGAATGCGCACCACAGAGGCAGCGCGTGAACCCTCACTCTCTGACATGTTTGAAGAAATCCTTCAGGAAAACGACTCAGATTCCAGGCAGACTACTACAAGTGCCACTGCTCAACAGCTGGACTGTTACCTGTCAGAAGTCCTCATCCCCAGGAGTGACAATCCTCTAACATATTGGAGGACCAATCGAGACCGCTTTCCTGACTTAGCACAGATGGCACGCAGGTAATAACAGTTTTACAGCACTTTTCAAAACATAACTCCAAAGTGGTTTATAGTGTTTTTTAAATTGTGTTTGTCTTTTGAAGTGGTTTACACTTTTAAAAACAAAATATATATTTAATTAATGAAATATAAAACAACATAGGAATACTACAATAAAGTGCATAACAATAAGCTGATGGGAAAGGGATTGGTTTATTTTCTGTATTATTCATTTTTATTGCTTGATAATAATGAACTGAACCTACAATGTTGTTTCCATTCCAAGGTACTTGTCTGCTCCATGCACCAGCACAGACAGTGAGAGGCTGTTTAGTGCTGCATCCAATGTCCTCGATGAGAGGAGGAACATCTGACATGTGACAAAGCAGAGAAGCTACTGTTCATAAAGAAGAACCTGCCACTGTTCCTGAAGGATTAGGCTAAGTAGACTTATGCCAAAAGGACAATAGTTCATTTGTTATTTGCACTTAGGTTTTTTCAATGCATTTTAATGCATGTTTTTGTTGGAATGTCTACAGCAGGGGTCAGCATAGGTTCAATCATGGGCCAGATTTCTTAACCTTTTTTGGGGGGCTTGACATACAGGCACAGTTGTTGATGTTTTTGTCTGACATCTAAGACAAATTAAATTTGTTTTATACATAGTTAGTTTCCTTCTTTTTATTCTGAAGCTGAAGTACTGTTATTGACAAATCAGTTCTGGCCTAGGATATGTTGTGTACCTGTATAAGTGTATGAGGTTACAAGCACACACTTATTGAGATTTAGTGGGGCCTCTTTTTACATTATTAGCCTGTTGTGTAGGCTACCTGTATAAGTGTATGAGGTTACAAGCACACACTTATTGAGATTTAGTGGGGCCTCTGTTTACATTATTAGCCTGTTGTGTAAGCTACCTGTATAAGTGTATGAGGTTACAAGCACACACTTAATTGAGATTTACTTGAGCCTTCTGTTTACATTATTAGCCTATCTACTGTGGCTAATCAGACTTTTGCCAAAAGGACAATAATTCATTTGTTGTGGGTTTATCCACTTTAATACATTTTTTTTTTTTTGGAGTGCATGTTTTGTTTGAAGGCCTTATATAAATGAAAAACTTTGTGCTTTTTTTTTTTTTTTAAAGCAAAGGCTACTGGAATATTAAACAAATGTCAATATTCAATGAAAATTTACTGCATTTGAAAAACATGTCTAAAAATGTATTCTAGGCTACTTATGCAGTATGAAAAAAAAAAAGTGAAAAAATGCATTTAAATTTTATTCGGCTTCGGCCACGAATTTTCATTTCAGTGCATCCCTAGTTTCTCTCATTTCAGAACAAAACAAGCCAGCATTACAGACTTGGTACAAAGGAAGTTGTGCACACCACGGCAAGCGGCTGCACTGACTGATGCTATCCTGAATATGTTGGTAACTGACATGAGGCCACCATCAATGGTGGAGGATGAAGGTTTTAGAAAAATGATTCACGTCCTCAACGTCATTACACTCTTCCTTCGAGGAACCATTTTACCAAACTGATGGAGAGGAAGTACGAGCGGACATTCTATGCAGTGTAGACTGACATAAAAGCCACCCAGAGCAAAATTGCTCTCACTACTGATGTGTGGACAAGTGTAGCCTACCTTGGCAATACATGCCACTACATTGGAGACAAATATAACATGAAGTCAATCTGCCTTAAGACCATGCCACTAGAGGAAAGACATTCAGCATCCAACATTGCAGAATGGTTGGAATAGGTAATAGTCAGGTTTGAAATCCCCCTAAGCAAAATTATTCCTATTGTGCAGGACAATGGTGCACTTATAAAAAAAAAAGTAACATTTTTGTAACACTTGCCTTGTTTTATTTGGCAAGTCGAAATGACATGGTGCCAGTATGCTGTTTTTTTACAATAAGGTATTGAAAAGTATAGAAATGTAGTTTGTCTCTTTTATCCGATTATTAATTGATTAATCGAAGTAATAATCGATAGATTAATCAATTATCAAATTAATCATTAGTTGAAGCCCTAATATATATATATATATGATTATGATGATGGATTAGATTTATATCGCGCTTTTCTATTGTTATATACTCAAAGCGCTCACAGAGAAGTGGGAACCCATCATTCATTCACACTTGGTGGTGGTAAGCTACATCTGTAGCCACAGCTGCCCTGGGGTAGACTGACGGAAGCGTGGCTGCCAGTTTGCGCCTACGGCCCCTCCGACCACCACCAATTAATTCATCATACATTCACCAGTGATATATATATTAGGGCTGCAACTAACGATTAATTTGCTAATCGATTAATATATATATATATATACATATATACACACACACACACACACACACATACATAACAGGATTTCCCAAAGCACTTTGTTGTTAAGGCGGCCTAAACCAGCGTTTCTCAAAGTGTGGGGCGCGCCCCACTGGTGGGGAACAGAGACATGACAGGTGGGGCGTGAGGAACGGAAAGAAATTTCACTTAAAAATTTTTTTTTTTTTTAATTATATTCTTAGATTTTTTTTTTTTTTACTATGCTTTTATTTTCTATACACACTGTAAATCACGTTTGTGATTCTGTCTGTGAAATCCGCTATATAAATAAATGTACATTTCTTATTTTTCCTGTAGGCTTTAAATTTCTAGGTAGGAGAGAAAGTTTTACAGACATAGCAACAGTAACTAATGGGGGCGGGGCTAAGCGGAACAAACTTTCGCGCGGATGGGGAGCAGGCTAATATGTGGACCACAATTACACAAAATGGATAAATTTGTGACTCGCACCTTAAAGGTCATCGACCCAGAGCCAGCGCCTGCAGAGAAACAAAAATCTGACGGGCCTAATCAACCAAAAATCCAACCGAAAACAAAATATGATTAAGGGTATGTTGCTCTTGGATTCACAGCAGCGGTGGTGGGGGCAGAGGTGAGACCCCTGTGTGTTCTGTGTCTAAAACCGCTAGCAGCAGACAGCATGAGACCCAACAAATTAAAGAGACACCTTGAGACCACACACCCCAATCACGTCAATAAGCCACTTGATTTCTTTAAAAAAAAACTGGCAGAGCACCGTCAACAGGAGAAGCGCATGGTAAACGCTGCATCAGTAAACAGTAACGCTCAAATGGCTTCATATAGAGTTGCATACAGAATTGCACAATGCAAAAAACCACACACAATTGCTGAGCAGCTCATTCTCCCCGCTGCAATAGACATGGCGTCAGTCAGAGACAAACGCAGCAAAATGAAAAGGTGTCCCGCTCTCAAACGACACAGTTGCGAGACGTATATGCGACATTGCAAGTGAGCTTGAGGAACAACTCGTAGACAAATGAAAATAAAGTAGTTTTGCTTTACAAGTGGACGAAGCTACTGACAGCAATAAAGACTGCCTGTTCATCGCATACGTCCGCTTTGTGAATGGCGTGTCACTGTGCGAGGATTTGCTGTTTTGCAAATACATAAAAAATAGAGCCACTGCTGATGATATTGGACAGTTTCCTCAAAGAACACAACCTTAAATGGGAAAACTGTGTGGGCTTTTGCTCTGATGGCGCACAGACCACGGCAGGGTCAAGAAACGGGCTGCAGGCTCTAATAAAGAGGGTTGCGCCAAATGCGCATTGGACGCACTGTGTCATTCATCGGGAAGCACTCGCGTCAAGGCAGCTAAGCCCCAAACTCAATGAGATTTTAACAGATGTGAGCGCGGTGCATGGCAGTTCCCTGGGATTAAAAAGAAAGGAAATCACGTTTTCATGGCGCTATCATGGCTGAACAATTAAACCTTACACTATTAGCTCTCAGATTTAATATGCCTAATGTATGGAGCTGGCTTTTTTTGTTGTTTTTTAAATAGATATTTTTAACTCTGCCATATATACTGATCTGGGCTGATATTTAATTTTCCATAGTTTGAGCTGTTTGCAGAAACGTAAATACTTTTTATAGTAATATTAAAACCGTTTTCATTAATTGTAGTGATAACCTGTCATTCATTATTCTACTAAAATAGTAATTGCAATCATAACATCAATAATTAGGCCCATATGCTAATCATGTGGTCCTAATATGAAATACGCATAGATAAGTGGGTTTGGGTAGACTCTGGTGTAAACTTAAAGTAGATAGAGGAAAGAAAATTAATAGTCCAACATTGTGGCATACATTCAATATTTATATACACAAATATTAAATAAATAAAAATATTTTTTAAAACAGACAAGTGAGGAAAGAAAACATATTTGAAAATATAATTTCCATCATTGACTGACATCTGTCGACTAGTTGTATGTGTATGAAGAGAGAGATATTGATCTTAAAACTTCATTAACTATGTGACGTTCTCTTAACAGATGAGACATTACCTTCTTCAAAGACTTTCAGATAAAATTCGATTGGCATTTTCCACAACTCCACTAAATTTGGACTTTTTACAATTTGTTTGTCGACAGGAGCTGTATCATCTTGATACATATTGACGATGACCCGCCCTGCTATACTTCTGATTGGCTCTGAGTTTTTTTCGCCTGACCAATCAGAAAGGAGGGGCCGTCTAAGCATACACGCCCCCAAAGTGCCAAAACGAAGACGGCGCGTGCGCACGCAGAAAGGCAACACGCGCGCACCCAAGGGTCCAAGGGTGTCACACGCGCGCGCACGAAGTGGAGAATCAGCGCGCGATAACAGTTTTTATGCGCTTGGATTTTTGGCACTAATGTGACGCCATACAGGTGGGGTTTGAAAACTCCCCCTTGTCCAAAGTGGGGGATGACCAAAAAAGTTTGAGAACGACTGACCTAAACTAACGTCTTAACAAGCTGTTCGCTTTGTTCTGCCTCAGTCAGTACTCTCCGCAGCACCCAGCATTGTCCCACACACTGAACCATCTGATTGGTTACGCACGGAGCGGTAACAGCCAATCAGCAGTGTGTATTCAGAACACATGTAACAGCCAATCAGCAGTGCGTATTCAGAGCGCATGTAACAGCCAATTAGCAGTGCATATTCAGAGCGCATGGAGTCAGCGATTTAGACAGAGGCAGGCAGAGAGAAGAGACGGTGCGGGTGAACAGATAGGTGTTTTGCAGGTAAACATAAAGCAGCGGACTCTCTCCAAATGATAAAAAACACCTTCCAGTCAACTACTAGCACATCACTATGAGACCGTTGACAATCTAGAAACATAAGCGGCAGCTCAGCTCACTTGCAGTCCTTGAGGTGAAGGCTAATTAGCTTTTAGCGTAACGTTCGCTCACTGTGCCGTGTGTGTGTGCGTGCGCGCCCCATATTATTTTTTGCAAATAATAGTTAACTTAGAATTTCATGGCTGCAATACGTGCCAAAGTAGTTGGGAAAGGGCATGTTCACCACTGTGTTACATCACCTTTTATTTTAACAACACTCAATAAACGTTTGGGAACTGAGGAAACTAATTGTTGAAGCTTTGAAAGTGGAATTCCTTCCCATTATTGTTTTATGTAGAGCTTCAGTCGTTCATCAGTCCGGGGTCTCCACTGTCGTATTTTACGCTTAATAATGCGCCACACATTTTCAATGGAAGACAAGTCTGGACTGCAGACGGGCCAGGAAAGTACCCGCACTCTTTTTTTACAAAGCCACGCTGTTGTAACACGCGCTGAATGTGGCTTTGCATTGTTTTGCTGAAATAAGCAGGGGCATCCATGAAAAATACGGCGCTTAGATGGCAGCATATGTTCTTACAAAACCTGTATGAACCTTTCAGCATTAATGGTGCCTTCACAGATGTGTAAGTTACCCATGCCTTGGGCATTAATGCAACCCCATACCATCAGAGATGCTGGTTTTTGAACTTTGCGTCGATAACAGTCTAGATGGTTTGCTTCCCCTTTGGAATATTCCCAAAAACAATTAGAAATGTGGACTCGTTAAACCACAGAACACTTTTCCACTTGGCATCAGACCATCCTAGATGATCTCGGGCCGGCGGCGTTTCAGGATGTTGTTGATAAATGGCTTTTGCTTTGCATAGTAGAGCTTTAACTTGCACTTACAGATGTAGCAATGAACTGTATTTAGCGACAGTGGTTTTCTCAAGTGTTCCTGAGCCCATGTGGTGATATCCTTTAGAGACTGATGTCGGTTTTTGATACAGTGCCGTCTGAGGGATCGGAGGTCACGGTCATTCAATGTTTGTTTCCGGCCATGCCGCTTATGTGGAGTGATTTCTCCAGATTCTCTGAACCTTTTGATGATGATATTCCTGTGCACTTAAGATGTGACTTTAAGGTTTTACTACTTACGTATAAAATACTACACGGTCTATCTCCAGCCTATCTTGCCGGTTGTATTGTACCATATGTCCCGGCAAGGAAACTGCGTTCAAAGGACTCCGGCTTATTAGTATAGTACTTGTATTAGTATTAGTACTTGTATAGCGCTTTTCTACCTTCAAGGAACTCAAAGCGCTTTGACACTACTTCCACATTTACTCATTTACACACACATTCACACACTGACGGAGGGAGCTGCCATGCAAGGCGCTAACCAGCACCCATCAGGAGCAAGGGTGAAGTGTCTTGCTCAGGACACAACGGACGTGACGAGGTTTACACTAGGTGGGGATTGAACCAGGGACCCTCGGGTTGCGCACGCCCACTCTTCCATCGCGCCACACCGTACCTTTTTTTTTTTTTGCCCTCATATGCGGTCCTCTCCATGGTTTCTCATAGTCATCATTGTCACTGTCACCGACGTCCCACTGGGGTGAGTTTTCCTTGCCCTTATGTGAGCTCTACCAAGGATGTCGTTGTGGTTTGCGATGTGGTTTGTGCAGCCCTTTGAGACACTAGTGATTTAGGGCTATATAAATAAACATTGATTGATTGATTATGGACCGTAGATGTTGAAATCCATAAATTTCTTGCAATTGCACTTTGAAAAACATTGTTCTTAAACTGTTTGACTATTTGCTCACGCAGTTGTGGACAAATGGGTTTACCTCACCTCATCCTTTCTTGTGAAAGACTGAACATTTTGTGGGAAGCTGTTTTTATACCCAATCATGGCACCCACCTGTTCCCCAAATAGCCTGCACACCTGTGGGATGTTCCAAATAAGTGTTTGATGAACATTCCTAAACTTTTTCAGTATTTATTGCCACCTTTCCCAAATTAATTGTCACGTGTTGCTGGCAACAAATTCAAAATTTAATGATTATTTGCAAAAAAAATAATATTTATCAGTTTGAACATCAAATATGTTGTCTTTGTAGCATATTCAACTGAATATGGGTTGAAAATGATTTGCAAATCATTGTATTCCGTTTATATTTACATCTAACACAAATTCCCAACTCATATGGAAACAGGGTTTGTACATAGCATACAAAAAATAGCTTTATTTATTCATTTAAAACAGCTTAAAGCCGACATGTCAAGTTGGGATCTCAGTAGAGGTATACATTTGTGTTAAAATACAAGACCCTGACCATCGTAATGCTGAACGACCTCTGTGATCTGCCTTTCTTTTTACCCCAAGGGAGAGCCATATACCTGGCCATTGCAGACAGCTTCGTGCCCAGAGCTATTTTTAACAGTAAAACCTTATCTTTTAATTACATTTTTTAGGCTGCACGGAGTTTACTTAATTGTGTTCTATTAATTTGTGGCCGGAATAATGAAGTATTGTAAATGTGTGCATCAATGAACCGATATTAGTTATTACTGTTTTTTTGTGCACATTTGAATGTTATTATAAAATGTTTACTTGTATTAATGATTATTGTGATATTGTGTTTAACTTGTCTGTTCTTTTTCGCTGCGCAGGATAATTACAAAACGACTTGGACAATAACAGAGCAAAATTAAATGACACAAAATACGTATACACCAGTTTGGATGATTAATTACATTAATATTATCTATTATAATATAATAATAATATTATAATTGAGTACATTAATTGTGAATCACTTATTAATAAAGTAACTGTGTGTGGTATTACTGTACGGATAAACCACGAGGACTCTTTCAGGATCTTCTGCATGTTTTTAAAAAGGTCCCACTCTAACAGATATGAAAACAAATCCACCATTAACTAATAATTAGGAATAACGGCTTTAAAATGCTTGTCAACATGTGACACATTTTCATTACAACCATCTCCCATAATCAATAGGCTCGGACCGTAGGAAAATTCGACAGTGGCTGTGCTGTAAGATCTTAGCCGCTTCCTCTAAAGCAGGGGTCACCAACGCGGTGCCCGCGGGCACCGGGTAGTCCGTAAGGACCAGATGAGTTGCCCGCTGGCCTGTTCTAAAAATAGCTCAAATAGCAGCACTTACCAGTGAGCTGCCTCTATTTTTTGCATTTTATTTATTTACTAGCAAGCTGGTCTCGCTTTGCTTGACATTTTTAATTCTAAGAGAGACAAAACTTTAAAAGAATTTGAAAATCCAAGAAAATATTTTAAAGACTTGGTCTTCACTTGTTTAAATAAATTCATTAATTTTTTTACTTTGCTTCTTATAACTTTCAGAAAGACAATTTTAGAAAAAAAATACAACCTTAAAGGGGAACATTATCACAATTTCAAAAGGGTTAAAAAACAATAAAAATCAGTTCCCAGTGGCATGTTGTATTTTTGGAAGTTTTTTTCAAAATTTTACCGATCTCCGAATAGCCCTAAAAAAAGCTTTAAAGTGCTTGATTTTAGCTATTTGCGATGCCACTATCCATTTCCCTGTGACGTCATACAGTGCTGCCAATGTAAACAAACAATGGCGAATAGCACAGCAAGATATAGCGACATTAGCTCGGATTCAGACTCGGATTTCAGCGGTTTAAGCGATTCAACAGATTACGCATGTATTGAAACGGATGGTTGGAGTATGAAAGTATTGAAGAAGAAACTGAAGCTATTGAGCGAATAGCTATTGATGCTATTCATAGCCATAGCATGGCCGAATAGCTGCGTTAGCATCGCCGGTAAAATGTGCGGACCAAACGATCAGGACTTTCGCATCTTGTGACACTGGAGCAACTTAAATCCGTCAAATGGTAAGTGTTTTTTTCGCATTAAATGTGGGTGGAAGGAAATGTAATGTAGTTGCAAATGCATCTGCAGGTTATCCATACATCTCTGTGCCATGTCTGCTTTAGCACCGCCGGTAAATAGCATGTTAGCATCGATTAGCGTAGCATGTTAGCATCGATTAGCTGGCAGTCAACATCAACAAAACTCACCTTTGTGATTTTGTTGACTTTATCATTGCAAATGCATCTGCAGGTTATCCATACATCTCTGTGCCATGTCTGCTTTAGCACCGCAGGTAAATAATGTTAGCGTCGATTAGCGTAGCATGTTAGCATCGATTAGCTGACAGTCATGCCGCGACCAAATATGTCTGATTAGCACATAAGTCAACATCAACAAAACTCACCTTTGTGATTTTGTTGACTTTATCATTGCAAATGCATCTGCAGGTTATCCATGCATCTCTGTGCCACGTCTGTCATTGCCGGTCAAATGTGGAGACACTTTGGTACATTCAATGGGGGTCTGGCGGCAGACACTTTCGCATCTTCGGGCCAGTGGTGCAACTTGAATCCCTCCCTGTTAGTGTTGTTACACCCTCTGACAACACACCGACGAGGCATGATGTCTCGAAAAAACGGAAAATAACAGAGCTGAGAGCCAATGTTTACAATGGGTTGAAAATTAAAATGGCGACTGTATTACCTCGGCGACGTCACATTCTGACATCATCCCCTCCAGAGCGATAAACAGAAAGGCTTTTAATTCGCCAAAATTCACCCATTTAGAGTTCGGAAATCGGTTAAAAAAATATATGGTCTTTTTTCTGCACCATCAAGGTATATATAGATGCTTACATAGGTCTGGTGATAATGTTCCCCTTTAAAAATGATTTTAGGATTTTTAAACACATATACCTTTAAACCTTTTAAATTCCTTCCTCTTATTTCCTGACAATTTAAATCAATGTTCAAGTACTTTTTTTTTTATTGTAAATAATAATAAATACATTTTACTGTATTTCCTTGAATTGCCGCCGGGGCGCTAATTAATTTAAAACCTCTTTTCACTTCTGCGCTTACCAAAGGCATGTGGTAAAAGTAAGCATGCACTAATTATTTTATAACCTCTTCTCACTCCGGCACTTACCAAAGGCATGCAGTAAAAATGTGAGTGTGATGTAAGCTTGGACCTTAAATCTTACAAATTACCGGTATTGAAATCAGCCTCCTCCATTTTGAAAATGATGACAGGGGAAGTGTCACTCGAGACGTTACGAGTTTGACCAGGCGGTAATACTAAGCATGCGCTAATTATTTTGCGAAGCGAGTATCACCCGGCAGTAATTCAAGGCAGGCACATATTATATGCCGTATTCAAGGAAATACGGTAATTTAATTCTTCATTTTAGCTTCTGTTTTTTCGATGAAGAATATTTGTGAAATATTTCTTCAAACGTATTATGATTAAAATTCAAAAAAATATTCTGGCAAATTTAGAAAATCTGCAGAATCAAATTTAAATCTTATTTCAAAGTCTTTTGAATTTCATTTAAAATGTTTGTTCTGGAAAATCTAGAAGAAATAATGATTTGTCGTTGTTAGAAATATAGCTTGGTCCAATGTGTTATATATTATAACAAAGTGCAGATTGGATTTTAACCGATTTAAAACATGTCGTCAAAATTCTAAAATTAATCTTAATCAGGAAATATTACTAATGATTTTCCATGAATTATTTTCTTTATTTTTTCAAAAAGATTCAAATTAGCTAGTTTTTCTCTTCATTTTTTCGGTTGAATTTTGAATTTTAAAGAGTCGAAATTGAAGATAAACTATGTTTCAAAATTTAATTTTCATTTTTTTATGTTTACTACTCTTTTAAAAAGTTCAATTAAGTGTTTTTTTCATCATATATTCCATACAAAAAACCTTCCGTAAAAGGAAAAAAAATGTACGACCGAATGACAGACAGAAATACCCATTTTTATATATATAGATAGATTTATGTATTAAAGGTAAATTGAGCAAATTGGCTATTTCTGGCAATTTATTTAAGTGTGTATCAAACTGCTGGCCCTTCGCATTAATCAGTACCCGAGAAGTAGCTCTTTGTTTCAAAAAGGTTGGTGACCCCTGCCCTAAAGGTAAACCAAGAGAATACAAAAAACACAACAACAAAAAAAAAACAATTCGACGTTCTTCTCTTAAGTTTTTCAGTATTCAACTTCGCGCGATTGAGCAGCATATAAGTGACGTAAATGTATGGAAGGCACAACATACGTGGCCAGGTAGAGTTTGAAGTGGACTCTCGGACCCACCTTTGTCGACCGCATGGGCTGAGTCCTTGGAAGGATGCAGCCTCCGAATTGAGACACAGCTGGAGTGGAGTATTTAATTTGCGATGGAAACAAATATGTTCCAATCGAAATATATATATAGATGTGTGTATCCACGACAAATGACGTATACTTTCCGTCAGTAATAAACTCCAAACTTAATAAAAAAAACGTAACTCACATGCGTTTTGTCAACCAATTCCACTATTGCATCGGGGTTAGATACTAGTTTGGATCTAAAAACATCAGTTTGATTAAACCTTTTTGTTAACATAACAGTAACTGCAAACCCGCCAACTTTGCCTGAGGTAGCTAAATAATATTGTCGCATACGCAATGCTTACCTTTATTTGAGTCTCCAAAATGGTGCCGTGACCAGCCACCAGCAATATACAAATCATCAGGGAATCTTTTGTGTCTCCTAAGGATGTTTCTCTGTGGTTGAATAAATATCAGCAGCTATCGCTCCAACGTACTTCTTTTTTACTACTGAGTCATGACAACGTCTAAGTACTTCCGTTACGCGGTTAACAAAATAAAAGTTTTTGGGGGGGATAGTAACAATTTATATGTCGATATTTAATGAACATTTATCAAAGTAAACCAGGGCAAACATGTGATATGATTACTTTTCGCCTACCTATATCAACAAGATGGTTGGCGAAAAAAATATGTAATCATTTCCAAGTCACAGAAAATACCAGGTAAAGTGGTACTATACATAAAAAAATTGTGTTTCACTGGTAGGAATGACAGAAAAAATGAACACAAAAACAATGGCATTTGATAACAATACTGCAAACTAACACAATACGTTGGTTGGTTCCATGAAACTCTGCACTGTATATTGACAATAACCATTTCTTCATAATTTGTAAGTTATTTTTAATAAGCAAAACAATAATTGTGTCCAAGAAGAGGACAGTACTTGAAAAACCTTATTTAGCCTGATGAACAACTTATAAGTCAAATTTTAAAAGTGTGATTATGTTTGGACACTGTATTCAAAAGTTTGAATAATCAATTATTTTCACAGTTCTTGTGCATGCTTGACAATTCTAAAGTCAAAGCATTTCAAGTACTTGTTTGACACATGTGTAGTTGTCTTCAAAAAGCTATTCCTGACAGGCTTTTCATTGTGGATCTGTGCTGACTGCAATGCTGTGCTGTCAGAGAACATGGCTCACTATCTGATTTTGTCCAGCCTCCTACCTGAGCAGAGGAGATGCAAATATCACCAAATTATATTAACAGAGTCGCATTAACTCAGTCAATATTTATTATGGGGGGAAATACTAATTTCAGACAGTATGGCTGTTGACTGCAAACCTCATACCATCACAACAGGGACGTAATTTGAAATTCAAAAGTGGGGGGAGACTGCGATGAGGTGGCGACTTGTCCAGGGTGTACCCTGCCTTCCGCCCGATTGTAGCTGAGATAGGCGCCAGCGCCCCCCACGACCACAAAAGGGAATAAGCGGTAGAAAATGGATGGATGGAAGTGGGGGATGATACAATTGGTTTGAATACAAGAATTTGTGGGTGGCTTGAAGGAGCGTGGTTTGAAGGATTCCATGATTTTTTCTTTTTATCCCTTTGTTTATCTGTGTAAAACAACTTTAATTATATTTTAATCAAACCTACATTCATTTTGATGCATCCATCCAGCTATCCGATTTCTATTGATTGTCCCTTATTTTAGATCATTAGAAATACATTACAAACACATTATTCACTTATTTTGAGTGCAAGAAAACAAAATTACAAAAAAGGAAAATAATTGTGTGCTATCCACAAATGAATAATTTAACTGACTTTGACAGGAATTGAAACCTCGATCATTCACTTTGTGTATCATAATTGCACACTAACCTCTAGACCACCACAGTATGGAATAACATCCACTTCAATATATTATATCTGACACAGGTGTGTCTGGTTAGGTGACAAGGTTTGTTGTTAAATTTCATATTGGATACCTTGTAGTTTATTGATTGACATTTTACAAGCTATGTGTCTCCCGTCAGAGGCGTCAACAACGCAGCCCCAGAAAACCAATCAATGAACTTGTGGGCTGTTTAAAGGAACAGGTTTCAGTCCGAGCGGTGGTTTCTAGTTGGCACAATCGACTTATTTAACAGTTACATTATTTTTGGACATTAAAATAACGTCCTGCGGGCCGCAATTTGCGTGCGGGCCGTGTGTCTGAGACTTCTATGGTAGACTGATGGTAAAGTGGTTGCCAATTTGTGCTGACGACATCGACAACCACCACCAAATATTCATTAATTTTGTGCAATGTGGGTGAAGCAATCAATTAGTCAATCAATCAATCAAAGTTTATTTATATAGGCCTTAATCACAAGGGCTGCAAAAGCCAGAACAACATCCCTGGCTCAGATATCACATCAGGGCAAGAAAAATCTCAACCCAATGGGCTTAATGAGAAACAATGGAGACAAATCAGGAGCGTTACCGGGAGGGCATTACAGAGTACTGGAGCCGGAAATACAAAACAGTCTATAGCCCGCAGACTTTCTTTGGGCTCTGGGGATCACTAACAAGCCGGAGTTCTTAGAACCCAGATTTCTGGCCAGGACAAATGGTATAATATAATCACCAAGATAGGATGGAGCTAGACCATTTAGTATTTTATAGGTAAGTAGTAAAACCTTAAGTGCACAGGAAGCCAGTGCAGGTGAGACAGTATATATATATATATATATATATATATATATATATATATATATATATATATATATATATATATATATATATATACATATATATATTCCTCCCACTTCCAAAGACGTGCACGTGGGGATAGGTTGATTGGTAACACTAAATGGTGCCTAGTGTGTGAGTGTGAATGTTGTCTATCTGTGTTGGCCCTGCGATGAGGTGGCGACTTGTCCAGGGTATACGGCGCCTTCCGCCCGATTGTAGCTGAGATAGGCGCCAGCGCCCCCCGCGACCCCAACAGGGAATAAGCGGTAGAAAACGGATGGATGGATATATATATATATATATATATATTAGATTAGATTAAAGATTAGATTACAGATTAAAGTACTATCTAATCTGTAGAAAAGTACTATCTACAGATTAGATAGTACTTTATTTATTCCTTCAGGAGAGTTTTCAGCACAATCCTATTCAAGATCAGACAAACATTACAGGGAGACTATCTACAGATTAGATAGTAGTTTTTATGCAACATACTTTCACTTTTACTTGAGTATATTTATAGAGAAGAAATGCTACTTTTACTCCGCTGCATTTATCTACAATCAGCTCGCTACTCGCTACTTTTTTTATCGATCTATTAATGTTTGTTTTGGTTTTTCAATGTAGGATTTACGCATGCCTGCATTTCACCAATCACATGTAGTCACTGGAGACGTTGGAGCAATCAAACAGAGCCAGGCAGTCAAATGACCGTCACACGTAAAACCCGATTTAAGCAAGTTGAAAAACTTTTTGGGGTGTTACCATTTAGTGGTCAATTTTACGGAATATGTACTGTACTGTGCAATCTACTAATGGAAGTTTCAATCAATCAATCAAAAGTGTAAAGGAAAAAAGACACTTTTTATTTTCAACCGTACTTCCCGTCAAAAGCCTTAAGACTGATCGCACAGTTCCTGTCTTCACAATAAAAGTGCCGCTCCATCGCGCCTGTGCTAACAAAATAAGAGTCTCCGAAAGCCAGAGCATACAAGCTAGCAAACTTCGGAGTTTGCCGCCAATGTATTTATTGTAAAGTGTATAAAAACGAATATGGAAGCTGGACTAATAAGATGCCAAAAACCAACGAGTTTCATGTGGTATTGGACAGAAAGGAGGAACTTTTTTTTCTCCCCCATTTGAAAAGGTGGACGTTACAGCACTATACTGTCTGATTCCAAGCAATGCAAGTCATCAGAATCAGGTAATACACCAACTTATAGTCTTGTCTTCCTGAAAGATAGGAATCTAAACATGCATATATATTCATTAAAACACCTTTAACATGTGAACAAAAACGGCAAAAAATATAAATTATATACTGTATATATAAATGTATGTATGTATGTATATATATACACATGAATATATATATATATATATATATATATATATATATATATATATACATATATATACATATGATATGTGTGTGTATGTATATATACATATGAGGTAGATCACCTCGAATTGGTCATTTATTAAGTAATTGATTAACTTTAAAAATCTTATGGGGTTGTTACCATTTAATGATCAATTGTACGGAATATGTACTGTACAGTGCAATCTACTAATACAAGTTTCAATCAATCAATCAATCAATCAATCAATCAATCAATCAATCAATCAACCAACCAACCAAATTAATCAATCAATCAATCAATCAATCAATCAATCAATCAATCAATCAATCAATAAATCAATCAATCAATCAATCAATCAATCAATCAATGCCTACTGACCCTATGGTGCTGTTAAGTTATTGTGGCTCAATGTGCCTTATTTTTTTTATTTTAATGTAGTATTATTTAATATATATTATTGTTTTAGTTGCTTAAGAGATATTCCTGCCTCTGAATTTGCTTGTTGCTATTTTTATGTTTTTGTGCATTATTTGTTGCCGTAATCATTAAACAAACAGGTTACTCATCAGTTACTCAGTACTTGAGTAGTTTTTTCACAACATACTTTTTACTTTTACTCAAGTAAATATTTGGGTGACTACTCCTTACTTTTACTTGAGTAATAAATCTCTAAAGTAACAGTACTCTTACTTGAGTACAATTTCTGGCTACTCTACCCACCTCTGTTCAAATGAGAGTTAGGTCAAAAATAATACCGAGATTCTTTACCAAGGTGGTTTTGTTAAATAGGTGACAGTGTTTAGCAGAACCGATAATCAGCATTTCTGTTTTCTTAGCATTGAGTTGCAAAAAGTTAGTGGACATCCATTGTTTAATTTCATTTAGACACGCCTGGTGACTACAATCTGGCGTGTTGGTCAGCTTTATGGGCATGTAGCGTTGAGTGTCATCAGCATGACAGTGAAAGTTAACAGCGTATTTGCCAATGATGTCACCTAGCGGCAGCATGTAATTGCTGAAGAGTGCAGGTCCAAAAACCAAACCCTGTGGAACGCCGCATGTTACCTTGTCATACTTGGGGGACGGTGTGGCGATGTTGGGAGAGTGGCCGTGCCAGCAATCTCAGGGTTACTGGTTCAATCCCCACATTCTACCATCCTCGGATTTGGTCCATTATTTGATCAAAAGAGGGAAACCACACCGAAAAGGAAAGAAAGCGGGCGCCCTTGTCCGTCTACGCAGACAAGGATTACGCACGCCCCATTTTTCTCTCCAACGTCCGCTCACTTGCCAACAAGATGGACGAGCTAGCGTTGCTGATGAGAAAAACAAGGACTTTTCCTCATCTTGTGTTTTATGCTTCACGGAAACGTGGCTGACCGCGAGTGTCCCGGACAGCGCGGTTCAACTGGAGGGCTTTCATCTTCTCCGCGCGGACCGAGACGCGGAGCTCTCCGGCAAAACAAGAGGCGGTGGAGTCTGCTTCTTTATCAACAACAACTGGTGTACAGACGTGACGGTGATATCCCAACACTGCTCTCCTGCTCTGGAATATATTTTCATTCACTGTAAGCCCTTTTACTCACAGCGTGAGATTGTTTAATTAATTCTGGTGGCTGCCTACATACCGCCCAGCGCGGACGTTTGTGATGCTCAGCGCACACTTGCAGACCAGATCTTACTTGTGGAACAGTCTTTTCTGGACTTTCTTGTCATCGTGCTAGGTGACTTTAACAAGGGAAATCTGAGCCAGGAATTACCCAAGTATAGGCAGTTTATTAAATGCCCGACCAGAGAGGAGAACAATGTTATAACAATGATAAACACCCAAGCTCTGACAGCTGCGCAAGAAAAAGGACACTGCGTAGAGGAGCGGGGACCGGAGTACCTACAGAGAAGCGAAGTACCACTTCATCAGGGAAGTGGAGAAAGCTAAATCTGTGTACTCTAACCGTCTACAGCATGGGTGTCAAACTCTGGCCCGCGGGCCAAATGTGGCCCGCCGAGTAATTTCATTTGGCCCTTCAGGCAATATCAAATTAACAATAGAGCTGGCCCGCCGGTATTATACAGTGACGGTGCCGCTGTAACACCGCATTCACCACTAACATACTTGTCAACCTTACCAATTTCCCTTGAAACTCATCTATATTGATGATGTGCCTTATACACATTGTCTTTAGTGTCCCCTACTAACCCAGCCACATAATATATGCGGCTTTTAAACACACACAAATACGGCGGCAAGACATACTTTGTCAACAGCCATACAGATCATACTGACGGTGGCCATATAAAAAATGTTCATACTGTCACAAATATGCGCCACACTGTGAACCCACACCAAACAAAAATGGCAAACACATTTTGGGAAAACATCCACACCTTAACACAACTAAAACACAACATAAAAAATACCCAGAACCCTTTGCAGTACTAACTCTTCTGGGACGCTACAATATACACCCCCGCTACTACCGCCACCCACCTCAACCCCCCCCCCCCCACCCCACCACACCTCACCCACCCCACCCCCCCACCACCTCAATCGCCCAGCGCACGCCCACATCTCCCGAATTCGGAGGTCTCAAGGTTGGCAAGTGTGCTAATACTACAAATCCCATAATGCTCTGCGGTAGTTTTGGCGCGCCAGCCATGCTCTCTCCTCTGGGTCAGTAGCGATCCGCGTTCTTGCGCCACGCTTTGGCTGAAAGCTAGCCGGCTCACCCCGCCTCCCTGTGCCTCTCTCCCAGACGTGCTGTGGCCTCATTCTACAACTGTCATTGTCACTGTGTTACCCCTACCAAAAATGGCAAAAAGGAAGAGCGAAAACAGAACTTTTCTGGGCAGGTGGGAGACAGAATATATGTTTATATATGTAAAAGACAGACCTGTCTGTCTCGTTTGTGGACCCAACGTGTCGGTAACTAAGGAATACAACATTAGGCGACACTATGAAACAAAACACAAGGACAAGTACAAGGACCTGGACACGACTCAAAGGAGCCAGAAAATAGAGGAGATGAAAAGAGATTTGCTTTCACAACAGTATATGTTTTGTGTGTAAATGTGTATCTGTACTGTTAAACTGGTCACACAAAATGGTTGATGGTTGATTATATGACCGAAATAAACTTATTTCATTCATTCATTCATTCATTCATTCATTGCTTGTTCCATATTCAGTGTTAAAGCAAATCAGTGTAGCAAATAGAGCAATAATTAACGTTTTATTCATGCTCTTTCTCTTGCTACTTCAAGGCTTGAAAGTTTTATTCAATCATTATTATACAAGTACAACCATTTACCATTTTACCATTTACTCCAAGGTCACATTGCTATGGGAAACACTCTGCATTCTGTTAGTCAGATAGGAGTTAAACCAACAAAAGGCTAAGTCTGACATTCCAATACGTGTTATGATACATCCATGGTTTACAGAAGAAACTAAAGCTCATAAATTTTCATGTAAGTGACTAAACTTGAGGTTTTCCATCAAGCATGGAGTGATAGTTTAATAACTTATAAACACATGCTTTCCTTAGCTATAGCTAAATATTACTCAAATCTCATCCGCCTCAACAAAAACGATCCTAAATTTTTGTTTAGTACAGTAGCATCGCTAACCCAACCAGGGACTCCTCCCAGTAGCTCCACCCACTCGGCAGATGACTTCATGAATTTCTTTAATAAGAAAATTAAACTCATTAGAAAGGAGATTAAAGACAACGCATCCCATCTACAATTGGGTTCTTTTAACACAGATACAACTGTACAAATGACGGCTACTGTCCTCCAAAATAGTCTCTCTCTTTTTGATGATCTAAGATAGATAGATAATAAGATAGATAAATAGATAGATAGATAGATAGATAGATAGATAGATAGATGGATAGATAGATGGATAGATGGATGGATGGATGGATGGATGGATGGATGGATGGATGGATGGATGGAAGATGGATGGATGGATGGATGGATGGACGGACGGACGGACGGACGGACGGACGGACGGACGGACGGGCGGGCGGGCGGGCGGACGGACGGACGGACGGACGGACGGACGGACGGACAGACAGACAGATAGATAGATAGATAGAGAGTACTTTATTGATTCCTTCAGGAGAGTTCCTTCAGGAAAATTAAAAGAGGAATTGTTACAACATGTAAATGGGATAAAACAAACAACATGTTTACTTGAATCGATTCCTGGGAAACTTATCAAGGTTTGTTTTGTATTATTAGGTCCCTCAGTGCTAAATATTATAAACTTATCCCTATCCTCTGGCACTGTTCCCCTAGCATTCAAAAAAGCGGTTATTCATCCGCTGCTCAAAAAACCTACCCTTGATCCTGAACTAATGGTAAACTGCTGACGGGTGTCTCACCTTCCCTTTATTTAGAAAATCCTCGAAAAAATTGTTGCACAGCAACTAAATGAGCACTTAGCCTCTTAACAATCTCTTTGAACCCTTTGAATCCGGTTTCAGGGCAAATCACTCTAGGGAGACAGCCCTCGTAAAAATGACGAAGGATTTTGTTGCGTCATCTATGTTGCTGCTTCCTGATCTTAGCGCTGTTTTCGATACCGTCGATCATAATATTTTATTAGAGTGTATCAAAACACGTATTGGTATGTCCGACTTAGCCTTGTCTTGGTTTAACTCTTATCTTACTGACAGGATGCAGTGCGTCTCCCATAACAATGTGACATCGGACTATGTTAAGGTAACGTCTGGAGTTCCCCAGGGTTCTGTTCTTGGCCCTGCAATTTTTAAGGATTACATGCTACCGCGAGGCGACATCTTACGCAAATACGGTGTTAGCTTTCACTGTTATGCTGATGACACCCAAGTCTACATGCCCTTAAAACTGACCAACACACCGGATTGTAGTCAGCTGGAGGCGTGTCTTAATGAAATTAAACAATGGACGTCCGCTAACTTTTTGCAACTCAACGCCAAGAAAACGGAAATGCTTATTATCGGTCTTGCTAGACACCGACATCTATTAAATAATACCACCTTAACATTTGACAACCAAACAATTACACAAGGCGACTCGATAAAGAATCTCGGTAATATCTTCGACCCAACTCTCTCGTTTGAATCACACATTAAGAGTGTTACTAAAACGGCCTTCTTTCATCTCCATAATATCGCTAAAATTCGTTCCATTTTGTCTACTAGCGACGTTCTTTACGTCTCGTCTCGATTACTATAATGCATTATTTTCTGGTCTCCCTATGTCTAGCATTAAAAGATTACAGTTGGTACAACATGCGGCTGCTAGACTTTTGACAAGAACAAGAAAGTTTGATCATATTACTCCTACACTGGCTCACCTGCACTGGCTTCCTGTGCACTTAAGATGTGACTTTAAGATTTTACTACAAACCCCGTTTCCATATGAGTTGGGAAGTTGTGTTAGATGTAAATCTAAATGGAATACAAAGATTTGCAAATCATTTTCAAACCATATTCAGTTGAATATGCTACAAAGACAACATATTTGATGTTCAAACTGATAAACATTTTATTTTTTGGGGAAATAATCATTAACTTTAGAATTTGATGCCAGCAACACGTGACAAATAAGTTGGGAAAGGTGGCAATAAATACTGATAAAGTTGAGGAATGCTCATCAAACACTTATATGGAACATCCCACTGGTGTGCAGGCTAATTGGGAACAATTGGTGCCATGATTGGGTATAAAAGCAGCTTCCATGAAATGCTAAGTAATTCATAAACAAGGATGGGGTGAGGGTCACCAATTTGTAAGCAATTGTCGAACAGTTTTGGAACAACATTTCTCAATGAGCTATTGCAAGGAATTTAGGGATTTTGTCATATACGGTCCGTAAAATCGTCAAAAAGTTTAGAGAATCTTGAGAACTCACTGCACGTAAGCGATGATATTACGGACCTTTGATCCCTCAGGCAGTGCTGCATCAAAAACCGACATTAGTGTGTAAAGAATATCACCACATGGGCTCAGGAACACTTCATAAAACCACGGTCAGTAACAACAGTTGGTCGCTACATCTGTAAGTGCAAGTTAGAACTCTACTATGCATAGTCAAACCCATTTATCAACAATATCCTGAAACGCCGCCGGCTTGGCTGGGCCCAAGCTCACCTAAGATGGACTGATTCAAAGTGGAAAGGTGTTCTGTGGTCTGACGAATCCACATTTCAAATTATATTTGGAAACAGAGGACATGGTGTCCTCCAGAACAAAGCGGAAAATAACCATTCGGATTGTTATAGGCGCAAAGTTCAAAAGCCAGCATCTGTGATGGTATGGGGGTGTATTAGTGCCCAAGTCATGGGTAACTTGCACATCTGTGAAGGCACCATTTATGCTGAAAGGTCCATACAGGTTTTGGAGTAACATATGTTGTCATCCAAGCAACGTTATAATGGACGCCCCTATTTATTTCAGCAAAACAAGTGTTACAACAGCGTGACTTTGTAAAAAAAAAGAGTGCGGGTACTTTCATGGCCCGCCTGCAGTCCATACCTGTCCCCCATCGAAAATGTGTGGCACATTATGAAGCGTAAAATACGACAAAGAGACTGTTTAACGACCGAAGCTCTACATAAAACAAGAATGGGAAAGAATTCCACTTTCAAAGCTTCAACACTTAGTTTCCTCAGTTCCCAAACTTTTATTGAGTGTTGTTAAAAGAAAAGGTGATGCAACACAGTGGTGAACATGTCCTTTCCCAACTACTTTAGCACATGTTGCAACCATAAAATTCAAAATTAATTATTATTTGCAAAAAAAAATAAAGTTTATGAGTTTGAACATCAACTATCTTGTCTTAGTAGTGCATTCAATTGAATATGGGTTGAAAAGGATTTGCAAATCATTGTATTCCGTTTATATTTACATCCAACACATATGCGGTCCTCTCCAAGGTTTTTCATAGTCATTTACATCGACGTCCCACTAGAGTGAGTTTTTCCTTGCCCTTATGTGGGCTCTGTACCGCGGATGTCGTTGTGGCTTGTGCAGCCCTTTGAGACACTTGTGATATAGGGCTATATAAACAAACATTTATTGATTGATTGGTTTTAATAAAATGTTATGATCCACAGTATTGACAGCAGCGCTAAGATCAATTAACCACAACATGGATGAGGCACCAGCATCCATAGTTAGCAATAGATCATTATGCATTTTTGCTAGGGAAGTTTCCGTTGAGTGATTTGCCCTGGAACCGGACTGAAAGGGTTCACAGATATTTTTAGACTCTAAGTGTTCATTTAGCTGTTGTGCCACAATTTTTTCGAGGATTTTTGAGAAAAAAGGGTAGTTTTACCATGAGGTCAGAATAGAGGTTAGGTCTTTTCAGTAGAGGATGACTAACCACTTTTTTGAATGCTTGGGGAACATTGCAAGGGGAAAGTGATACGTTTACAATATTTAGCACAGATTGTCCTAATATTACAAACAGCTCTGTGGTAAGTTTCCCAGAAAGTAAGTCAAAAGTGCATTTTGTTTGTTTTGTCACATTAACACGTCGCGGGAGTTCCTCTAATGTTATTTAATCAAAAAGAGAAACACTATTTTGGAGGACAATATCCGTCGTATATACATTTGTATCTGTGTTCATAGAACTCAATTCTAGCTGGGATGCGTTATCTTTAATCTCCATTCTAATGAGTTCAATTTTCTTATTAAAGAATAACAGGTGGCGCTACTGGAAGGAGTTCCTTGTTGGGTTAGCAATACTACCAGGAGTGTGGGAAAAAATTGATTCGAATTCGAATCGCGATTCTCATGTAGTGCGATTCAGAATCGATTCTCATTTAAAAAAAATATTGGGTAGAGCTACTGGGAGGAGTCCCTTGTTGGGTTAGCAATACTACTAGGGGTGTGGGAAAAAATCGATTCGAATTTGAATCGCGATTCTCACGATTCAGAATCGATTCTCATTTTTAATCTTTATTTTTAATTTTTTTTAATCAATCCAAAAAAACAATACACAGCAACACCATAACAATGCAATCCAATTCCAAAACCAAACCTGACTCAGCAACACTCAGAACTGCAATAAACCGGCAAGCTGTTTATATAGTGGGAAAGCGGATGTGAAAACAGGCTGTACCCACTCAGGTCCGCATGGAGCTGGAGGGGGCATGGCCTCCAGCTCCGGCTAAATTCCGGGAGATTTTCGGTAGAAAATTTCTTCCGGGAGGTTTTCGGGAGAGGCACTGAATTTCGGGAGTCTCCCGGAAAATCTGGAAGGGTTGGCAAGTAGGCCTCTGGTGCTACCTCTGTCTGTGACCTCAGATGCCCAGTCAGCATCACTGTGGAATATTAGACCTAGTTCACCTGTGTCATCCTTTTTAAAACATAACCCGCGGTCTGTTGTACCTTTTAAGATACCTGAACACGTGCTTTACAGTGTTCCAATTCCCAATATTTTTGTCCGGGTGGAAAATGGGAGAAATTTCGGGAGAATAGTTGCCCCGGGAGATTTTCGGAAGGGGCACTGAAATTCGGGAGTCGCCCGGGAAAATCGGGAGGGTTCGCAAGTATGGGTGTCGGACACCTTCCGGTAATGGCGCCATTCCCAAATTATGTGAGCTCTATCAACAACCTCACTTTAACAATGCCCTGACACGCACGCACGCAGGCACGCTCGCACGCACGCACGTATTGCCAATCAATCTATCCACAGGTGCATGTTTTTGGAAATGGGAGGAAGCCGGAGTACCTGGAGGGAACCCACGCAGTCACGGGGAGGACATGCAAACTCCACATAGAAAGATCCCGAGCCTGGGATTGAACCCAAGACGACTCAGGACCTTTGTATTGTGAGGCAGACGCACTAACCCCTATACCACCGTGCTGTCAATTGCAAGGCAATGCCATTTATTTGGTTTCATCACAGTACACTAACACATTACTGGATTGTAAGAGTTTTAAAGCTTTTTCTAACTCTTGTCCCCATTGTTCCTCCTTCAAAAACTATTTATGTACAGGTGACAATAATTTTGTCAAGATTGTAAGGGACTTATTGTAAAGGGTCAACTGTCCTAAAAATCATTTTTAGCTCTGTCATGCACGTGGACGTGGGTGTCTCCCATGGTCCTTTCACCTTTGCTGAACACAGATGCAATCCTGTTTTGTCTACTTTATGTCCTGAGAGTGTCACTTCTTCTGCCATAAATTGACCCTTATTTTTTCCTTTTTAGGCAAAGTCCTGCATCCTTAGTCGCTGCAGTACTTTATCCAATGTTTTTGACGAGTGATATTTATCATCTTTTCTTGTGAGAATGACCATTACCATGAATTGATTAACATGGACCCCGACTTAAACAAGTTGAAAAACTTATTCGGGTGTTACCATTTAGTGGTCAATTGTACGGAATATGTACTGTACTGTGCAATCTACTAATAAAAGTATCAATCAATCAATCAATCAATCAATCAATGTCATCCAGATACACTGCATCTTTTTCCTGTCCCTGCAGTACACCCTGCTATGTACACTGAACTGGAACTCCCACCAAAAGATAATTTTGTGTATATGAACAGTCCCTTCTGCCTGGTTACTGATATATTTTCTCTTGATTCCTCCTCCTTCTTGAAAAGCATGTGTCATGTCTAACTTGGTTTATTTCTGTCCTCCCATTAGTCAGGCTTCCATTCTTGGAATGGTGTATTGCTCAATAGGAGATTTTGTTTACTGTGAGCTTGTAGTCTCCACAAATCCTAACGTGTGCCTAGTTTTAAAACAATTGGTTCTGCTCATTCGGAAAATGTCACTAGTTCTATAATTATTTCTTTCAAAAGCTTGTGTTTCTCCAGCTATACACTTATTTTTGCTGTGAAACCTTTCAAATTCCCACTTTTTCCATTTCTTACACTCTCTTAGACTTATCCCTAAACCTTTGACTACTACTGCTGCCAACAAATATATGTATATTATTCATATATATATATATATATATATATATATATATATAATTTATTATTATTAAAGTACCAATGATTATGTCGCACACACTAGGTGTGGTGAAATTGTCCTCTGCATTTGACCCATCCCCTTGATCACCCCCTGGGAAGTGAGGGGAGCAGTGGGCAGCAGCGGTGCCGCGCCCGGGAATAATTTTTGGTGATTTAACCCCAATTCCAACCCTTGATGCTGAGTGCCAAGCAGGGAGGTAATGGTTCCCATTTTTATAGTCTGTGGTATGACTCGGCCGGGGTTTGAACTCACACCCTACCGATCTCAGGGCGGACACTCTAACCACTAGTCCACTGAGTAGGTCATTGTCTGTTGTGAGCGAACTGTGGTGCTGAATTTCCCCCAGATTTCTCAGATTTTTACTGCACTTATAGTTTGGATTCATCAGTCTTACTGAATCGCTTTTAAAAATACTTAATCAGACATTAGTGTCCCCACAGCCTGTGTCTACTTCATAGTTTACTTTTTTCCCCGATTTATTATTAGCTCAATTTATTTTTAGCTCTTTTGTATGGCCTTTCTCTTCATTTACATTGTCCTGTGACTGTCTCTAATATTGTGAACATTTACCCCATCTCACTGTCACTCCTCTCCTCTTGCATATGTGTCTTTCTTTTCTTTTCCTTCTTTGTTGCTTTTCTAACCCCGAAAGTTCTCATTCTTTATGTGTGCTACACTTGACCCTAATTCTGAACATATTTACCGTTTTTTTTTTTTCGGTGAACATTTTCAAATTTACACATTTCCTAATCAAAACAAAATAGCAACTTAGCCAAAAACTGGGGTAAATTTGCAGTGACAAAATTTATTGTTCTGTAGTAACTCCCCTTCACGCTTGAGAAAGAAACATAAGAAATTACAATGGACCAAAATCAGACCATTTTACTTTTACTTTGTGAACATTTATTTACATATTAAAAAAAAAAAAAAAAAAAAAAAATAAAAAAAAAAAAAAAATATATATATATATATATATATATATATATATATATATTCATTTTGTTATTTTGACTTCAAACATTGAATATTTTCATTTTTGTACACATACAAAAAAATACAGGCCTTTACAATCATGCTGGTTCACACTTCATAGTACATTGTAATCAAAATAATATGTTTCACTCAATGCACCAAAACGAAAATTAATCACTTAGGCCTAACTGAAATACTGCATAAACTGCACATTTCGTACCACAACAAATTTATCAATCCATCCATTTTCTACTGCTTGTCCCTTTCAAGGTTGTGGGGGAGGCTGAGCTTTTGGGCAGAAGGTGGAGTACATCCTGGACAAGTCAACACCTCATCGCAAGGCCAACACAGACAGACAACATTCACACTCGCATTAAATTTTGTGTTGCTAATCAACTTATACTCAGGTGCATGTATTTGTAGGTGGTGGGAAGCCAGAATACCCACAGGGAACCTACGCAGTCACGGGGATAACATGCAAACTCCACACAGAAAGACTTTGAACTCGGAAATGGAACCCGAGATATTGTTATTGTAAGGCACGATCACTAACCACTGCTACACCGTGCTCCTTCCAACAAATGTATATAATGCAAAACAATTTTCAGCTCTAGGATGTTGTTTATTTTACACCCAAAGTCAAACAGTCAATATGCTATGATTAATTATAAGAAATATATTGTGTCAAAACCAATTATTGGAGCTATTGTTTTTTTGTTGTTTTGTTTTGTTTTGTTTTAAATAATTGACAATCAAACAATAATCCAAGCTCTCATCAGTGAGTCATACATCAAAATTACATTTTGGGTCAAGTAACATTTCACTTATTCTTTTTTACTATTAACACATCATTGGCGGTTTTTGTTTTTATGTATTTTACATTGAAATGAAAGAACTGGATCAAAATTTTAAACTCCGTCCATACATCTGAGGGACCTTTACATAATTTTCACAATAAGTTAGCTGGAACACAATTTGGGGTATCGGCCATCTTAATCTCCAAAAAAGCTCTCGAGATAATTTTTATTCTTCGTTTATCACGCACCATGGTAAAAGGGAAACAAAAACCCTTTATTGCACATTTATGAGACATGCAACATGCCTCCAGTTGCTTTGATTGATCGGTAGCATACAGTGGGGAAAGTAAGTCTTAGAAGCCCTGCTTATTTTGTTCAGTTTACCCCCTGACAAAAATATGAACAGTTCATAATTTTGATGGAAGTTTATTGTAACAAAGATAGACAATGTAAAAAAAAACACCTTATGAATAAATACATTTTATAGATGAATTTATATTGGATTGATTGAGAAAGCACAGAATGGTGTCGGAGGAACAAACAGCCCCAAGGCTTCATGTGTCTCAAATGTGAGATGAATGAATTAGTTGACTGTTGCCTCAACTTGCTTGAGATAACTCATAAGCCCGTCTGTTGTCATTATGTTATTAATGTTCTGGACATATTTTGTAAGGGGGTAAATTTATGAAATTAGAATTTAAATATTAATTTTTCCCACTGTATGGTAATAGCCAAACCGTGACATTTCATTGGTCCATGGTTTAATATTTAATGAACAAGATTGTTTTGTACAGTAGATAAATCATATGCATTATTTGGAAGCCAAATGCTTTACTTGTTTTCCATCTGATCATTACATGAACTGAAGAAGTTGGAGAATTTTGGGTTGGACCTCCCCACTCTTAGGCCAACCCTTCCTTCTCTTTTGAAGCCTGGTCCTCCCTCTTGAGCTAGATGAACTTTGAATCTCTCTCTCAAGTTTTGAGCTCGGACCTCCTTACTCTGGATCTCCTCTACAAGTCGACTTGGGAACCAACCTTTTTCGCCATCGTGAAGCCTTTCACCCATCATCCAGCCTAGATCAGAGAAACAAAAAAAATATGTTGACAAAACTGAATGTCGGAAAAATCTTTAAAAGTTACACTAAATGGAAGATTTGTGCATGCATGCACCATCATCTGTCTTTTCCAAGAGATTCAAAACATCAGCCATCTCAATGGAAAGTTCATCCGGCTCCTGAGTGGTATAAGACTGAATACACTGCACCTGCAAACAATCTAGAAAACCCAACCCAATGAGTTCTGTGTAATATTTGCATGCAGATTGCTTTATATTTAGGTGTATTGTCTCACCTGAGTCGTGTGCACAGGTAGACATAAACCGTGTGCGACGGTTGGGAGTCAGAGCACACATCCATCGAAGCTTATCACTCCTGTACACAGGATTCCATTGAGTGTTTCAGCCAAAAATATTATATATGTTTTGCTTTTTGTAAAATATATACACTGTCACTTAACATGTTACTGTGTTTTAACCTTTTTTCAGCTCATGTTAACACAAATTCAGGTCTTACTCAGGAATAAAGAATTCAGGGATCATACTACCCGTGTGCTTGTTGTTTTGCCATGGTAACTCGAAATAATTTTATTTAAATGGTAAATGCTTTTTGTATAGTATAGTATAGTATAGGTATGGTATAGTATAGTATAGTATAGTATAGTATAGTATAGTATAGTATAGTATAATATAGTATAGGTAAATGCAATTTGTATAGGTTACAAAGTGTCTTAAGAGTTACTTTGAGAAGCACAGGTTGCTTCTAGTAAATTAATTATGAACACATAGTTATTACAATTTGTACTTTTCAAGTAAAGATTACATCATGTAAGACTTGGGTGGGTGTTGGCAACCTTTGCATGGTCAACCCTGTTATCATCCTTGCTCAAAGAAGGAGAACTACTTGCCAACAACAATCCAAAGGGCTGGTATGTCTGAGCTGAGCAGAAGAAAATGCTGGTCAATAAAATGGTCCAGCATATGCATGTGTAACCATAATCACTTCTGCCAGCCAAACTCCCATCCTATGCATTCTCATCGCGACAATATTTATACAGAATGGGGCTGGTGTGAAAGAGAGTCAATTAAGTTTCCAGCGAAGGACATCTTTAACCTATTGTGGCAGCAGATCTCACACGGACTGGCACTGGCTTGACTGAAGGGTCAAATCATTAATGTCACTGTCGTAGCGGTATAGCTGCAGTTGATGCAGACAAGACACAGTTTTACGCAAACCACCAAGCTACGATTTCAACATTCCCATCATCACCTCGTCATGCGGCGCTTCAATTATCGGCGAACTGCCAATTATATCAACTACATTCTGGTCAGGTCTCGATTGGCACTCGCGTGCACATCGGAAGCCGATACTGCCCGTATACTCTTGTTGACATTACCCGCATGGAGGGTGCACCCAAATTTTGAAATTTTCGGCATCGCATCTCTAGGGAAATTTGGGTAGATTGGAATGCACATTGGTGTGCATTCGTAGAGCAGACAGAGAGGACAGCGGCGTGTGGTGATTTCCGCTAGCTTTACTAACTGGTGAAGCAGGCTTTCCAAAGCAGTACAGGTATCAGTAAAAAATGGTAAGCTCTTTATGGTATGGCAGTAGGTTCTTTAATGTCATTGGACAAGTACAACAAAATGTAATTTTCACCACATACCTGTTCAAGATTGAACAAATATTGCACACAACAAACAGGAACGGTGAAGGGTCACCACTTACGGTGCCCCGTAAAATGCGGAAAAAAGGTAGAGGCTGGAGGACAATGAGTTAAAAAAAAAAAGGTAAATCTCAGACTGGGTTTCCATAGGGGCAGGGGTCACAAAATTTAAACACGGTTTTCCATGCCTTTTGTGGTTGTCTTCTACTCACAAATGCCACCCAATGGCATGAATGAAGAAATTCATCGACTTGAATGCCGACAGCCGAAAGAAGTGGCTGGCTAAATCCAGAGAGGTCCAAGACAAGATAACCGAAGCGAAGAGGGCAGCATTGCATAATCAACTTGAAAAAATTGTCAAAACTAAAGATAGTAAGAAAGCCTGGTCCATAGTCAAATCCATCGATGGCAACGAACTGAGAGACCAAAAAGACGCTGATAAACAAGGGCAGAGAGCATGCTTTAGACCAGGGGTCGGCAACGCCGCATGCGGCTCTTTGGCATCTCTGATGCGGCTCAGCTGAATAATCGCAGACCCCCCAGACTGTTACGGGGGGATTCCGGATTTTGGGGTCAACGTTTTCCGATTTTCTCTCGGACTACCACATTGAGGGCATGCAGTGATAGTTTTACTATTAACGTCCTCAACAACATGTCATCGCGCCTGCCTTTCACGCAATGCTATCTGCGTGCCGACCAGGACGGATGCTTGCCAGTCCAGCGAAATGTTGTATGTGGCTTCCGCAGATACACGTACACGACTGCAAGGCACACTGGGTGATACAGTTTACACTGACGGTTGTGATTTAAACAACTTTAACACTCTTACTAATATGCGCCACACTGTGAACCCACACCAAACAAGAATGACAAACACATTTCGAGAAAACATCGTCACAGTAACACAACATAAACGCAACACATAATACACATAAACACAAATACTCAGAATCCTTTGCATCCATGACTATTCCTGACTATATTATACACCCCGCTAGCACCAACCCCCCCGCCTCTGTGTGTCGTTTGAGGTGGGGGGGTTTAGGGGTGTGGGGGTGTAAAATGTGAACACATATATTCAATGCAGAGATTTGTCTTCAAATTTTACAGCAAGTTTTGTAATCTGCACAATCTCACCCAGCTAATAACACTACCCACAAAGGTGTACGATTCCATCCAATCAACCATAGATCTCATTCTCACATCAGACCGGCCTAACATAGAAAATAGTGGGGTCATGATCTGTGGTCTTATCGACCACTATCTAAACTTCTGGCCCTGCAAAATAGCGAAACCCAAAGCCAACAGCCACATAACAGCTCAATCCAGATCCCTTGAATGGTAAATGGTAAATGGGTTGTACTTGTATAGTGTTTTCTACCCCTTTTTAAGGATCCCAAAGCGCTCTGACAGTATTTCCACATTCGCCCATTCACACACATTCACACACTGATGGCGGGAGCTCCCATGCAAGGCGCTCACCAGGTCCCATCAGGAGCAAGGGTGAAGTGTCTTGCCCAAGGACACAACGGACGTAACCAGGATGGTGGAAGGTGGGGATTGAACCAGCAACCCTCAGATTGCTGACACAGCCACTCTACCAACTTCGCCACGCCGTCCCCTTAAAACATACTCCAGTGATAATTTCAACCTCAAACTGGGTGAGTGGGAGTGTTCTCCTGTGCTCACGAGCAACCTGGTCGATGATGCTTGGGATCACTTTAAAACAGCGTTCCTAGCGATACTAAATTACCTGGCTCCCGAGAGAACAGTCAGGCTCAAAGCCCTGCTCTGAACCATGGATGAATCCGTATCTATTAGCTGCCATAAAAGACAGAGACAGAAAATACTCCGAATACTGAAAGTGCAAAAACCGAAGTAGATAAACAAACCAATAATAACCACAGATCACTCCTTACAACACTAAAAAAGCATCCATCAATCCAACTTCTTCCGCTTATCCGGGCAAGAAAAATCTCAACACAAAAATAAGCTGTCAGGAAAGGTGGTGCTGTTGGACTTTTTCACCTACTGCTGCATCAACAGCATGCACATCTTGCCGGACCTTCACCAGCTTGAGCAGAAGCATTCGGTCAAAGATGGACTTGTTATTGTGGGCGTACACTCAGCCAAATTCCCAAATGAAAAGGTTCTTAAGCAGGGAAGCCCAGACTTCGCTCTCCCCAGCAACTTCCTCCAGCTCCTCCCGGAGGATCCCGAGGTGTTCTCAGGCCAGCCGGGAGACATAGTCTTCCCAACGTGACCTGGGTCTTGCCCGTAGCTTCCTCCCGGTCGGACGTGCCCGAAACACCTCCCTGGTGTGTCGTAGATCGACCGGTAAATTGAGAGCTTTGCCTTTCGGCTCTGCTCCTTCTTCACCACAACGGATCGATACAGTGTCCGCATTACTGAAGACGCCGCACCGATTTGCCTGTCGACCTCACGATCCAAGTTTCCCTCATTCGTGAAAAAGACTCCATGGTACTTGAGCTCCTCCACTTGGGGCAAGATCTCCTCCCCAACCCCGAGATGGTAATCCACCCTTTTCCGGGCGAGAACCATGGACTCAGACTTGGAGGTGCTGATTCTCATCCCAGTCACTTCACACTCGGCTGCGAACCGATCCAGTGAGAGCTGAAGATCTTGGCCAGATGAAACCATCAGGACCACATCATCTGCAAAAAGCAGAGACCTGATCCTGCAGCCACCAAACCAGATACCCTCAGTGCCCTGAAAACGCCTAAAAATTCTGTCCATAAAAGTTATGAACAGAATCGGTGACAAAGGGCAGCCTTGGCGGAGTCCAACGCTCACTGGAAACGGGTTTGGTCTGCAATGCGGACCAAAATTTGACACTGATAATACAGGGAGTGGACCACCACAATCAAACAGTCTGTCACCCCATACTCTCTGAGCACTCTCCACAGGACTTCCCGGGGTACAAAGTCGAATGCCTTCTCCAAAAAGCACATGTAGACTGGTTGGGCAAACTCCCATGCACCCTCAAGGACCCTGCCAAGAGTATAGAGCTGGTCCACAGTTTCACGACCAGGGCTAAAACCACACTCAATCAATCAATCAATCAATCAATGTTTACTTATATAGCCCTAAATCACTAGTGTCTCAAAGGGCTGCACAAACCACAACACAAACCACTACAACTTCCTCGGTAGGCCCACATAAGGGCAAGGAAAACTCACACCCAGTGGGACGTGAGTGACAATGATGACCCAGAGGGACACTGTTCCTCCTGAATCCGTGGTTCGACTATCCGGCGTAGCCTCCTCTCCAGTACACCTAAATAGACCTTACCGGGAAGGCTGAGGAGTGTGATCCCACGATAGTTGGAACACACCCTCACTTTCCCCTTATTAAAGAGAGTAACCACCACCCCGGTCTGCCAATCCAGATGTACCGCCCCCAATGTCCACGCGATGTCTTGAGGAGGCTGTCTTGCCAACCAAGACAGCCCCACAGCATCCAGAGCCTTAAGGAACTTCGGGCGGGTCTCATCCACACCCAGGGCCTTGCCACCGAGGAGCTTTTTAACTACCTCAGCAACCTCATCCCCAGAAATAGGAGAGCCCACCCAGGCACTGCTTCCTCATAGGAAGATGTGTTGGTAGCATTGAGGAGGTCTTCGAAGTATTCCCTCCACCGATCCAAAACATCCGTAGTCGAGGTCAGCTGAACACCATATACGGTGGTGACACTGCACTGCCTCCCCTCCCTGAGGAGGCGGATGGTGGTCCAGAATCGCTTCAAAGCCGTCCGGAAGTCATTTCCAATGGCTTCCCCAAACTCCTCCCATGTCCGAGTTTTTGCCTCCGCGACCGCTGAAGTCGCTTACCGCTTGGCCTGTCTGTACCTGTCCGCTGCCTCCGGAGTCCTATGAGCCAAAAGAACCCGATAGTATTCCTTCTTCAGCTTGACGGCATCCCTCACCGCCGGTGTCCACCAACAGGTTCTCGGATTACCGCCACAACGGGCAGTAGTTCAAGCTCCTTCCCCCCCAGCGAGGTGACGTTCCACGTCCCAAGAGCTACCTTATAGCCAAGTGCCCTGCCTCCGGCTGCCGCCCAGCTCACATTGCACCCGACCTCTATGGCCCCTGCTATAGGATGTGAGCCCATTGGAAGGGGGACCCACGTTGCCTCTTCGGGCTGTGAGGGGCCGGGCCCCATGGGAACAGGTCCGGCCACCAGGTGCTCGCTATTGTGCCCCACTTCCGGGCCTGGCTCCAGATGGGGGCCCCGGTGACCCGCGTCCAGGCAAGGGAAATCTGGGTCCTTCATTGTTATTCTTCATAGGAGGTCTTCGAGCTGCTCTTTGTCTGATCTCTCACCTCGAACATGTTTGTCTTGGGTGACCTTACAAGGGGGCACGAAAGCCCCTGGACAACATAGCTCCGAGGATCATTGGGTTATGCAAACTCCTCTACCACGGTAAGGTGGCAGCTCAGAGAGGAGACTTGCTCAAAAAGCAATGGAATAAATTACTAAATAAGGCAAACAATGTGACTAAATCCTTAAAAAAATTTAATTGACGACTAAATAGAGGAAAACACAAATAAACCACGTGAACTCTGGAAAATCCTCAATACCCAGCTTCCTGGCTTCAGCCAGAAACTTAAAACCAGACCCACCAATATCAACATCCAGGAGGACTCCCCCCTCACTACAGAAAAACTGGAGGTAGCAAGCAGACTAAACAACTTTTTCACCAGCATAGCCACAACACTAGTTTACAAGCCATCCCACCACTCTGGTCGCTTTTGTGTACAACACATTAAAGCCTACTACCGAAGGCTAGGAGAATTCAACAACAATTTCAAATTAGAAATGGTCTCAGCTGACAAAGTGCTCAACAAATTGAGCACGCTCCACTAAAACAAGGCCACTGGCCTTGACAATATCCCCTCCAGATTCCTCAGGGACTCTGCCACCACCATTGCCCCAATCATCATAGACATAATAAACTTCTCAATTAAACAAGGCCAAATATAAAAATATTTCAAGATGGCAAGAGTAACTCCCTTTTTTAAAAAATGAAGCAAATTAGAACCTGGTAACTACCAACCTGTTTCTATTCTCAGTTCCATTTCGAAAGTAATGGAAAAAATAGTTTATGAACAGGTCGAAGGATACCTTGCCACAAAGAAACTCATGTACAAATTCCCATCGGGCTTCAGAACTAACCACTCCACTGACACATGCCTTCTCTATCCGACCGACCACATCAAACATAAGGTGGACGCGGGCAAATACTGCGGCATGGTCATGCTGGACCTTCAGAAGGCCTTTGACACCGTAAACCATTGTTGGATAAGCTCAGATCAATCAGTTTTGATAAAACCTCATCGAGCTGGATGCAATCTTACTTGGAGGGGAGGAAACAGGTAGTAAAGGTGAACGGCATCTTGTTCCCCCCCAGTAAGCTGTGGAGTGCCCCAAGGCAGTGTATTAGGGCCTTTACTGTTCCTAATATACATAAATGACATGTCACCAGCATGCGACTGTCAATTGTTCCTGTTTGCGGATGACTCGGCCCTGCTGGTATCCGGCAAGGACAAATCACATGTGGAAAAAACCTCAGTGCCGAACTCTGTAGAATTTGCACCTGGCTCACTGACAATAAGCTATCCATACAGTTGCGTGAAACGGAATCCATCCTATTTGGGTCCCATATCAACCTTAAGAAAGTAAGTTACTTCACTATTAAAGTGGGTGACATTGTTATCACCAGGAAAGATGAGATCTCCTACCTAGGTTCTATTCTAGAGGCTAATCTTTCCTGTGATAAAATGGCAACCAAGTTAATCAAAAAGGTCAACCAACGAACAAGATTTCTTTGCAGAATCTCCTCTCTGGTCAACAAAAGCACCATAAAGATTCTAGCGGGAACTCTCATTGAACCCTTTTTTGACTATGCATGCACCTTCTGGTACCCCAGCACCTCCAAAACCCTCAAATAAACTCCAAACATCCCAAAACAAACTAGTCAGGTTACTTCTAGACCTCCACCCCAGATCACAACTCACTCCTGCACACTTCTCCAAAGTGGGCTGGCTCAGGGTGGAGGACAGAGTGAAATAACTGGCACTGAGCCTTGTCTATAAAATTCGCTATACCTCCCTGATACTGAAGTACATGTCAAACTACTTCCAGAATGTAAATGACCGCCATAACCACAACACCAGGAGGACCTCCACAAACCACATCAAACCCAGATTCCGATCTAACAAAGGTCTTAACTCATTTCAATTTTCCTGAGGGAACTCTCCTGAAGGAATTAATAAAGTACTTTCTATCAATCAATCTATCAATCTATCTATCTATCTATCCATCTATCCATCTATCCATCTATCTATCTATCCATCTATCCATCTATCCATCTATCCATCTATCTATCTATCTATCTATCTATCTATCTATCTATCTATCTATCTATCTATCTATCTATCTCCTTTAATGCCACATCAATATGGAATGCACTTCCAACAGGTGTAAAAGAAAGTGCATCTCTATCCTCCTTCAAAACCTCACTAAAAGAACACCTCCAGTCAGCTACAACCATAGCCAAACCCCCTCCCCCCACCACATTCAACCTCCCCGGATTGTAAATCATCAAATGTAAATAATCAAATGTATATACTTTTTGTTATTATGCTTTCTGAGCTCACTATGGTCACCGCTCGCTATACACCAAACCCAACCAAATCCCCTCACCTCCCTGTCCCAACCCCCTCCGCATCTCACCCCCCGGATTGTAAATAACGTGAATAAATCTATGTATATACTCTGATGATTAACTTGTGTGATGACTGTATTATGCTAATTGTATATAATTGTACGATGAATTGAGGACCCCGACTTAAACAAGTTGAAAAACTTATTTGGGTGTTACCATTTGGTGGTCAATTGTACAGAATATGTACTGTACTGTGCAATCTACTGAAAAACGTTTCAATCAAAAAATCAATCAATCTCAACAACTTACTACAGCAGAGAGGACCATAGCTTCAGCCGGTCCTACCAACCTTCAAATCTTCACTGATGGCTCTACACTGATTGGCACCCAAAATGGAGGAGCAGGTGTGATAGTTCGTAGTGAAGATGACATTCTCCACTCTTGGCATGCTGCCACCGGGACCTTTAGCAGCTCATTTCAATCTAAAAAATCTGCCACGATTGCCGCCATCTCTTGGATGCATAAGTATGAGGACAGGTCCTCGGTTTCCATCATCAGCGACTGCAAGTCCCTGGTCCAAGCTGTTAGCAACCCCAACACCACAGACCCCTCCATAATGTCAATTCAAAGACCTCACCGACCCCAGCCGTTTCCGATCCAGTCACTACACTGCTCTCTGAAGCTCTCGTCAACCTGGCAACTCCAATAGTGAACTTTAAAGCCTCTTAAATGCAAGTCTAGCACTTCTGAGGATCATCCTCAGCGACTCGGGTGACAGCACACTGACTTCTGCTAGTTGAGGATTTTGTGCCTCATACTTTGAAAACCCTTGATTGAAACAAAAAATGGGTCCAGACACAAAGACAAAAACACATAATGAAAGAAACCTTGTCATTATAGGTTGTGACTGAGATTAATAATAAATTATGTGTTTGTATTTGTCCCATTACAGTCTAGTAAGTATAATAAGGTGAATGCACGCACAGTGATTTCCCACAAATTCAAACATTAAGGTCACATTTCTTGTTTATATTGTCTGAGTTTTGGAAACGTACCTTTTTTGATCAGAAAAAGTTTATGTAATATTTATCACTACTTCAACCTGGACAACAACAATTGTACTACATTTGTCACATATTTCCTAAAGTGTTGCAGTTGGTGTGACCCCAGTACGCAGAGAAGACAAGCGATGTGCAGATAAAGGTGTCCTCCTATTAGGTACTAAGCAGTGGCTAAAACGAGGGCGCACAGATGTGGCTGAAGCCACAGTCCACGATAATCAATCAATCAATCAATCAATGTTTACTTATGTAGCCCTAAATCACGAGTGTCTCAAAGCGCTGCACACACCACAACGACATCCTTGGCTCAGATCCCCATCAGGGCAAGAACAAACTCAACCCAATGGGATGACAATGAGAAACCTTGGAGGGTACCACAGATGTGGGGACCCCCCTGGGCGACCGGTGCAATGTACGTCAAGTGGATCTAACATAACATTGTGAGAGTCCAGTCCATAGTGGATCTGACATAATAGTGTGAGAGTCCAGTCCATAGTGGGGCCAGCAGGAGATCATCTTGAGTGGAGACAGGTCAGATAAGATACAAAAGTACTAACACTATACAGAAACACACAAATAGGGCTGGAAATTTTTATTTAAAAAATCCAAACCATTTGTTTGATCTGTCTTCATAGCATGTGTTGTCTGGATCAAATGTATTTTATTTTGTCTTTGTGTTACTAATCAGTTTCAAGCGTGTCTGTGTAGTGTTGTCCATTCCTGCAGTCCATCAAACAGGAGAGTTGTGGAGGCGTCTATACTTCAATATGGCGAACGGTAATGAGATTTACAGTAGTTTGAGCAATGATCATGAGAGTAAGAAATTGGTGGATTAACAGCAACTGTGTGCAACAAGTAGAAGTAGCCAGCCACCGTTAGTCGCATTCCCTCTAAAGCGCTGTACTGGGAACAGCTCAGGGTTGCTCTGAAAGTCTCGGGCCAAAAATAGGCGCATGGTTAGGCCCCGTCGCTCCTGATGTGGCTGTCGGTAACACTTCCAACATGTCAGGTAATCAGCGGAGACCTTAATCCAGTGTGTCAATTGATAGTGCAAGAAGGAAAGAACTCATGATATATCCATGTTTACATTGTTTTTGTTTTAACTGTAGTGCAGATAAAGTATGTGCTTCACTCCATATGTTGATGATTTACAATGTGAAAATAAGGATAGTACAGTTATTTCTCTCAATTATTTTCTGTTACGCCCTCACGAGTAAGAAGAGAACATTTTGCGCCTCCTCAAACCCACCACTACTACTATAAATAGCATAATTTGTCAAAAAAATTGTTGGGAGCACACCTCTGGATTTTATGGTATCTTCAATATTGAAGAGTCATTTTGAGGATGTATTTTATAAGATATTTTTGTAAAAAAAACAACAGACAAAAAGGTAATGGATTATTGGGATATTAAAAAAAAGGACAATTTAAACTGCACAAAACCAAAAACTGTGATCACAAAACCATGATAAGATCAAAACTTTGAATTTTGTGAACCCTTAACCACTAAGCATGCAGAACGCAGTGCCCCTGAAGCAACAAACATACACAATGCAGAATGCAACAGGAATTAATGAACCAGCAATGTACTGTTAGGCTGGCAAATAAAACCTCCTGATTAACATCTCTAAAATCCTACAAGGGTAGGTGTGTAGCTCAGTGCTTAAGCCAGAGGTAAAGTGGCTGACAGTGAAGGCCGACAGGAAGTGCAATGAAAAAAAGAGTGCTGGACAGGAACTAACCACAAAAGACATGAACAACAAAGTCCAACTTGTATCATGACATGAAAAGCAGACCACTTTGGTTTCACCCACAAGAGGATGACAATGAAAACATGACTGTATTTTTCTTCCTACGAGAAGAGCCATAATTTTTACTTTTATATTTGAATTAATGTAAACATGGACTGGGACCAGCAGCTGTGTCGCAGTAAATGTCAATATACAGTAAAAAAAAATATTTAAACTATGTAACCCTAAACTACTGTCGTTGTCCATACATGTGATGTTACAGAAGTCTCTACAGTAGGCTATTGGATTCACAAACTCACATGCTTGAGGTCTTGAGCATGTAGTTCACTTGATGTTCTTCTTGGTTGTCCAGCAATTTGAGATTAAAAACATTAGCGAGCAGCTGGCCTTGGTCCTCCAGGTCTTCAGTTCTCAACATTGCCCGCTTACATGAGTCAAGAACTTGGAACCTGTCTCCGCTGAACAATGCAACAGCATTAAACTACAAACCCTGTTTCCATATGAGTTGGGAAATTGTGTTAGATGTAAATATAAAAGAAATACAATGATTGGCAAATCCTTTTCAACCCATATTGCATATGCATTACAAATATTTGATGTTCAAACTCAAACTTTTTTTTATTTTGCAAATAATAATCAACTTAGAATTGAATGGCTGCAACACGTGCCAAAGTAATTGGGAAAGGGCATGTTCACCACTGTGTTACATCACATTTTCTTTTAACAACACTCAATAAACTTTTGGTAACTGAGGAAACTAATTGTTGAAGCTCTGAAAGTGGAATTATTTCCAATTTTTGTTTTATGTACAAATTAAGTTGTTCAACAGTCTTGTTGTTGTATTTTACGGTTCATAATGCGCCACACATTTTCGATGGGAGACAGGTCTGGACTGCAGACAGACCAGGAAAGTACACACACTCTTTTTTTTACCAAGCCACGCTGTTGTAACACGTGGCTTGGCATTGTTTTGCGGAAATAAGCAGGGGCGTCTATGATAACGTTGCTTGGATGACAATAAATGTTGCTCCAAAACCTGTATGGACCATTGAGCATTAATGGTGCCTTCACAGATGTGTAAGTTACCCATGCCTTGGGCACTAATACACCTCCATACCATCACAGATGCTGGCTTTTCAACTTTGCGCCTATAACAATCCGAATGTTTTTTTTCCTCTTTGTTCCGGAGGACACCACGTCCACAGTTTCCATATATAATTTGAAATGTGGACTCATCAGACCACAGAACACTTTTCCACTTTGCATCAGTCCAACTTAGTTGAGCTCGGCCCAGCTAAGCCAGCGGCGTTTCTGAGTGTTGTTGATAAATGGCTTTCCCTTTGCATAGTAGATTTTAACTTGCACTTACAGATGTAGCGACCAACTGTAGTTACTGACAGTGGTTTTATGAAGTGTTCCTGAGCCCATGTGGTGATATCCTTTACACACTGATGTCGGTTTTTGATGCAGTAACGCCTGAGGGATCAAATGTCCGTAATATCATTGCTTACGTGCAGTGATTTCTCCAGATTCTCTGAACCTTTTGATGATTTTACGGACCTTAGACGGTAAAATTCCTAAATTCTTTGCAAGAACTCGTTGAGATATGTTCTAAAACTGTTCGACAATTTGCTTACAAATTGGTGACCCTCGCCCCATCCTTGTTTGTGAATTACTTAGCATTTCATGGAAGCCGATTTTATACCCAATCATGGCACCCACCTGTTCCCAATTAGCCTGCACACCTGTGGGATGTTCCAAATAAGTGCATGATGAGCTTTCCTCAACTTTATCAGTATTTATTGCCACCTTTCCCAACTTCTTTGTCAAATGTTGATGGCATTAAATTCTAAAGTTAATGATTATTTGCAAATTATAATTTTTTAATCATTTTTAACATCAAATATGTTGTCTTAGTAGCATATTCAACTGAATATGGGTTGAAAAGGATTTGCAAATCATTGTATTTCGTTTATATTTACATCTAACACAATTTCCCAACTCATATGGAAACGGGTTTTGTAATTTTCAGGATATGAACCGAGCAATGGTATTAGGTGAGAAAAGGTCATGGATATTTACCTGGAGCTGCGCTTGGTGACCAGCAGCAGGTTGTTGAAAAGGAACAAGACAATGGGTTGATAGAGCTTGCGGCTTCGCAATGTCCTGGTGGTCTTGGGTCCTGCCATGAGCTGCACCTCACCCTTCTTTAGCAACCAACGGGAGTGGGAGATGATGGGTACAGACTGGAAAAGGTAGATAAACTTCAAAAATTGGATATACAGTGGATTCCCACCTTTTCATGATTCCGCATTTCTTATCCAAATAATATTTTCCTTAATTGTGATGAAAACTAACCATTGTTGCCCTTTCTCTCCAAACAAGGCCATTTTTTCCATTGTAAGCTGATCTCAAAACAGGAAGTTGGTGATTATTTATGGTTGTTATAATAAAAATGATAAATTGAAGGATGTCCCAGTCAACATTTTTTGCCTCCGATCTGGATCCGATTTTTTGGTATCCGAGCCAATTCCAAGTTCTGATCCAATACTTTGTCAACAGTTTATAGAACTGAAAATAATTTTCAGGGGGTAACATAGCACATTTTTTCAAAAACATATCTTCATACATTTAGAATTTACTAGTATTGCTTAAGAGCAGATGATACGTACATCACATTTGTGGCCTTCAATGCTCCACATATTTTTTTCAACAAAATAAAGTGGGTAACGCACATGAACTAAACAAAAGCAAAATATTAAAGGCGCCCTTTAAAATAATTTGGGTTTTGCCATTAAAACCTAAATGTATCCAGAGACTTAGTCCATGAGTTTGTAAACAACAAAAATGACCCAACAAATAATTTTGTAAATTTAAGAACAAGAAAATAACATGATCGCAAAACCTTTGACTGCTTCTTTGCTCTTCTCGATCATTTACTTTCTCTTTTTCCTTTGAGTTATCTGTCTTTATCCGCACACGTTGTCCCTGCACCCCCACATGCACAGAGGCCACATCACGGGCAGTACAGGCAACAAAATAACAGGTGGACTGCTCTTGTGCGCTCTAATAGAGCAGGCTTACACTCATTTTACTCATTAAACGCATCAACAAAGTACAAAAAAATGCTATTTTCCAATTTTTCCAATTTAATCAATCAATATACATTTGTGGACAGGCGGAGCTGGCAGTCCGATGACGAGGCAGGGCACGCGAGCCCGGCTCAGGATGGAGGCGTTTACGGCGAGCGGCGAGGTGGGGCATGCCGGGAGTGACGCCGCAATCAAGTTCAGGTGCGTGCATCGCGCACCTTGACACAATCAGTGTATCACCTCTCAGTGTATAAAAGGGTTGAAGGAGGAAAGATCGGTGCAGAAGGAGTTGGAGAGCCTGCAGCAGTGGATGATGAGCAAGAGCGAGAGAGAGCAAGACGCAGACGAAGATGCGGCCGACTAAAGAGCAAGACGGAGGAGAGAGCGCAAAAGACTTCCTGTTATTGAAAAATAAACAAGAGTCAAACCTGTTAAAGCAGCAATGTCTTTCCTTGATGGTCCTGGGAACCCGCACGACGACAAGAGACTGTCACAACATTATTTATCATTATCATTTATCATTATACGATAACTGATCAGTGAAAAAATGCAAATATAGGCCCCATAAATTATCAGGATTAAACATCTCTAGTGATGCTAAGCAAGCATGTACATAGCGACTTAACGGCATGACATAAATGTAAGATAATGGAGCCCTGTGGGGCTGCGGCAGCAATAATTTGGATGTCAGCTTTGTACAATCCAGCCTCAAAACTTGCAGCAAGGTAAACACAAGTTAATGTACGACCGTAAATTATTATTAAGATTACAATAGGCAAGGAGGTGCGGTTTATGCAGATGCCGTATTGGAAGAACAACTGCATCATTCGACTTGTGCTGCGGATGGCTGCCACAGCGCTCTCTTGTAGTTTGCTGCCCTTCTTTTGTCTCTTCCACCATGGTATAACTATTAAAGATTGTACAGTCTTCTGCTGAACTCTTTTCACCAGTTCCTTTTGAAACAGAGGGTTAAGCAAAGATTCTCATTGGACGAGCAGTAGCTCTATGTACTATGATGGAGATGCTGAAGACAAGGACAATGATTATGCACACTCATCACAGTAAACTGAGGCAGCACGGATTTAGCACTGCTTCTCCATTTAATTCACATGGCGAATGTCCGCTCCTAAACACCACTAGTAGACACAGTAATGAAATACTCTTATCACTCTGTTATCCGTGCAGCTTTAGGACTCTATGATCACTGTCTGAGTCACCTCATCCTGTCCATAAAAAGTTATGAACAGAATCAGTGTCAAAGGGCAGCCCTGGCAGAGTCCAGCCTTCACTGAAAACAGGCCAGACTTGGAAATGGGAACCAAGCTCTGACGCTGATCATACAGGGAGCAGACTGTCGGACAGTCCGATACTCCATACTCTCTGAGCATTCCCAATAGAACTTCCCGAGGGACAAGGTCGAATGCCTTCTCCAAGTCCACAAAGCACATGTAGTTGGGCAAACTCACATGCACCCTCATGGACTCCCCCAAAAGTATAGAGCTGGTCCAGAGTTCCACGACCACGACGAAAACCACACTGCTCCTCCTGAATCGGAGGTTAGACTAGCTGGTCTAGCCTCCTCTCCAGTACAATCGAAGAGATCTTAACAGGAAGGCTGAGGAGAGTGATCCCACGATAGTTGGAACACACCCTCCGGTACCCGTTCCTAAAGAGAGGAACCACCACCCCGGTCTGCCAATCCAGAGGTACCGCCCCCGATGTCCACGCGATGCTGCAAAGTCTTGTCAACCAAGACAGCCCCACAGCATCCAGAGCCTTAAGGAACTCCGGGCGGATCTCGTCCACCCCTGGGGCCTTGCCACCGAGGAGCTTTTTAACTACCTCAGCGACCTCAGCCCCAGAAATAGGAGAGTCCACCACAGATTCCCCAGGCACTGCTTCCTCATCGGAAAACATGTTGGTGGGATTGAGGAGGACTTCAAATAATTCCTTCTACCAATCTAAAACATCCGCAATTGAGGTCAGCAGCACACCATCCTCACCATGCACAGTGTTGACAGTGCAAAGCTTCCCCCTCCTGAGGCAGCGGATGGTAGTCCGGAGTCGTTTTCCTTGGCTTACCCAAACTCCTCATATGTCCAAGTTTTTTCCTCTGCGACCGCTGAAGCCGCACACAGCTTGGCCTGTCAGTACCTTTCTGCTGCTTTCGGAGTCCCATGAGCCATGGCACTCTTTCTACAGCTTGATGACATTCCTTACTGTTGATGTCCACCGGCAAACTCTGGGATTACCGTCACAACAGGCACCAACCACCTTGCGGCCACAGCTTTGATCAGCTGCCTCGACAATAAAGGTACAGAACTTAGTCCACTCGGACTCAATATCCAGCACCTCCCCTTGTGACATGTTCAAAGTTCTTCCAGAGGTGGGAATTGAAAATCTGTCTGATGGGAGACTCTGCCAGAAGTTCCGTGCAGACACTCACAATGCGTTTGTGTCTGCCAGGTCTGTCCGGCATCCTACCCCACGATTGGAGCCAACTCACCACCAAGTGGTGATCGGTTGAAAGTTCTGCCCCTTTCTTCAGTTGAGTGTCCAAAACATGAGACCGTAAAGCTGAAGACAAAACTACAAAGTTGATCATAGAACTGCGGCTTACGGTGTCTTAGTGCCAAGTGCACGTATTGACACCCTTATGTTTCAACATGGTGTTTGCTATGAACAATCTGTCCAACAACAAAACACCCCTTCGGTTTAGATCAGAGTGGCCGTTCTTCCCAAATACGCCTCTATAGGTTTCACTGCTGTTTTCAATATGAGTGAGTCAGCAGAACAAGGGAATCCAAATATGGTGGGTACTCTGAACTGCTGTTTGGTGCGTAAGCACAAACAACAGTCAGGACCCATCTCCCCACTCGAAGGCGGAGGGAAGCTATCCTTTCGTCTACTAGGTTAAACTCCAACGTACAGGCTTTGAGCCGAGGAGCAACAAGAATTGCCACCCTAGCCTGTTGCCTCTCACTGCGTGCAACGCCAAAGTGTAAGAGAGTCCAACCCCTATCAAGTGAACTGGTTCCAGAGCCCTTGCTGTGCGTCCACGTGAGTCCGACCATATCTAGCCGGAACTTCCCCACCTCGCGCACCAGCTTAGGCTCCTTTTGAGCAAAGTGAGATTTCATGTCCCAAGAGCTAACTTATGTAGCCAAAGATCGGACAGCTAAGGACCCTGCTTTTGGCTGTCGCCCAGCTCACACTGCACCCAACCTCTATGCCCCCTCCAATGAGTGGTGAGCCGATTGGAGCGGGAACCCACGTTGCCTCTTAAGGCATGGGGACTCAGGGCCTGGCTCCAAAGGGGGGCCCCGGTGACCCGCGCCAGGATGAGAAAAATCTGATTTGTAATTTTTTCTTCGTCATAAAGGTCTTCGAACAGCTCTTTGTCTGATCCCTCACTTTAAAATTTAGGGTCTTGGCAGACCCTACCAGGACGCATAAAATTCCCCGGACGACATAGCTCCCAGGATCATTGGGACACATTAACTCATCTACCTTGATAAGGTGGCTGCTCAGAGAGGACCTAGAAGCAAAAGTTTAAAAATTGCTAAGCCTGTATTAAGGACTGTGGAAAATGGTCAAATAAATCAAAGCAGCAGTTACAGGCACAATAGAAAGTTTAGGAAGTTTTGTCAGGCCAAGGAGGACTGGGGACTGGGTCCGGTTCAAGCAGGCCATGAACAAACTGGCAAAGGAGATCCTAAAAATAGGCTACACTGAGAAGTTGAAACAACGCTTCACAGCTAAAGACTCCTCGGCAAATTGGAAAGACCAGTGAGCTCACCAACTACAGGAAACACAAAACCCACCCTGCAGGTAACAATAGACATCACTGCAGACTATTCACACCCTGGTCACAAAGTGTTCAAATTCCTCTCCTCTGGCAGACGTTAATCACTGTACGCCAAAACAACCCGTCATAACTCCCAGGCTGTGACTTTGATGAATGCTGTGAAATAACTGAAATTAATCAGTCACTGTGAATGTACTAACTCATGTTCACACCATCTTTTTGCTCTTTTCACTACTGCGCTATTATTTATTAGCGTTATACACATTAGTTAAGTATTTGTTTGAACTTTAAGTTAATCGTTATTATTTATTGTTTACACTGAACAAAAGAGCACAGTCTACCAAGCCAAATGTGTTGTGTGTTAGATAAACCTGGCCAGTAAAGACTGGTCATCTCGGATTTTTTGCAAGAACGACCGACCGGCCTGCAGAGCAGCAGAGCTGCGGACCGTTGTTAGCCGCTTTAGAGGGAAATAGAGACATCATATGAAATGGAAGCCCAGTTTTCACGGTAGCTTTATGACCAGGTTTAGACCTCAACTCCTATTCCATCTGTTAGTGTATATCGCTCATCTTTCATTATCATTCATTAGTGGCAAGTACTTATAAACTTTAAAATTTAAAATGTCTTGTGCGTGATGCATATTATAGAGTTTTGACTGTCAAAAATAGGCATTTTTATACGTGCATCACAATGTCAATAATTTGGATGGTAGAAGCTGGATTCATACTACAACTCGTACAATTTCTGAATGACCACTCTACCATCAGAGCCCCACTTATACACAGTAGGAGTTTGATTTGCATTGAAGAATCTTATTTTTTGTATTTGTAACTGCAGGGCCTCATCTACTAAGATTCCGAATAACACATGGGTAAAATTATAAAATTGTGCGCGCGATTGAGAAGTGCAAAAGTGGTGCAGACTGCACTATTTAAGTGAGCATTTTTGTGATTACTTAAAAACTGCTAAGCCTGTATTAAGGACCGTGATTACATTGAGAGACTCAAACTGCACACCCATTGTATCACATCACGGGTGTCAAACTCTGGCCCGTGGGCCAAATTTGGCCCTCCCTGTAATTTCATTTGGCCCTTGAGGCAATGTCAAATTAACATTAGAGCTGGCTCGCCGGTGTTATACAGTGGCGGTTTCGCTGTAACACCGCATTCACCGCTAATACTCATACTTGTCAACCCTCCCAATTTTCCCAGGAGACTCCCGAAGTTCAGTGCCCCTCCCGAAAATCTCCCGGGGCAACCATTCTCCCGGATTTCTCCCAATTTCCACCCGGACAACAATATTGGGGGCGTGCCTTAAAGGCACTGCCTTTAGCATTCTCTGCAACCTGTGGTCACGTCTGCTTTTCCTCCATTCAAACCCAGTCACATAATATATGCGGCTTTAGCACACACACAAGTGAATGCAAGGCATACTTGATCAACAGCCATACAGGGCACACTGAGGGTGGCTGTATTAACAATGCCAACACTGTTACAAATATGCGCCACACTGTGAACCCACACCAAATAATAATGAAAAACACATTTCGGGAGAACACCCGCACCATAACGCAACAGAAGAAATACCCAGAACCCCTTGCAGCACTAACTCTTCCGGGACGCTACAAAATAACCCCCCCTCCCGCTACCACCAAACCCATAAAAAATACATAAATAGTGCTTTAAACTATGAAATCATATCCGATTATGTTGTATGGATCTTTGATTAACCACCTGAAATTAACTAATGCATTTGACCTACTAACTCGAGACTTCTAAACTGCCACTGGTAAAAGCAAAAAGGAAGAGCAATTAATCTTTTTGAAATATATATTGCAGTAATCATCTGCAAATTTAACATCTACAAAAGTAAAACTAACAATAAAGCACATCTACATCTCTGGGTTATTTTATATTATTTAATTTCCATTTATGGCAATGTGGCTAATCCTATTTCAGATACACAAAACTGTAAAATATACACAAAACGATAAAGCCACAGTAGTCGAATAAATGAACAACTGTTGTGTGTCTGTTCAGGGAATAATTTTCTGAGAAGTAAACTGTAACGTTTTCATTTTTGCAAAGTGGTCAATCACTCTGGACAGACATGGAAATATTACAGTAACTGTTATACAGTTGACCAGTGGTTCCCAACTGCTGGGTCGTGACATAAAAGTGGATTGTGTGTCATTTTCAGTGAGTCGCAGTCAGATGTGTGCATGGAAAAAAAAAGTTTAGGGAGAAAAAAATCAAATTGTGGCAACAAAACCAGATATTTTTAGCCATTTTTCTAGTGACTATTAGTGAGTATTTTAGCAAAAGGCAAACCGACTAACAAGTTGGAGGAGGACTCAGGACAAACATGGAAATATATTTTTAAAAAATCTAAATGGGGCAACAAAACCCGATATTTTCAGCCATCTTTCTGAAAACAAATACAGAAATGTTACTATTTTTTCTGGAAACAAAACCAGATGCTTTAGCTGTAGCCATTTTTCTGGTGACAAAACAAGATTATTTTAGTCAAAGTCACACCGATTAACAAGACAAGTCTACTGTGCTATTTTTCTGTGAAATAAACTTGAATGATTTAAAAATTTGGCTCACGACTTGATGATATGGAAAAAAAAATTTCTTCCTGAAGATAAACCGTTTGAGAAGCACTCAACTCACACATGCTTACTCCAAATCATCATTGATGCAGAACCAGCAGACAATAACCAACATTATGTTTCATGTTCATTGGAAATTCCCCCGACAGCTCGTACAGCAAATGATTATGTTTGTCTTGATACAAGGAATAACGTTAGCTAACTTAGCATCAACTTAAGACAATGATGTTGCCTAGCTAGCTAGGACTTCACTTATATCTCTCATTCCGCTGCTTCTTCCCTGCTGCGGGCGAACAACTTTCTTAAATCCATCTAGGAGTTACAGTTTGAGTCTAATCAAAATCAAAATAATGTAATCAACAAATTGTTGTTGGCTAACGTTACCTACCTCACGCAGTGATTTGCACCCCCCCCTCTCTTTCTCCCTCTCTCTCTCTCTCTCTCTCTCTCTCTCTCTTTCTTTCTCTCTCTCTCTCTCTCTCAACCGAAGTCTCGATCCACACGTGAATAAATTACCATATTAATTAGCCTTGTGCTCATTGTTTCGTGCAGTGAATACAGTAGCAATCAATTACCATACTAAGTAGTATGTGCGCTGTTGTCTATGTTATGTAGACTTAAAACTCTGAAGCGTTTTTTTTTATTGGTGAAATTTTTACTGGGGCACTGCAAATCAACAGTGGGGCACATGCCCCAGTGAAATCTGTCTGGCGACGCCCCTGCTCCAGACCATACTTTTGCTACTTTTTTGCTAGTCTCCTTTTAAAGCAACAAACTCAACAGTATATAACGCTATGTCTGTAGATGTTGAATGGGGGAGTCAGAAAGAAGACAATCGCTTCATTCCAAAACTATTCAATTTAGTCTCCCTCCGCCACCAAAGAATTGCTGACATCGAAAACATGAACATTAGATTCTGAGAAGAATTTCGGAAAATGTGTTTTCATCCGCGACAATGTGAATTGACTATCGGCATAAACCACCCGTCTTGATCGGAATTAAATTTTTAACCGAACGTGTGTCCTCAGGACAGAATATTCCAAATTGCATGTTAACATGAAGCAATTTAGGCTTTTAATCCGATTAATTGTGTCCATGTGCACATAGCTAGTGACACAGATTGCATATGACTGACAAGAAGATTCACTCCCTTCATTTAATTCTGCTATTGAACAAACACATTCAGGTGCTGAGCATGATGCACAGAGGGAAAAACTCTTTAAAGTTACAGAGCAAAGATAATTTATCATTTGATTAATTGACCTAATGACAATCGGCCCAGGCCTATTAACATGCACACGAACAGATGATTCTTTCTCCGTAATTCATCATGGTAATGATGGCCTTCTTATAATGACAGCTGCACATCCATTTGTGCGAAACTGACTGTTGGCACGCGAAAATGTATGGAAATTATTGTTCTTGTGAATTTTTATGCCCACTATTTGTGGGCATTAAAAAAAAAGAATCATAATCTGCGATTAGGTGGCGATTACTACAGGGTGTACCCCACCTTCTGCCCGATTGGAGATGAGATAGGCACCAGTGCCCCCCGCGACCTCAAAGGTAATAAGCGGTAGTAAATGGATGGATGGAATGTGCTGATATACATGTAGATGCAAAACAATGGCTGCAAAATAGTTTCAGATTGGATTAATCCCAATGCAGCCACTAAATGATTACATTTCCATCCCCTTCTCCCAGTACTGTGGTCGTTTTGATAATCACCATACAGTAAATCCTGCACATACATGAAGACACGTACACTAAGTGGATTGTGTTCACTAGTTTGCTCATGTAGGAGACACAATTCTCATTGCACAAGTTTAGTGGAACAATCAGCTGCGCTTGCGCTATCAAGTGTTTTGGTACACGCAACCCTTTAGTAGATCAGGCCCTTCTTGTTTACATACAATTGTACTGCAACAGTTTCCTAAGAATACAGAGCGAAATGTTTTCTACATGAATACCAGTGGCAAAACTACATACACAAATAGAGTATACACTTTTGAATGACTAAACTTGAAACCCATAATAAGAAAATTACTTAAATTATGACCGATACAAATACAGAAAAAAAGGCACTTAATTTTTCTTGTTTTGGCTAATTGCTGGTAATATATTCCGCTCCTTCCGTTAAAGTGAAAAAAGGGCCCAGAATAAAAAAGGATGAGCCCAAGTATTTTGTTTACCTTAGATTTAAACTCTAATGTCTTCTCAATGCTGATAAGCTCCTCAGTGCGACTCATTTTTCGAACACCCTCGTTACACTCCTTGACAATCTGCAGAAGACACAAACATCCGGTAGTAGCAATTGCAATAAACCACTATCTCACAATGATGACATTTCCATGTTTGCACTATTTATTGATGCTCACCTGCTCAAGTCGCTGGTGGGCATTAATTGCATTGGCTTCCCTCTCAGAGTTTTCTTCCGTTTTTTTCAGGATATTCTGTGTGATGCGAGACTTTAGACACAAACATTTTCACCAGAACATAGTCTATCGCTTTAACTCATGTTGGCATACTCACTTGTACAAGCAACTTGAGCCTTGTGATTCTCTGGAAAGGAAGGATGAGGAATGATGTAAAAGACAGTCCTCTCACACATGGATGGTTCTCCAATGTTGCCATGACCTCCCGGAATGTCTGGTTTCCCTCACTAGAGAAACAGACAGGTTTATTGCCCCACAGTCTCTAAGAATCTAAATGTACAAAAACTTGATGTTTCAAGTGAAAAATAGACACACATACATACACATACACATACGGACATACATACATAAACACACACACATACATCCATTTTCCATAGCTTGTCCCTCTCTGGGTCACGCGGGTGGCTGGAGCCTATCCCGGCTGCATTCCGGCGGAACGCAGTGTACACCCTGGTCAAGTCGCCACCTCATTGCATACTTATAAACCAATATATATATATTTATATATATATATATATATATATATATATATATATATATATATATATATATATATATATATATATATATATGTATGAATATATGTATATACAAATATATATGGATACATATATATATATATATCAATCAATCAATGTTTACTTATATAGCCCTAAATCACTAGTGTCTCAAAGGGCTGCACAAACCACTACGACATCCTCGGTAGGCCCACATAAGGGCAAGGAAAACTCACACCCAGTGGGACATCGGTGACAATAATGACCCAGTGGGACGTCGGTGACAATAATGACTATGAGAACATGATACTGTGATACTGATGATACTGATGACTATGAGAACATATGAGAACATGATACTGTGAAAGATCAATCCATAATGGATCCAACACAGTCGCGAGAGTCCAGTCCAAAGCGGATCCAACACATATATATTTATATATACATATATTCATACATATATATATATATATATATATATATATATATATATATATATATATACATATATATACATATATATATGGATACATATATATTTATATATACATATATTCATACATATATGGATACATATATATGTATATATACATATATTCATACATATATATATATATATATATATACATATATATATATAAATATATATGTATCCATATATATTTATATATACATATATTCATACATATATATATGGATACATATATATTTATACATACATATATTCATACATATATATATATGGATACATATATATTTATACATACATATATTCATACATATATGGATACATATATATTTATATATACATATATTCATACATGTATATATATATATATATATATATATATATATACATATATATATATATAAATATATATGTATCCATATATATGTATCCATATATATTTATATATACATATATTCATACATATATATGTATATATACACACATATATATACACACAGACACACACACACACACACACACACACACACACACACACACACACACACACACACACACACACACACACACACACACACACACACACACACACACACACACACACACACACACACACGTATATTTCTGTCAAATATAACACGTTAACTGTAATTGAGTAATAATGGCACACATTTTTCTTATGCTCGATTAAAGCACACGACTTTTTGGACCTTTGGGCCGTTCCGTACTGAAGAGCCGCAAGCGGGAAAATAGCGAGCAGGAACGGACAAAGAAAAGGCCACGTTATGGATAAAGACGGCATCACTGCAGCAAATGCCTGCTGCACGGGTCGATTTGGAGGTTGGTGGTGCTTCATTTTTGTGCTTAGATTACAGTTGAGGGGCATTCATAATACTGTATGTGATGTAGATTGTTACTGTGTCTGCCTTAGTATGATGGCATTAAAGCTCAAGAGAAATGGAAGACAGTAGGCAGGAAGTCAAAAGAAGCCTTTTTTTAAATTATTGCTAAAAGTCCGACACCAAAACATGTGAAGACACTTTTCCAGCTTCAAAATAAAAGCGCTACTCTATAAATCCGCTTTAACTACAATACAAATGTCCTACTTCACGATCATGCTTCATAATGTTATTCTGTTATTGGAATCTAAAAAAAAAGAAGTGAGAATATCAGTTAGGGATTATGTTCTGGTTGAGGCCTCAATTACCGAATGTTTAGCAGGCTGAATATGTTATTAATCAATAGAGAAGGTTAGACATTGTGATGCAGACATTGTTACGGCAGACGCGCAGTCTGCGTCTCCCTCCTCTGAGGGGCCACCCGGAGGATCCGCAGACAGCGCGCTCGGACATGCCCCCGCTCACGCTGAGCACAGCACGCCCATGCAGCTACAAGCCTGCTGACGATCAATCAATTTGCCCACCTGTGACTGATGAGGGCGAGCTGAATAAAGGGACCAGTAGACCCAAGGATCCGCGCGGGAACTTAGTTTTTCATGATGCGACTGCTTGATGCGCTATTCTTGTTTCCTCTCCTTGGCTTGACTTGTCCCTTGTCTTCTCCCGTGTCCCCGTGGTACCCTCCGTCGCCCGTAAAGTGAGCTGTGCGTCTCACTTTTCCCCGGATTTCCTTCTGTCCTCTTGACTGCCTCCCTCGTTCCTCGACTCCTCGCTTGCCCCTAAGCTCTGACGCATCGGTCTCGCCCCTGATCCTGCCTGCCCCATGGACTGCCTCGTTCCTTGCTCTCGTCAACACTTTGGTAACACACACTTCAGTTAAATTCTACAGATAGTCTTACACCATACATACTCTTGAGTTTTGTCACATACATACACACACATATATATTTATATATATTTATATATATATATATATATATATATATATATAATAAATTATTGAACTTAATGCTCCCTGGTGTCAGTCTGCCGCCATCTCCTCTTGCAAACCATAACAGATATATGAATACCAACATACAAAATCGGTCAAGACACCAATGCACTGCAGATAATTTTTTTCCCATTAAAAGCTTGTTTATCTTTCTTGTGCTGTGCTGTTTAAAAAAGTAAAATGTTCAAAACATATTTCATTAAAACAAATGAAATGTCTAGTCATTTATTTTTGTTTTGTGGTCATCTTCAATATAAATCTTTCACATTAACCGTATCCACTTTGCATCCATTGCACCGGTCCCCCAGGGTGGATTCCCACATTTACGGTCCCATTGGGTTAAGTTTTTTTCTTGCCCTGATGTAGGATTTTAGTCGTTGTGACTGGTGCAGCCCTTTGAGATGTGTGATTAAGGGCTATATAAGTAAACTTGGATTAATTGATTAATGATTTTTAACTATGAACATTTTTTTATTTTTTTATTTATTTATTATGACGGCAGGGTAAACATCTTAGTCTTATTCTTATAGGTGTATTTTGCAAACAGGAAAGCAAAAATGACATGAGTAGCCATGACAGGAGGACTTATTGGTAGCCACATGGTTGCTGTCCCGTAAAAGGTAGGAAAAAGGAAAAAAAGCCATCTCGCAAACTTTGCTCCAGGAAAGAGGCGTAGTGTGGGTCGAGAAATAAATCTCATCAAACATAAGCACTCATTACAACAGGGGTCACCAACGCGGTGTCCGCAGGCACCAGGTAGCCCGTAAGGACTAGATGAGTAGCCCGCTGGCCTGTTCTAAAAATAGCTCAAATAGCAGCACTTACCAGTGAGCTGCCTTTATATTTTTTAAAATTTTATTTATTTACTAGCAAGCTGGTAAATAAGCTTTGCTCGACATTTTTAATTCTAAGAGAGACAAAACTCAAATAGAATTTGAAAATCCAAGAAAATATTTTAAAGACTTGGTCCTCACTTGTTTAAATATATTAATTTATTTTTTTACTTTGCTTCTTATAACTTTCAGAAAGACAATTTTAGAGAAAAAATAAAACCTTAAAAATGATTTTAGGATTTTTAAACACTTATACCTTTTTACCTTTTAAATTCCTTCCTCTTCTTTCCTGACAATTTAAATCAATGTTCAATTATTATTATTTTTTATTGTAAAGAATAATAAATACATTTTAATTTAATTCTTCATTTCAGCTTCTGTTTTTTTGACGAAGAATATTTGTGAAATATTTCTTCAAACTTATTATGATTAAAATTCGAAAAAAATATTCTGGCAAATCTAGGAAATCTGTAGAATCAAATTTAAATCTTATTTCACAGTCTTTTGAATTTCTTTTAAAATTTTTGTTTTGGAAAATCGAGAATAAATAATGATTTGTCGTTGTTAGACATATAGCTTGGTCCAATTTGTTATATATTCTAACAAAGTGCAGATTGGATTTCAACCTATTTAATCTTAATCAGGAAAAATTACTTTTTTTTAAGTTTTTCAAAAAGATTCGAATTAGCTATTTTTTCTCTTCATTTTTTTCTGTTGAATTTTGAAATTTAAAAAGTCGAATTTTAAGATAAATTATGTTTCAAAATTTAATTTTCTTTTTTTTTAGTGTTTTCTCCTCTTTTAAATCGTTTAATTAAGTGTTTTTTTTCATAATTTATCTACAAAAAAACTTCCGCAAAAGGAGAAAAAATGTACTACGGAATGACATACAGAAATACCCATTTATTTTTATATATAAAGATGTATTTTTTAAAGGTAAATTGAGCAAATTGGCTATTTCTTGTAATGTATTTAAGTGTGTATCAAACTGGTAGCCCTTCACATTAATCAGTACCCAAGAAGTAGCTCTTGGTTTTAAAAAGGTTGGTGACCCCTGCATTACAACATACAAACTCAAGCAGTGCAGTTTTGTGGTCAGCTTTGTACTGTGGGATAAAGCGTCAAAGGTGTGAGATGGGGGTGGGCTGGGGTAAGCCTGGAGAGTTGCTCCGTTTGGCGTCACGGCCTTGTGCCTCACTCCGCAAAGTTTTGATTCATATATTGATACTTTTATTAGTAAATTGCACAGTTCAGTACATATTCCGTACAATTGACCACTAAATGGTAACACCCGAATAAGTTTTTCAACTTGTTTAAGTCAGGGTCCACGTTAATCAATTCATGGTACAAATATATACTATCAACATAATACAGTCATCACACAAGTTAATCATCATAGTATGTACATTGAATTATTTACATTATTTACAATCCGGGGGTGGGATGAGGAGCTTTGGTTGATATCAGTACTTCAGTCATCAACAATTGCATCAACAGAGAAATGTGGACATTGAAACAGTGTAGGTCTTATTTAGTAGTATATGTACAGCCAGCAGAGAACATAGTGAGTTCACATAGCATAAGAACAAGTATATACTTGTTATATACTTGAAGTACATTTGAGTTGTTTATAATCCGGGAAGATGGGATGTGAATAGAGGAGGGTATTAGTAAAGTGTTGAAGTTGCCTGGAAGTGTTGTTTTAGAGCGGTTTTGAAGGAGGATAGAGATGCACTTACTTTTATACCTGTTGGGAGTGCATTCCACATTGATGTGGCATAGAAAGAGAATGAGTTCAGACCTTTGTTAGATCCGAATCTGGGTTTAACGTGATTTGTGGAGCTCCCCCCGGTGTTGTGGTTATGGCGGTCATTTACGTTAAGGAAGTAGTTTGACATGTACTTCGGTATCAAGGAGGTGTAGCGGATTTTATAGACTAGTCTCAGTGCAAGTTGTTTTACTCTGTCCTCGACCCTGAGCCAGCCCACTTTGGAGAAGTGGGTTGGATTGAGGTGTGATCTGGGGTGGAGGTCTAAAAGTAACCGGACTAGCTTAATCTGGGATGTTTGGAGTCTAGATCTGAGGGTTTTGGAGGTGCTGGGGTACCAGGAGGTGCAAGCGTAATCGAAGAAGTGTTGAATGAGAGTTCCCGCTAGAATCCTCAAGGTGCTTTTATTGACCAGAGCGGAGATTCTGTAGAGGAATCTCGTTCGTTGTTTGACCTTTTTGATTACCTTGGTTGCCATTTTATCACAGGAAAGATTAGCCTCTAGAATGGAACTTAGGTAGGTGATCTCATCCTTCCTGGTCATAACAATGTCACCCACTTTTATAGTGAAGTCACTGACCTTCTTAAGTTTGATATGGGACCCAAATAGGATGGATTCCGTTTTACCTAAGTGTATGGATAGCTTGTTGTCAGCGAGCCAGGTGCTAATATTAAGGAGTTCAGCACTGAGGATTTGTTCCACCTGTGACTTGTCCTTGCCGGATACCAGCAGGGCCGAGTCATCCGCAAACAGGAACAATTCACAGTGGCATGCTGATGGCATGTCATTTATGTATATTAGGAACAGTAAAGGTCCTAGTATACTGCCTTGGGGGACTCCACAGCTTACTGAGAGGGGAGGGGACATGGTGCCGTTCACCTCTACCAACTCTTTCCTCACCTCCAAGTAAGATTGCATCCAGCTCGATGAGGTTTCGTCAAATCCGATTGCTCGGAGCTTATCCAACAGTATAGCGTGGTTAACGGTGTCAAAGGCCTTCTGAATGTCCAGCATGACCATGCCGCAGTATTTGCCCGCGTCCACCTCATGTTTGATGTGGTCGGTCAGATAGAGAAGGCATGTGTCAGTGGAGTGGTTAGTTCTGAAGCCGGATTGGAATTTGTAGAAGGCTTTAATGTGTTCTACACTAAAGCGACCAAAATGTTGGGATAGCTTGTTTACGAGAGTTGTGGCTATGTTGGTGAAAAAGGTTTTAAGTCTGCTTGCTACTTCTATTTTGTCTGTAATGAGGGCGTCACCCTCCTTGATGTTGATGTTGGTGAGTCTGGTTTTAAGTTTCTGGCTGCATCCAGGAAGCTGGTTGTTGAGAATTTTCCAGAGCTCACATGGCTTATTTGTGTTTTCCTCTATTTTGTCATTGATATAATTTTTTTTTTAAGGATTTAGTCAGGTTGTTTGTCTTATTTCTTAATTTATTGCATTGCTTTTTCAGCGTTGAAAGGAGTGATTTGAGGTTATTATTATTGGGTTGTTTATTTACTTTGGTTTTGTTAATATTTTCTGTCCCTGTCTTTTATGGCAGCTAATAGGTCTGGATTGATCCATGGTTCAGAGCGGGCTTTGATCCTCACTGTTCTCATGGGAGCCATATCATTTAGTATAGCTAGGAACGCTGTTTTGAAGCGATCCCAAACATCTTCAACCAGGTTTCTCGTGAGCACAGGGGACCAGTCCCACTCACCTAATTTGAGGTTGAAATTATCACTGTTGTATTTTTTAAGGGATCTGGATTGAGCTGTTATGTGGCCATTGGCTTTAGGTTTACTTATTTTGCGCGTGCAGTGACTGCGATAACACAGCTGGTTGCTGTGGAGACTGCCAATAAGGCTCCTCCAAATTGGCGATGATTCTAAGACACCTCTGGTGTGTAACTGTGTGTTGTGTTGTCGTTTTTTTGGATCAACAGTTTAGTTTGTGTTCTGTGTAGGGATGTATATCGTTAGGATTTTATCAATAGCGTTGCAGATATTGATAGTCCTTATTGATACTGAAATTTATCGGTACAATATGTACTTGGTGTAAAGCAAGATGTGAAAAAATGCTTTTTTTTAGCGTTTTTAATAGCACAAGAGGTAGTACGTTACCAAAATGATGTAACATCTCACAGGAGGGAAATTTTGTACCCCTATTTTTTAAGTCCTAAAAAAGTAAGCAGGGAAGTAATGAGTCCCATTTTTATAATCTTCGGTATGACTCGGCCGGGGTTTGAGCTCACAACCTACCGATCTCAGGGCAGACACTCAAACTACAAGGCCACTGAATAGGTGTCAAGCTGTTACTGAGGGCGATTGTGTTAACTAGTTTGACGCGTGCAAATGATTCAATGTCCAGTACTGTGGAAATATGTTTGGATATGTGACAATCAGTTTATTTTAAGCAATTAAAATGAAATCAAATGTAGGCTATAGAACATTATGTATGCTGACCTTGAGTGGAACATTGTCACAGCAGCATGGCACCGTTGAAAACTGTTTGTGTCCTTCATGCAATCGCCCCGAGTGCTCCGACCTGAACCTAATTAAATGAGGTAACCATGGCAACCGCACCATGGCAAAGGTCCCATCCCTGTCAACACTTCCTGGCTCTTAAGAGGAAGTGGGCGGAACAATCTGACGAAAAGGAAATTCAGCATGAACAGAGGTCAGCAATTAATTAGAGAAAACTAAATAAAAACAATATAAACACGTAAGGAAATTTGGCTCGAACACAATGTAAAAATAAAAATCTTATTGGAATGTGTGACTATGAGGTACATTTGAGAAGGAAATGTTAAACTTTTGTGTGGCACTGCCTTCTTATTTGTGATTATTCCAAGCTGATGATCAGATCATAGGGCTTGGCGATATGGCAAAAAAAAGGGTCACCATTATTTTTTATGTCATTCAATCTCGATTAATACTCATCAAAAAACAGCTTTATTAAAGGCAAGGTAGAAAGTTAAAAAACTGAAAGTCTTTGCTGCCTAAATCATGAAAGTCGAAAGAGATCCTGACTCAATCTTTTTCTCTCACATAAAGAATAACAGTCTATACCAGGGGTCACCAACGCGCTGCCCGCGGGCACCAGGTAGCCCGTAAGGACCAGATGAGTAGCCCGCTGGCCTGTTCTAAAAATAGCTCAAATAGCAGCACTTACCAGTGAGCTGCCTCTATTTTTTACATTTTATTTATTTACTAGCAAGCTGGTCTCGCTTTGCTCAACATTTTTAAATCTAAGAGTGACAAAATTCAAATAGAATTTGAAAATCCAAGAACATTGTTTAAATAAATCCATTTATTTTTTTTACTTGGCTTCTTATAACTTTCAGAAAGACAAGTTTAGAGAGAAAAAAAACAACCTTAAAAATGATTTTAGGATTTTTAATTACATATACCTTTTTACCTTTTAAATTCTTTCCTCTTATTTACTGGCAATTTAAATCAATTTTCAAGTAAATTTATTTTTTTTATTGTAAAGAATAATAAATACATTTTAAGTTAATTCTTCATTTTAGCTTCTGTTTTTTCGACAAAGAATATTTGTGAAATATTTCTTCAAACTTATTATGATTAAAGTTAAAGAAAAATATTATGGCAAATCTAAAAAATCTCAAGGATCAACTTTAAATCTTATTTCAAAGTCTTTTGAATTTCTTTAAAAAATCTTTGTTCTGGAACATCTAGAAGAAACAATGATTGTCTTTGTTAGAAATATAACTTGGTTCAATTTGTTATATATTCTAACAAAATGCACATTGGTTTTTAACGTATTTAAAACATGTCATCAAAATTCTAAAATTAATCTTAATCAGGAAAAATTACTTATGATGTCCCATAAATTATTATTATTTTTTTTTCAAAAATAAGTTTTTATCTAAAAATCACAAGGCCAATGTGAATGACAAGCCATTGTGCTATGCCCTCATTGATAATATTTTAACTAATGATTTCGATAAGACTACAAGTGGTCTTTTGAAAACATACAAACCCTCTCTGAGCTGCAACCTTATCGTGGTAGAGGAGTTTGCGTGTCCCAATGATCCTAGGAGCTATGTTGTCCAGGGGCATAAAGCCCCCTGGTAGGGTCTCCCAAGGCAAACAGGTTCTAGGTGAGGGATCAGACAAAGAGCAGCTCGAAGACCTTTATGAAGAAGAAAAATCATGGACCCAGATTTCCCTCGCCTGGACGCGGGTCACCGGGGCCCCCCTCTGGAGCCAGGCCCGGAGGTGGGGCACGATGGCGAGCGCCTGGTGGCCGGGCCTGAGGCAACATGGGTCACCCCTCCAATGGGCTCACCACCCATAGCAGGGGCCATAGAGGTCGGGTGCATTGTAAGCTGGGCGACAGCCCAAGGCAGGGCACTTGGCGGTCCGATCCTCGGCTACAGAAGCTAGCTCTTGGGACGTGGGGGGGAAAGAGCCTGAGCTAGTGCGCGAAGTCGAGAAATTCTGGACAACTGGACAGCAAGGGCTCTGGAACCACTTCTCTCGAGAGGGATTGGACCCTCTTCCACTCTGGCGTTGCCGGCAGTGAGAGGCGACGGGCTGGGGTGGCAATTCTTGTTTCCCCCCGGCTCAAAGCCTGTACGTTGGAGTTCAACCCGTTGGACGAAAGGGTAGCCTCCCTCCGCCTTCGGGTGGGGGGACGGGTCCTGACTGTTGTTTGTGCTTATGCACCAAACAGCAGTTCAGAATACCCACCCTTTTTGGGAACACTCGAGGGAGTACTGGAAAGTGCTCCCCCGGGTGATTCCCTTGTCCTACTGGGAGACTTCAACGCTCACGTTGGCAGCGACAGAGAAACCTGCAGAGGCGTGATTGGGAAGAATGGCCACCCGGATCTGAACCCGAGTGGTGTTTTGTTATTGGACTTTTGTGCTTGTCACAGTTTGTCCATAACAAACACCATGTTCAAAAATAAGGGTGTCCATATGTGCACTTGGCACCAGGACACCCTAGGCCGCAGTTCCATGATCGACTTTGTAGTTGTGTAATCGGATTTGCGGCCTCATGTTTTGGACACTCGGGTGAAGAGAGGGGCGGAGCTTTCTACCGATCACCACCTGGTGGTGAGTTGGCTGCGATGGTGGGGAAGGATGCCGGACAGACCTGGGAGGCCCAAACGCATTGTGAGGGTCTGCTGGGAACGTCTGGCAGAGTCTCCTGTCAGACAAAGTTTCAATTCCCACCTCCGGAAGAACTTTGAACATGTCACGAGGGAGGTGCTGGACATTGAGTCCGAGTGGACCATGTTCCGCACCTCTATTGTCGAGGCGGCAGATCGGAGCTGTGGCCGCAAGGTAGTTGGTGCCTGTCGGGGCGGAAATCCTAAAACCCCTTGGTGGACACCAGCGGTGAGGGATGCCGTCAAGCTGAAGAAGGAGTCCTATCGGGTCCTTTTGGCTCATAGGACTCCGGAGGCAGTGGACAGGTACCGACAGGCCAAGCGGTGCGCAGCTTCAGCGGTTGCGGAGGCAAAAACTCGGACATGGGAAGAGTTCGGGGAAGCCATGGAAAACGACTTCCGGACGGCTTCGAAGCGATTCTGGAGTACCGTCCGCCGCCTCAGGAAGGGGAAGCAGTGCACTATCAACACCGTGTATAATGCGGTTAGTGTTCTGCTGACCTCGACTGCAAATGTTGTGGATAGGTGGAAGGAATACTTCGAAGACCTCCTCAATCCCACCAACACGTCTTCCTATGAGGAAGCATTGCCTGGGGAATCCGTGGTGGACTCTCCTATTTCTGGGGCTGAGGTCGCTGAGGTAGTTAAAAAGCTCCTCGGTGGCAAGGCCCCAGGGGTGGACGGGATCCGCCCGGAGTTCCTTAAGGCTCTGGATGCTGTGGGGCTGTCTTGGTTGACAAGACTTTGCAGCATCGCGTGGACATCGGGGGCGGTACCTCTGGATTGGCAGACCGGGGTGGTGGTTCCTCTCTTTAAGAAGGGGGACCGGAGGGTGTGTTCCAACTATCGTGGGATCACACTCCTCAGCCTTCCCGGTAAGGTTTATTCAGGTGTACTGGAGAGGAGGCTACGTCGGATAGTCGAACCTCGGATTCAGGAGGAACAGTGTGGTTTTCGTCCTGGTCGTGGAACTGTGGACCAGCTCTATACGCTCGGCAGGGTTCTTGAGGGTGCATGGGAGTTTGCCCAACCAGTCTACATGTGCTTTGTGGACTTGGAGAAGGCATTCGACCGTGTCCCTCGGGAAGTCCTGTGGGGAGTGCTCAGAGAATATGGGGTATCGGACTGTCTTATTGTGGCGGTCCGTTCCCTGTACGATCAGTGCCAGAGCTTGGTCCGCATTGCCGGCAGTAAGTCGAACACATTTCCAGTGAGGGTTGGACTGCGCCAAGGCTGTCCTTTGTCACCGATTCTGTTCATAACTTTTATGGACAGAATTTCTAGGCGCAGTCAAGGCGTTGAGGGGTTCCGGTTTGGTAACCGCAGGATTAGGTCTCTGCTTTTTGCAGATGATGTGGTCCTGATGGCTTCATCTGACCGGGATCTTCAGCTCTCACTGGATCGGTTCGCAGCCGAGTGTGAAGCGACCGGAATGAGAATCAGCACCTCCAAGTCCGAGTCCATGGTTCTCGCCCGGAAAAGGGTGGAGTGCCATCTCCGGGTTGGGGAGGAGACCCTGCCCCAAGTGGAGGAGTTCAAGTACCTTGGAGTCTTGTTCACGAGTGAGGGAAGAGTGGATCGTGAGATCGACAGGCGGATCGGTGCGGCGTCTTCAGTAATGCGGACGTTGTACCGATCCGTTGTGGTGAAGAAGGAGCTGAGCCGGAAGGCAAAGCTCTCAATTTACCGGTCAATCTACGTTCCCATCCTCACCTATGGTCATGAGCTTTGGGTCATGACCGAAAGGATAAGATCACGGGTACAAGCGGCCGAAATGAGTTTCCTCCGCCGTGTGGCGGGGCTCTCCCTTAGAGATAGGGTGAGAAGCTCTGCCATCCGGGAGGATCTCAAAGTAAAGCCGTTGCTCCTTCACATCGAGAGGAGCCAGATGAGGTGGTTCGGGCATCTGGTCAGGATGCCACCCGAACGCCTCCCTAGGGAGGTGTTTAGGGCAGGTCCAACCGGTAGGAGGCCACGGGGAAGACCCAGGACACGTTGGGAAGACTATGTCTCCCGGCTGGCCTGGGAACGCCTCGGGATCCCCCGGGAAGAGCTAGACGAAGTGGCTGGGGAGAGGGAAGTCTGGGTTTCCCTTCTTAGGCTGTTGCCCCCGCGACCCGACCTTGGATAAGCGGAAGATGATGGATGGATGGATGGAAACCAGATGTTTCCTTTTCACATTCTTTCTGGTGTTCCTTTTTTCGTGTGCTGAACTGTCGACCTGTCTCCCATATGTATATTTTATTGCATGTTAGGCCAGGGATCTCATATATCACATCACACTTTTTGTCAGGGGGGATCTGATCCTTAGGCTTAGGGTGTACTAGGATTTGGCGAAGCTTGATGTGCGGCTTCACTGGTGTGCTGATGTGGTGTTTCCTCATTGCTCGCTGTATGCGTTCTCAGGCCTAGAACCTTTCTTCTTTTTTTCCTCCCTGTTGTTCCTCTGGACCTCTCGTTTGCCTTTGTTAATGGCCCAGTTTGTGTAGTTGCAAGCTTTGAGAGCCTGTCTTATGTGGTTCTCCTCCTTTTCTCTGTCACGGTTGTCTGTGATCAATTTACTGCGATCGTACATGGTGCGGACTACTGACAGTTTGTGTGCTGTGGGGTGCTCTGATGTCCATAGTAAGTATTGATCCGTATGTGTGGGTTTTCTGTATATTGTTATCTTGATGCTTCCATCCTCAATGTGGTTGATTTTCATGTCCAGGAAAGCGATGGATCTGTGCTCTTCCTCTTCATGAGTGAACTTTGTTTCCCGACTCGTCTATGGTGTTTAAGTTGTCTGTGAGTCTTTGTGTGTAACCGGTCTTAATCTTTTCCAGGATGTCGTCCACATAGCGCCTCCAGAGGGACAGTCTACATCAGGGGCGCTCACACTTTTTCTGCAGGCGAGCTACTTTTCAATTGACCAAGTCGAGGAGATCTACCTCATTCCTATTTATAATTTATATTTATTTATTTATGAAAGAGACATTTTTGTTAACAAGTTAATGGTGTTTAATGATAATACAAGCATGTTTAACACACATAGATTCCTTTCTTTCATGAAGACAAGAATATAAGTTGGTGTATTTGATTCTGATGACTTGCATTCATTGGAATTAGACAGTGGTGCTGATAACGTCCACATTTTCAGATGGAGGAAAATAAAAGTCCTCCTTTCTGTCCAATACCACATGAAAATGGTTGGATTTGGCATCTCATTTGTCCAACTTGCATACTCGTTTTTAAACACTTTGTTATGAGAGTAGCATATGTGTGTGGCCCTTTAATGTCTGGCAGCAGGTGAGTGACGTCAGTGACTGTGCGGGTGGGCAAGCAAGTGAGAAAGCTGTCGCTGAGGGCGGGGGAGAAATACATTGGCATCAAACTCCGTAGCTTGCTAGCTTGTGCACGCTAGCTTTCTGAGACTCTTATTTTGTTAGCACAGGCAGGATGAAACAGGTCTTTTATGGTGAAGACAGGAACTGTGCTGTCGGTCTCTAGAGTTTTGACAGTAGGTACGGATTCTCTAGAAATAAAATGTGTTTCTCTGCGTCCGCCCTGTTAGTGATTTTTTTCTTAAATATGAGCTCGCAGCACAAGCGTCATCTCACAAGATCCTCGGGTGCCGAGAATGTCAAACAACTGACGAAAGTGAAGTCTTGGTATGATTGATGATTGCTCATTTTTATGTCTATTTTTTAATGCCTGGCTTGAGATCGACTGACACACCCTCCGAGATCGACCAGTCGATCGCGATCGACGTAATGGGCACCCCTGGTCTAAATCCTTCGGAAGCGGTGGCTATGGCTTTGGCTTCCGGGTCCTCCATGAAGAAGCCACTCATGATGGCTGAGAGGGGGTCCCCCATGGCAAAACCCTCCTTCTGCCTGTATATGGTCCCTCTAAACAGGAAATATGTAGACTTGGCAACAAATGATAACAACTGGACTATGTTTTCAACTGTTGGGTTTGTTTGTTTCCGGAGTGTTGAGTCTGCTTGCAGGCGGTTCTGTAGTATGTTTATTGTGACGTCCACTGTTGTTTTTGTAAATAAGGCGACTACGTCGTGGGATATGAGTATCTCGTCTGATTCTACTTTTACAGTGTTTAATTCTTGTGCCAGCTGCTTTGAGTTTTTGCAGTGTTGCTTTGTCTGGCCTAGGAGAGGTTTTATTATCATGGCTAGGGCTTTCGAGAGATTGTATGTGACTGAGCCCATGCTGTCAACAATTGGGCGGAGTGGAACATCTTTTTTATGTATTTTAGGGGTGCCGTATATTCTAGGGTGTTACTGGCTGTCGGTATTAAAAAACTGTAGTTGTCCTTGTCTATTTTTCCCAAATCCACTAATGGTTTTAGTAGAGTCTTTAGTTGTTTTTTTTTGTCTTCTGTCGGGTCCTTTTTCAGAATTTCATATGTGTCTTTATCCTCCAGCATAACTATCATTTGCCTTTCATTTTGTTTTGTGTCAATAATGACTGTTGTCCTTCCTTTATCCGCAGGTAGTACTTTGATTGTTTTGTCTTTGGGTATTGACTGGATAGCTTTCCATTCTTCCCTACTGGTGTTTTTGTGTGTTATTTTGGCAGTATTCAGTATCCCTGCTACCTCATTGTGCAAAGCCGCTTTGTCGCCTTGATTTGTTAGTTTATGACATGCTATCTCTGTTGCTACGATGAATTCTTCGTATCGGATGTTTATTGGGGTTGTGTCAAAATTAAGACCGCAGGACAGCACCTCGTTTTCCGTTATTGTTAATTTGCGTTGTGAAAGGTTACATACCCATTTTTCCCTTTTTTCTGTGTGTTCCTCCTCCTTTTTTTACTGAGGTTAGCTTCTCAAGTTTTCTGACATGACGGTATTTTGTTGTCTGGAATTCCTTATCGTGCTCACATTGTAGATGTTCATTCATTATCCGTTCGATTTCCGTGTCCAGGGGGAAATGTTGTTTAAATCCACTCCTTTTCTCGGTTAACTGCTCTTCAATGATGTTGATCTTGTTCACCGTGCATCGTATTCTTTCTCTCACCAAGGCATTTCCTGCTTTTTTTACAATTAGTTCCGCGTTCATCGTCGGAATTGGGTTTTTGATCCCCAAGCTTGTTGGAACAACTCCTTCATCTCGGCAACGTAATGTGAATCTCAGGTGGTTGCGGAAGCGGGCCAGTTTGTGTTCCAGTTGTTCCAAACAACGGAATTCTTTGACACTACACTGTCTATGACTTATACGTAATATGTTGAAGAGGTTCATTTAGCCTACTGACGTGTATTTATAAATGGTTGATTTATACAGGCTAGTAAGGTCAAGTGTTGTACCTGACTAGTTTTCGCTACCTTGCTTCTGCAGCCTTCATCAGAGGTGTCACAAGATGTTAGCGTGACGTTGTCTGTGAGGGCAGGGGGGCACCCCCGCCCCGCCCTACCCCTGGCGCACACCAGGAGAGGCCACCATCCTACCACTTCAGGTGGGATGGTACAATCCATATAACACGTCACAGACAACGTCACGTTAACATCACGTGACACATCTGATGAAGGCTGCAGAAGCAAGCTAGCCGAAACTTGTCAACACATTTATGAGTATTTTTTTTCAGAATATTTTAAAAAATATATATTGTGTAGCATACAGTACTTGCAACGTTAAGATGAAATACTTGTGTATTGTTACTCAACAATATGGTAAGGCAGTATTTATTACGTAGGTGTGGAAGCAGATGGACCAGACATGTTCTCTTTCTCCTCGGGCCAATTTCACTGCGTATGCTGAGACACACCTGTAAGGTTCTTGTGCCTATTTTTGAAAGCCAGCTCATCCAGACCACTCCCTCTCTCATGTTCCCTCTCTTTATTCTTGGCTTTTCTCACTCTCACTGGGCAGCCTATGAAGTAGTATTATTATTATTCATCCATCCATTTTCTACCGCTTGTCCCTTTTGGGGTTATGGGCGGTGCTGGAGCCTATCGCAGCTGCATTCTTCATTATTATTATTAGTATATGTTTAGAATTTGACATTTTTTGAGTTTGTTTATTTTTGCATTAAAAATATTTTGTCAACCTGAATGAGTGTAAGACATTATTAGCACCAGCTATTACAGTCTGCATAGTTTGGTAATGTTCCTGTCACGTTGATCCTATAGTAACACCAATGTTTCTTCTACCATTTAAATAATAAGTAGCTGCATTGATATCGACATTCAACTAAAATCAGTTTTCTTATGGTGTAGGAGTCTGTTTACAGTACATGGCTACTGGCTACCAACATTTGTACACATCATAAACAAGTAAAGAGCTGGTTCAGAAATCTGACTTTTAAGTTTTAATATTGCTACAGTTCAAAATGAAATTGTTACACATTATTGTTGCTACAGAAGTAAATGTTAGAAACAACAATTAATATTGCAGTGAAGTTTGCCAACACTGCAAAGTACGAAGACAACAAAATAAAAAAAACAAAAAAACAAAACAATGTTGAATTATCCATTTTTGAAAATGTTTGTTAAAGTGAGGATTATTGTCTTTAAAAATACTGATATTTTAATACAGCAGATCAGCTGTTGCTTAGACTACATATATCCTCAGCTAATAGAGGTAAATAGATGGTATTATTGTGTATTATTTTGTTGGACTGATTAACAAAAAAAACTAAGAAACTAAACAAAAACAAGCTATTAGAGGTAGATAGATATAATGTAGACGTAAATGTACAGGACACCAAAATAAAGACTGATGTATTTACTCATTAAAGGTTAGGCTGAGTGAAAAGGTTTTGCCCACTATTTAGACAATTACGTCTTTAGTAGAAAATGCTGGCAGATCATGTTGAACACCCTGCCAAAAGAACAAAGAGAAAAGACGAGGCACTTAAGAAGTGTTAAAGACAGAGTGTATGGTATGCCAAGTAACAAGCACTACAGGTTTGTTTTAATCTCCACAATGTTCCACAGATACGTCATCACCTAGCTCAATAAAAACAAATATTTAATCACATCTCATTAGCTCCAATGATTTTCTGTCTAGGAATCAATCCAAAAGAAAACTGTCTATCTGGCTCAATAAAATATTTTTGTCCAATAGAGACAGAGTTGAGAGGTAATTTGCACTGATTTGTCTTCTTTTGTTCCTCAAAATTGTATAATGTCTTTTCTGACCCAACTCATTTTAGCACACACTGTGGAAGAATGTTTGGAACACTTTATTTCGTGTAATGAGACTTCACTTACTCCTCAGGTCAGAGGGCCATATCCATTTAGCTGTCCATTTATTCCATGTATTCTGTATAGTGTCACTAAAATAGTGGAGCCTATTGCATCTGATTGAGGGAGAGAAACAGAGTACACAATGGACTTATCACCTTGCTTAGGTTAGCTTAATCACAGGGTAATTTAGATAATTTTGATCAATAATCAGGCCTGCATCTGTATAAAGGTCAGCTATGAGAACCATTCCAATACCAATGGCACCTGGTTACATTCATATCTACAAATAGGAACATATGAGATAATTTTTATGCTGAATTTCCCCAATAACAGTTAATTTCGAATTTTCTCTGACCATTCGATGTGCTCCTTTATTCTTGCAGTGCGTGGGAACATTACACTCATTCAGGTAGGAGTGTTCCATGAAAAGCCAAATGTATTTTATATTCACAGGCAGTCACACCCTGCATAGTTGTCAAGAACAAAACAAACCTGCTCTTACAAGACAAGCCTAAGAAAGACCAACACTCTTGGTTGAGGCATACAGGTTACAACACTTTCTGTATTTTCTGTTACTATTTCGGACTTACTTTCTTTGTGTTTTTTTCATCCTGACACTTACAATTAACAAGAGACAGCAAGAAAAAAAAAACATAGGTTCTCTAAAATCCGGTATCCACTCAGATGGAGTCACCCCACACTTGACAATGAAAATGGGCTCATCTCATCCTGATCTCATGTTGTTCTTCACACCATACAAAAAAATCAGCCCACCATTAGAGTCCAATACTTCGACTTACTTGTGAAAGGCAACACTGGGCGACAGGCTACCCATGATCTGTTTCTGGTTGTCTTGTGTTTTGTTCCCAAATAGTTTCTTGAGTTGCACCTGTGTAATGCCCTGACCCGCCTTTCATCCAATCAGCTCTCTCCTTCCTTTTGTGTCTAGTCCAGTTGTATTGCGTTCTCTAATTAATCTGTGCCATCTGCGGGTTGGGGAGGAGATCTTGCCCCAAGTGGAGGAGTTCAAGTACCTCGGAGTCTTGTTCACGAGTGAGGGAAGAGTGGATCGTGAGACCGACAGGCGGATTGGTGCGGCATCTTCAGTAATGCGGACGCTGTATCGATTGGTTGTGGTGAAGAAGGAGCTGAGCCGGAAGGCAAAGGTCTCAATTTACCGCTCGATCTACATTCCCATCCTCACCTATGGACATGAGCTTTGGTACATGACCGAAACGACAAGATCACGGGTACAAGCGACCTAAATGAGTTTCCTCCGCCGGGTGGCGGGGCTCTCCCTTAGAGATAGGGTGAGAAGTTCTGCCATCCGAGAGGAGCTCAAAGTAAAGCCGCTGCTCCTCCACATCGAAAGGAGCCAGATGAGGTGGTTCGGGCATCTGGTCAGGATGCCACCCGAACGCCTCCCTAAGGAGGTGTTTCGGGCACGTCTGACCGGTAGGAAGCCACGGGGACGACCTAGGACACGTTGGGAAGACTATGTCTCCCGAATGGCGTGGGAACGCCTCGGGATCCCCTGGGAAGAGTTTGACAAAGACCCGACCTCAGATAAACGGAAGAAGATGGATGGATGGATGGAATTAGTCTGTGTATTTAATACTTAGTCATCAAAATGTCCTTTATGTTAAGTTTCGACATTTGACTCAATATTTTGTTTCGACATTTGACTCAATGTTTTTTCATGTTTCTACAATCATGTTTACGGGGACTTTTGCAAGTTCTCACAAACACTCCACCTATCTCACCAAAACTAAACCTTTCACTCACCTCCATGGATCCGTGCCAGTACTTTAGCCAGCCGTTCTACCCCCTTCTCGGATGAATGCCCTGCCTGCCTCACTCAGACCTCAAAAGCACTGAAAGACTATGAAACTCATCTCTTATTCTAAAGAACCGAACAGTTAGCAAACGACTTCTGTGTCAGGTGATATGCTTTTATTTTACAAAATGTTATGACGACGTGTGAGAAAAGCACATAAAAACCCTGTGCTGCTGCTAGTGGTAGCCAGCTCTAAGAATCTAAATGTACAAAAACTTGATGTTTCAAGTGAAAAATAGACACACATACATACACATACACATACGGACATACATACATAAACACACACACATACATCCATTTTCCATAGCTTGTCCCTCTCTGGGTCACGCGGGTGGCTGGAGCCTATCCCGGCTGCATTCCGGCGGAACGCAGTGTACACCCTGGTCAAGTCGCCACCTCATTGCATACTTATAAACCAATATATATATATTTATATATATATATATATATATATATATATATATATATATATATATATATATATATATATATATATATATATATATATGTATGAATATATGTATATACAAATATATATGGATACATATATATATATATATCAATCAATCAATGTTTACTTATATAGCCCTAAATCACTAGTGTCTCAAAGGGCTGCACAAACCACTACGACATCCTCGGTAGGCCCACATAAGGGCAAGGAAAACTCACACCCAGTGGGACATCGGTGACAATAATGACCCAGTGGGACGTCGGTGACAATAATGACTATGAGAACATGATACTGTGATACTGATGATACTGATGACTATGAGAACATATGAGAACATGATACTGTGAAAGATCAATCCATAATGGATCCAACACAGTCGCGAGAGTCCAGTCCAAAGCGGATCCAACACATATATATTTATATATACATATATTCATACATATATATATATATATATATATATATATATATATATATATATATATACATATATATACATATATATATGGATACATATATATTTATATATACATATATTCATACATATATGGATACATATATATGTATATATACATATATTCATACATATATATATATATATATATATACATATATATATATAAATATATATGTATCCATATATATTTATATATACATATATTCATACATATATATATGGATACATATATATTTATACATACATATATTCATACATATATATATATGGATACATATATATTTATACATACATATATTCATACATATATGGATACATATATATTTATATATACATATATTCATACATGTATATATATATATATATATATATATATATATACATATATATATATATAAATATATATGTATCCATATATATGTATCCATATATATTTATATATACATATATTCATACATATATATGTATATATACACACATATATATACACACAGACACACACACACACACACACACACACACACACACACACACACACACACACACACACACACACACACACACACACACACACACACACACACACACACACACACACACACACACACACGTATATTTCTGTCAAATATAACACGTTAACTGTAATTGAGTAATAATGGCACACATTTTTCTTATGCTCGATTAAAGCACACGACTTTTTGGACCTTTGGGCCGTTCCGTACTGAAGAGCCGCAAGCGGGAAAATAGCGAGCAGGAACGGACAAAGAAAAGGCCACGTTATGGATAAAGACGGCATCACTGCAGCAAATGCCTGCTGCACGGGTCGATTTGGAGGTTGGTGGTGCTTCATTTTTGTGCTTAGATTACAGTTGAGGGGCATTCATAATACTGTATGTGATGTAGATTGTTACTGTGTCTGCCTTAGTATGATGGCATTAAAGCTCAAGAGAAATGGAAGACAGTAGGCAGGAAGTCAAAAGAAGCCTTTTTTTAAATTATTGCTAAAAGTCCGACACCAAAACATGTGAAGACACTTTTCCAGCTTCAAAATAAAAGCGCTACTCTATAAATCCGCTTTAACTACAATACAAATGTCCTACTTCACGATCATGCTTCATAATGTTATTCTGTTATTGGAATCTAAAAAAAAAGAAGTGAGAATATCAGTTAGGGATTATGTTCTGGTTGAGGCCTCAATTACCGAATGTTTAGCAGGCTGAATATGTTATTAATCAATAGAGAAGGTTAGACATTGTGATGCAGACATTGTTACGGCAGACGCGCAGTCTGCGTCTCCCTCCTCTGAGGGGCCACCCGGAGGATCCGCAGACAGCGCGCTCGGACATGCCCCCGCTCACGCTGAGCACAGCACGCCCATGCAGCTACAAGCCTGCTGACGATCAATCAATTTGCCCACCTGTGACTGATGAGGGCGAGCTGAATAAAGGGACCAGTAGACCCAAGGATCCGCGCGGGAACTTAGTTTTTCATGATGCGACTGCTTGATGCGCTATTCTTGTTTCCTCTCCTTGGCTTGACTTGTCCCTTGTCTTCTCCCGTGTCCCCGTGGTACCCTCCGTCGCCCGTAAAGTGAGCTGTGCGTCTCACTTTTCCCCGGATTTCCTTCTGTCCTCTTGACTGCCTCCCTCGTTCCTCGACTCCTCGCTTGCCCCTAAGCTCTGACGCATCGGTCTCGCCCCTGATCCTGCCTGCCCCATGGACTGCCTCGTTCCTTGCTCTCGTCAACACTTTGGTAACACACACTTCAGTTAAATTCTACAGATAGTCTTACACCATACATACTCTTGAGTTTTGTCACATACATACACACACATATATATTTATATATATTTATATATATATATATATATATATATATATATAATAAATTATTGAACTTAATGCTCCCTGGTGTCAGTCTGCCGCCATCTCCTCTTGCAAACCATAACAGATATATGAATACCAACATACAAAATCGGTCAAGACACCAATGCACTGCAGATAATTTTTTTCCCATTAAAAGCTTGTTTATCTTTCTTGTGCTGTGCTGTTTAAAAAAGTAAAATGTTCAAAACATATTTCATTAAAACAAATGAAATGTCTAGTCATTTATTTTTGTTTTGTGGTCATCTTCAATATAAATCTTTCACATTAACCGTATCCACTTTGCATCCATTGCACCGGTCCCCCAGGGTGGATTCCCACATTTACGGTCCCATTGGGTTAAGTTTTTTTCTTGCCCTGATGTAGGATTTTAGTCGTTGTGACTGGTGCAGCCCTTTGAGATGTGTGATTAAGGGCTATATAAGTAAACTTGGATTAATTGATTAATGATTTTTAACTATGAACATTTTTTTATTTTTTTATTTATTTATTATGACGGCAGGGTAAACATCTTAGTCTTATTCTTATAGGTGTATTTTGCAAACAGGAAAGCAAAAATGACATGAGTAGCCATGACAGGAGGACTTATTGGTAGCCACATGGTTGCTGTCCCGTAAAAGGTAGGAAAAAGGAAAAAAAGCCATCTCGCAAACTTTGCTCCAGGAAAGAGGCGTAGTGTGGGTCGAGAAATAAATCTCATCAAACATAAGCACTCATTACAACAGGGGTCACCAACGCGGTGTCCGCAGGCACCAGGTAGCCCGTAAGGACTAGATGAGTAGCCCGCTGGCCTGTTCTAAAAATAGCTCAAATAGCAGCACTTACCAGTGAGCTGCCTTTATATTTTTTAAAATTTTATTTATTTACTAGCAAGCTGGTAAATAAGCTTTGCTCGACATTTTTAATTCTAAGAGAGACAAAACTCAAATAGAATTTGAAAATCCAAGAAAATATTTTAAAGACTTGGTCCTCACTTGTTTAAATATATTAATTTATTTTTTTACTTTGCTTCTTATAACTTTCAGAAAGACAATTTTAGAGAAAAAATAAAACCTTAAAAATGATTTTAGGATTTTTAAACACTTATACCTTTTTACCTTTTAAATTCCTTCCTCTTCTTTCCTGACAATTTAAATCAATGTTCAATTATTATTATTTTTTATTGTAAAGAATAATAAATACATTTTAATTTAATTCTTCATTTCAGCTTCTGTTTTTTTGACGAAGAATATTTGTGAAATATTTCTTCAAACTTATTATGATTAAAATTCGAAAAAAATATTCTGGCAAATCTAGGAAATCTGTAGAATCAAATTTAAATCTTATTTCACAGTCTTTTGAATTTCTTTTAAAATTTTTGTTTTGGAAAATCGAGAATAAATAATGATTTGTCGTTGTTAGACATATAGCTTGGTCCAATTTGTTATATATTCTAACAAAGTGCAGATTGGATTTCAACCTATTTAATCTTAATCAGGAAAAATTACTTTTTTTTAAGTTTTTCAAAAAGATTCGAATTAGCTATTTTTTCTCTTCATTTTTTTCTGTTGAATTTTGAAATTTAAAAAGTCGAATTTTAAGATAAATTATGTTTCAAAATTTAATTTTCTTTTTTTTTAGTGTTTTCTCCTCTTTTAAATCGTTTAATTAAGTGTTTTTTTTCATAATTTATCTACAAAAAAACTTCCGCAAAAGGAGAAAAAATGTACTACGGAATGACATACAGAAATACCCATTTATTTTTATATATAAAGATGTATTTTTTAAAGGTAAATTGAGCAAATTGGCTATTTCTTGTAATGTATTTAAGTGTGTATCAAACTGGTAGCCCTTCACATTAATCAGTACCCAAGAAGTAGCTCTTGGTTTTAAAAAGGTTGGTGACCCCTGCATTACAACATACAAACTCAAGCAGTGCAGTTTTGTGGTCAGCTTTGTACTGTGGGATAAAGCGTCAAAGGTGTGAGATGGGGGTGGGCTGGGGTAAGCCTGGAGAGTTGCTCCGTTTGGCGTCACGGCCTTGTGCCTCACTCCGCAAAGTTTTGATTCATATATTGATACTTTTATTAGTAAATTGCACAGTTCAGTACATATTCCGTACAATTGACCACTAAATGGTAACACCCGAATAAGTTTTTCAACTTGTTTAAGTCAGGGTCCACGTTAATCAATTCATGGTACAAATATATACTATCAACATAATACAGTCATCACACAAGTTAATCATCATAGTATGTACATTGAATTATTTACATTATTTACAATCCGGGGGTGGGATGAGGAGCTTTGGTTGATATCAGTACTTCAGTCATCAACAATTGCATCAACAGAGAAATGTGGACATTGAAACAGTGTAGGTCTTATTTAGTAGTATATGTACAGCCAGCAGAGAACATAGTGAGTTCACATAGCATAAGAACAAGTATATACTTGTTATATACTTGAAGTACATTTGAGTTGTTTATAATCCGGGAAGATGGGATGTGAATAGAGGAGGGTATTAGTAAAGTGTTGAAGTTGCCTGGAAGTGTTGTTTTAGAGCGGTTTTGAAGGAGGATAGAGATGCACTTACTTTTATACCTGTTGGGAGTGCATTCCACATTGATGTGGCATAGAAAGAGAATGAGTTCAGACCTTTGTTAGATCCGAATCTGGGTTTAACGTGATTTGTGGAGCTCCCCCCGGTGTTGTGGTTATGGCGGTCATTTACGTTAAGGAAGTAGTTTGACATGTACTTCGGTATCAAGGAGGTGTAGCGGATTTTATAGACTAGTCTCAGTGCAAGTTGTTTTACTCTGTCCTCGACCCTGAGCCAGCCCACTTTGGAGAAGTGGGTTGGATTGAGGTGTGATCTGGGGTGGAGGTCTAAAAGTAACCGGACTAGCTTAATCTGGGATGTTTGGAGTCTAGATCTGAGGGTTTTGGAGGTGCTGGGGTACCAGGAGGTGCAAGCGTAATCGAAGAAGTGTTGAATGAGAGTTCCCGCTAGAATCCTCAAGGTGCTTTTATTGACCAGAGCGGAGATTCTGTAGAGGAATCTCGTTCGTTGTTTGACCTTTTTGATTACCTTGGTTGCCATTTTATCACAGGAAAGATTAGCCTCTAGAATGGAACTTAGGTAGGTGATCTCATCCTTCCTGGTCATAACAATGTCACCCACTTTTATAGTGAAGTCACTGACCTTCTTAAGTTTGATATGGGACCCAAATAGGATGGATTCCGTTTTACCTAAGTGTATGGATAGCTTGTTGTCAGCGAGCCAGGTGCTAATATTAAGGAGTTCAGCACTGAGGATTTGTTCCACCTGTGACTTGTCCTTGCCGGATACCAGCAGGGCCGAGTCATCCGCAAACAGGAACAATTCACAGTGGCATGCTGATGGCATGTCATTTATGTATATTAGGAACAGTAAAGGTCCTAGTATACTGCCTTGGGGGACTCCACAGCTTACTGAGAGGGGAGGGGACATGGTGCCGTTCACCTCTACCAACTCTTTCCTCACCTCCAAGTAAGATTGCATCCAGCTCGATGAGGTTTCGTCAAATCCGATTGCTCGGAGCTTATCCAACAGTATAGCGTGGTTAACGGTGTCAAAGGCCTTCTGAATGTCCAGCATGACCATGCCGCAGTATTTGCCCGCGTCCACCTCATGTTTGATGTGGTCGGTCAGATAGAGAAGGCATGTGTCAGTGGAGTGGTTAGTTCTGAAGCCGGATTGGAATTTGTAGAAGGCTTTAATGTGTTCTACACTAAAGCGACCAAAATGTTGGGATAGCTTGTTTACGAGAGTTGTGGCTATGTTGGTGAAAAAGGTTTTAAGTCTGCTTGCTACTTCTATTTTGTCTGTAATGAGGGCGTCACCCTCCTTGATGTTGATGTTGGTGAGTCTGGTTTTAAGTTTCTGGCTGCATCCAGGAAGCTGGTTGTTGAGAATTTTCCAGAGCTCACATGGCTTATTTGTGTTTTCCTCTATTTTGTCATTGATATAATTTTTTTTTTAAGGATTTAGTCAGGTTGTTTGTCTTATTTCTTAATTTATTGCATTGCTTTTTCAGCGTTGAAAGGAGTGATTTGAGGTTATTATTATTGGGTTGTTTATTTACTTTGGTTTTGTTAATATTTTCTGTCCCTGTCTTTTATGGCAGCTAATAGGTCTGGATTGATCCATGGTTCAGAGCGGGCTTTGATCCTCACTGTTCTCATGGGAGCCATATCATTTAGTATAGCTAGGAACGCTGTTTTGAAGCGATCCCAAACATCTTCAACCAGGTTTCTCGTGAGCACAGGGGACCAGTCCCACTCACCTAATTTGAGGTTGAAATTATCACTGTTGTATTTTTTAAGGGATCTGGATTGAGCTGTTATGTGGCCATTGGCTTTAGGTTTACTTATTTTGCGCGTGCAGTGACTGCGATAACACAGCTGGTTGCTGTGGAGACTGCCAATAAGGCTCCTCCAAATTGGCGATGATTCTAAGACACCTCTGGTGTGTAACTGTGTGTTGTGTTGTCGTTTTTTTGGATCAACAGTTTAGTTTGTGTTCTGTGTAGGGATGTATATCGTTAGGATTTTATCAATAGCGTTGCAGATATTGATAGTCCTTATTGATACTGAAATTTATCGGTACAATATGTACTTGGTGTAAAGCAAGATGTGAAAAAATGCTTTTTTTTAGCGTTTTTAATAGCACAAGAGGTAGTACGTTACCAAAATGATGTAACATCTCACAGGAGGGAAATTTTGTACCCCTATTTTTTAAGTCCTAAAAAAGTAAGCAGGGAAGTAATGAGTCCCATTTTTATAATCTTCGGTATGACTCGGCCGGGGTTTGAGCTCACAACCTACCGATCTCAGGGCAGACACTCAAACTACAAGGCCACTGAATAGGTGTCAAGCTGTTACTGAGGGCGATTGTGTTAACTAGTTTGACGCGTGCAAATGATTCAATGTCCAGTACTGTGGAAATATGTTTGGATATGTGACAATCAGTTTATTTTAAGCAATTAAAATGAAATCAAATGTAGGCTATAGAACATTATGTATGCTGACCTTGAGTGGAACATTGTCACAGCAGCATGGCACCGTTGAAAACTGTTTGTGTCCTTCATGCAATCGCCCCGAGTGCTCCGACCTGAACCTAATTAAATGAGGTAACCATGGCAACCGCACCATGGCAAAGGTCCCATCCCTGTCAACACTTCCTGGCTCTTAAGAGGAAGTGGGCGGAACAATCTGACGAAAAGGAAATTCAGCATGAACAGAGGTCAGCAATTAATTAGAGAAAACTAAATAAAAACAATATAAACACGTAAGGAAATTTGGCTCGAACACAATGTAAAAATAAAAATCTTATTGGAATGTGTGACTATGAGGTACATTTGAGAAGGAAATGTTAAACTTTTGTGTGGCACTGCCTTCTTATTTGTGATTATTCCAAGCTGATGATCAGATCATAGGGCTTGGCGATATGGCAAAAAAAAGGGTCACCATTATTTTTTATGTCATTCAATCTCGATTAATACTCATCAAAAAACAGCTTTATTAAAGGCAAGGTAGAAAGTTAAAAAACTGAAAGTCTTTGCTGCCTAAATCATGAAAGTCGAAAGAGATCCTGACTCAATCTTTTTCTCTCACATAAAGAATAACAGTCTATACCAGGGGTCACCAACGCGCTGCCCGCGGGCACCAGGTAGCCCGTAAGGACCAGATGAGTAGCCCGCTGGCCTGTTCTAAAAATAGCTCAAATAGCAGCACTTACCAGTGAGCTGCCTCTATTTTTTACATTTTATTTATTTACTAGCAAGCTGGTCTCGCTTTGCTCAACATTTTTAAATCTAAGAGTGACAAAATTCAAATAGAATTTGAAAATCCAAGAACATTGTTTAAATAAATCCATTTATTTTTTTTACTTGGCTTCTTATAACTTTCAGAAAGACAAGTTTAGAGAGAAAAAAAACAACCTTAAAAATGATTTTAGGATTTTTAATTACATATACCTTTTTACCTTTTAAATTCTTTCCTCTTATTTACTGGCAATTTAAATCAATTTTCAAGTAAATTTATTTTTTTTATTGTAAAGAATAATAAATACATTTTAAGTTAATTCTTCATTTTAGCTTCTGTTTTTTCGACAAAGAATATTTGTGAAATATTTCTTCAAACTTATTATGATTAAAGTTAAAGAAAAATATTATGGCAAATCTAAAAAATCTCAAGGATCAACTTTAAATCTTATTTCAAAGTCTTTTGAATTTCTTTAAAAAATCTTTGTTCTGGAACATCTAGAAGAAACAATGATTGTCTTTGTTAGAAATATAACTTGGTTCAATTTGTTATATATTCTAACAAAATGCACATTGGTTTTTAACGTATTTAAAACATGTCATCAAAATTCTAAAATTAATCTTAATCAGGAAAAATTACTTATGATGTCCCATAAATTATTATTATTTTTTTTTCAAAAATAAGTTTTTATCTAAAAATCACAAGGCCAATGTGAATGACAAGCCATTGTGCTATGCCCTCATTGATAATATTTTAACTAATGATTTCGATAAGACTACAAGTGGTCTTTTGAAAACATACAAACCCTCTCTGAGCTGCAACCTTATCGTGGTAGAGGAGTTTGCGTGTCCCAATGATCCTAGGAGCTATGTTGTCCAGGGGCATAAAGCCCCCTGGTAGGGTCTCCCAAGGCAAACAGGTTCTAGGTGAGGGATCAGACAAAGAGCAGCTCGAAGACCTTTATGAAGAAGAAAAATCATGGACCCAGATTTCCCTCGCCTGGACGCGGGTCACCGGGGCCCCCCTCTGGAGCCAGGCCCGGAGGTGGGGCACGATGGCGAGCGCCTGGTGGCCGGGCCTGAGGCAACATGGGTCACCCCTCCAATGGGCTCACCACCCATAGCAGGGGCCATAGAGGTCGGGTGCATTGTAAGCTGGGCGACAGCCCAAGGCAGGGCACTTGGCGGTCCGATCCTCGGCTACAGAAGCTAGCTCTTGGGACGTGGGGGGGAAAGAGCCTGAGCTAGTGCGCGAAGTCGAGAAATTCTGGACAACTGGACAGCAAGGGCTCTGGAACCACTTCTCTCGAGAGGGATTGGACCCTCTTCCACTCTGGCGTTGCCGGCAGTGAGAGGCGACGGGCTGGGGTGGCAATTCTTGTTTCCCCCCGGCTCAAAGCCTGTACGTTGGAGTTCAACCCGTTGGACGAAAGGGTAGCCTCCCTCCGCCTTCGGGTGGGGGGACGGGTCCTGACTGTTGTTTGTGCTTATGCACCAAACAGCAGTTCAGAATACCCACCCTTTTTGGGAACACTCGAGGGAGTACTGGAAAGTGCTCCCCCGGGTGATTCCCTTGTCCTACTGGGAGACTTCAACGCTCACGTTGGCAGCGACAGAGAAACCTGCAGAGGCGTGATTGGGAAGAATGGCCACCCGGATCTGAACCCGAGTGGTGTTTTGTTATTGGACTTTTGTGCTTGTCACAGTTTGTCCATAACAAACACCATGTTCAAAAATAAGGGTGTCCATATGTGCACTTGGCACCAGGACACCCTAGGCCGCAGTTCCATGATCGACTTTGTAGTTGTGTAATCGGATTTGCGGCCTCATGTTTTGGACACTCGGGTGAAGAGAGGGGCGGAGCTTTCTACCGATCACCACCTGGTGGTGAGTTGGCTGCGATGGTGGGGAAGGATGCCGGACAGACCTGGGAGGCCCAAACGCATTGTGAGGGTCTGCTGGGAACGTCTGGCAGAGTCTCCTGTCAGACAAAGTTTCAATTCCCACCTCCGGAAGAACTTTGAACATGTCACGAGGGAGGTGCTGGACATTGAGTCCGAGTGGACCATGTTCCGCACCTCTATTGTCGAGGCGGCAGATCGGAGCTGTGGCCGCAAGGTAGTTGGTGCCTGTCGGGGCGGAAATCCTAAAACCCCTTGGTGGACACCAGCGGTGAGGGATGCCGTCAAGCTGAAGAAGGAGTCCTATCGGGTCCTTTTGGCTCATAGGACTCCGGAGGCAGTGGACAGGTACCGACAGGCCAAGCGGTGCGCAGCTTCAGCGGTTGCGGAGGCAAAAACTCGGACATGGGAAGAGTTCGGGGAAGCCATGGAAAACGACTTCCGGACGGCTTCGAAGCGATTCTGGAGTACCGTCCGCCGCCTCAGGAAGGGGAAGCAGTGCACTATCAACACCGTGTATAATGCGGTTAGTGTTCTGCTGACCTCGACTGCAAATGTTGTGGATAGGTGGAAGGAATACTTCGAAGACCTCCTCAATCCCACCAACACGTCTTCCTATGAGGAAGCATTGCCTGGGGAATCCGTGGTGGACTCTCCTATTTCTGGGGCTGAGGTCGCTGAGGTAGTTAAAAAGCTCCTCGGTGGCAAGGCCCCAGGGGTGGACGGGATCCGCCCGGAGTTCCTTAAGGCTCTGGATGCTGTGGGGCTGTCTTGGTTGACAAGACTTTGCAGCATCGCGTGGACATCGGGGGCGGTACCTCTGGATTGGCAGACCGGGGTGGTGGTTCCTCTCTTTAAGAAGGGGGACCGGAGGGTGTGTTCCAACTATCGTGGGATCACACTCCTCAGCCTTCCCGGTAAGGTTTATTCAGGTGTACTGGAGAGGAGGCTACGTCGGATAGTCGAACCTCGGATTCAGGAGGAACAGTGTGGTTTTCGTCCTGGTCGTGGAACTGTGGACCAGCTCTATACGCTCGGCAGGGTTCTTGAGGGTGCATGGGAGTTTGCCCAACCAGTCTACATGTGCTTTGTGGACTTGGAGAAGGCATTCGACCGTGTCCCTCGGGAAGTCCTGTGGGGAGTGCTCAGAGAATATGGGGTATCGGACTGTCTTATTGTGGCGGTCCGTTCCCTGTACGATCAGTGCCAGAGCTTGGTCCGCATTGCCGGCAGTAAGTCGAACACATTTCCAGTGAGGGTTGGACTGCGCCAAGGCTGTCCTTTGTCACCGATTCTGTTCATAACTTTTATGGACAGAATTTCTAGGCGCAGTCAAGGCGTTGAGGGGTTCCGGTTTGGTAACCGCAGGATTAGGTCTCTGCTTTTTGCAGATGATGTGGTCCTGATGGCTTCATCTGACCGGGATCTTCAGCTCTCACTGGATCGGTTCGCAGCCGAGTGTGAAGCGACCGGAATGAGAATCAGCACCTCCAAGTCCGAGTCCATGGTTCTCGCCCGGAAAAGGGTGGAGTGCCATCTCCGGGTTGGGGAGGAGACCCTGCCCCAAGTGGAGGAGTTCAAGTACCTTGGAGTCTTGTTCACGAGTGAGGGAAGAGTGGATCGTGAGATCGACAGGCGGATCGGTGCGGCGTCTTCAGTAATGCGGACGTTGTACCGATCCGTTGTGGTGAAGAAGGAGCTGAGCCGGAAGGCAAAGCTCTCAATTTACCGGTCAATCTACGTTCCCATCCTCACCTATGGTCATGAGCTTTGGGTCATGACCGAAAGGATAAGATCACGGGTACAAGCGGCCGAAATGAGTTTCCTCCGCCGTGTGGCGGGGCTCTCCCTTAGAGATAGGGTGAGAAGCTCTGCCATCCGGGAGGATCTCAAAGTAAAGCCGTTGCTCCTTCACATCGAGAGGAGCCAGATGAGGTGGTTCGGGCATCTGGTCAGGATGCCACCCGAACGCCTCCCTAGGGAGGTGTTTAGGGCAGGTCCAACCGGTAGGAGGCCACGGGGAAGACCCAGGACACGTTGGGAAGACTATGTCTCCCGGCTGGCCTGGGAACGCCTCGGGATCCCCCGGGAAGAGCTAGACGAAGTGGCTGGGGAGAGGGAAGTCTGGGTTTCCCTTCTTAGGCTGTTGCCCCCGCGACCCGACCTTGGATAAGCGGAAGATGATGGATGGATGGATGGAAACCAGATGTTTCCTTTTCACATTCTTTCTGGTGTTCCTTTTTTCGTGTGCTGAACTGTCGACCTGTCTCCCATATGTATATTTTATTGCATGTTAGGCCAGGGATCTCATATATCACATCACACTTTTTGTCAGGGGGGATCTGATCCTTAGGCTTAGGGTGTACTAGGATTTGGCGAAGCTTGATGTGCGGCTTCACTGGTGTGCTGATGTGGTGTTTCCTCATTGCTCGCTGTATGCGTTCTCAGGCCTAGAACCTTTCTTCTTTTTTTCCTCCCTGTTGTTCCTCTGGACCTCTCGTTTGCCTTTGTTAATGGCCCAGTTTGTGTAGTTGCAAGCTTTGAGAGCCTGTCTTATGTGGTTCTCCTCCTTTTCTCTGTCACGGTTGTCTGTGATCAATTTACTGCGATCGTACATGGTGCGGACTACTGACAGTTTGTGTGCTGTGGGGTGCTCTGATGTCCATAGTAAGTATTGATCCGTATGTGTGGGTTTTCTGTATATTGTTATCTTGATGCTTCCATCCTCAATGTGGTTGATTTTCATGTCCAGGAAAGCGATGGATCTGTGCTCTTCCTCTTCATGAGTGAACTTTGTTTCCCGACTCGTCTATGGTGTTTAAGTTGTCTGTGAGTCTTTGTGTGTAACCGGTCTTAATCTTTTCCAGGATGTCGTCCACATAGCGCCTCCAGAGGGACAGTCTACATCAGGGGCGCTCACACTTTTTCTGCAGGCGAGCTACTTTTCAATTGACCAAGTCGAGGAGATCTACCTCATTCCTATTTATAATTTATATTTATTTATTTATGAAAGAGACATTTTTGTTAACAAGTTAATGGTGTTTAATGATAATACAAGCATGTTTAACACACATAGATTCCTTTCTTTCATGAAGACAAGAATATAAGTTGGTGTATTTGATTCTGATGACTTGCATTCATTGGAATTAGACAGTGGTGCTGATAACGTCCACATTTTCAGATGGAGGAAAATAAAAGTCCTCCTTTCTGTCCAATACCACATGAAAATGGTTGGATTTGGCATCTCATTTGTCCAACTTGCATACTCGTTTTTAAACACTTTGTTATGAGAGTAGCATATGTGTGTGGCCCTTTAATGTCTGGCAGCAGGTGAGTGACGTCAGTGACTGTGCGGGTGGGCAAGCAAGTGAGAAAGCTGTCGCTGAGGGCGGGGGAGAAATACATTGGCATCAAACTCCGTAGCTTGCTAGCTTGTGCACGCTAGCTTTCTGAGACTCTTATTTTGTTAGCACAGGCAGGATGAAACAGGTCTTTTATGGTGAAGACAGGAACTGTGCTGTCGGTCTCTAGAGTTTTGACAGTAGGTACGGATTCTCTAGAAATAAAATGTGTTTCTCTGCGTCCGCCCTGTTAGTGATTTTTTTCTTAAATATGAGCTCGCAGCACAAGCGTCATCTCACAAGATCCTCGGGTGCCGAGAATGTCAAACAACTGACGAAAGTGAAGTCTTGGTATGATTGATGATTGCTCATTTTTATGTCTATTTTTTAATGCCTGGCTTGAGATCGACTGACACACCCTCCGAGATCGACCAGTCGATCGCGATCGACGTAATGGGCACCCCTGGTCTAAATCCTTCGGAAGCGGTGGCTATGGCTTTGGCTTCCGGGTCCTCCATGAAGAAGCCACTCATGATGGCTGAGAGGGGGTCCCCCATGGCAAAACCCTCCTTCTGCCTGTATATGGTCCCTCTAAACAGGAAATATGTAGACTTGGCAACAAATGATAACAACTGGACTATGTTTTCAACTGTTGGGTTTGTTTGTTTCCGGAGTGTTGAGTCTGCTTGCAGGCGGTTCTGTAGTATGTTTATTGTGACGTCCACTGTTGTTTTTGTAAATAAGGCGACTACGTCGTGGGATATGAGTATCTCGTCTGATTCTACTTTTACAGTGTTTAATTCTTGTGCCAGCTGCTTTGAGTTTTTGCAGTGTTGCTTTGTCTGGCCTAGGAGAGGTTTTATTATCATGGCTAGGGCTTTCGAGAGATTGTATGTGACTGAGCCCATGCTGTCAACAATTGGGCGGAGTGGAACATCTTTTTTATGTATTTTAGGGGTGCCGTATATTCTAGGGTGTTACTGGCTGTCGGTATTAAAAAACTGTAGTTGTCCTTGTCTATTTTTCCCAAATCCACTAATGGTTTTAGTAGAGTCTTTAGTTGTTTTTTTTTGTCTTCTGTCGGGTCCTTTTTCAGAATTTCATATGTGTCTTTATCCTCCAGCATAACTATCATTTGCCTTTCATTTTGTTTTGTGTCAATAATGACTGTTGTCCTTCCTTTATCCGCAGGTAGTACTTTGATTGTTTTGTCTTTGGGTATTGACTGGATAGCTTTCCATTCTTCCCTACTGGTGTTTTTGTGTGTTATTTTGGCAGTATTCAGTATCCCTGCTACCTCATTGTGCAAAGCCGCTTTGTCGCCTTGATTTGTTAGTTTATGACATGCTATCTCTGTTGCTACGATGAATTCTTCGTATCGGATGTTTATTGGGGTTGTGTCAAAATTAAGACCGCAGGACAGCACCTCGTTTTCCGTTATTGTTAATTTGCGTTGTGAAAGGTTACATACCCATTTTTCCCTTTTTTCTGTGTGTTCCTCCTCCTTTTTTTACTGAGGTTAGCTTCTCAAGTTTTCTGACATGACGGTATTTTGTTGTCTGGAATTCCTTATCGTGCTCACATTGTAGATGTTCATTCATTATCCGTTCGATTTCCGTGTCCAGGGGGAAATGTTGTTTAAATCCACTCCTTTTCTCGGTTAACTGCTCTTCAATGATGTTGATCTTGTTCACCGTGCATCGTATTCTTTCTCTCACCAAGGCATTTCCTGCTTTTTTTACAATTAGTTCCGCGTTCATCGTCGGAATTGGGTTTTTGATCCCCAAGCTTGTTGGAACAACTCCTTCATCTCGGCAACGTAATGTGAATCTCAGGTGGTTGCGGAAGCGGGCCAGTTTGTGTTCCAGTTGTTCCAAACAACGGAATTCTTTGACACTACACTGTCTATGACTTATACGTAATATGTTGAAGAGGTTCATTTAGCCTACTGACGTGTATTTATAAATGGTTGATTTATACAGGCTAGTAAGGTCAAGTGTTGTACCTGACTAGTTTTCGCTACCTTGCTTCTGCAGCCTTCATCAGAGGTGTCACAAGATGTTAGCGTGACGTTGTCTGTGAGGGCAGGGGGGCACCCCCGCCCCGCCCTACCCCTGGCGCACACCAGGAGAGGCCACCATCCTACCACTTCAGGTGGGATGGTACAATCCATATAACACGTCACAGACAACGTCACGTTAACATCACGTGACACATCTGATGAAGGCTGCAGAAGCAAGCTAGCCGAAACTTGTCAACACATTTATGAGTATTTTTTTTCAGAATATTTTAAAAAATATATATTGTGTAGCATACAGTACTTGCAACGTTAAGATGAAATACTTGTGTATTGTTACTCAACAATATGGTAAGGCAGTATTTATTACGTAGGTGTGGAAGCAGATGGACCAGACATGTTCTCTTTCTCCTCGGGCCAATTTCACTGCGTATGCTGAGACACACCTGTAAGGTTCTTGTGCCTATTTTTGAAAGCCAGCTCATCCAGACCACTCCCTCTCTCATGTTCCCTCTCTTTATTCTTGGCTTTTCTCACTCTCACTGGGCAGCCTATGAAGTAGTATTATTATTATTCATCCATCCATTTTCTACCGCTTGTCCCTTTTGGGGTTATGGGCGGTGCTGGAGCCTATCGCAGCTGCATTCTTCATTATTATTATTAGTATATGTTTAGAATTTGACATTTTTTGAGTTTGTTTATTTTTGCATTAAAAATATTTTGTCAACCTGAATGAGTGTAAGACATTATTAGCACCAGCTATTACAGTCTGCATAGTTTGGTAATGTTCCTGTCACGTTGATCCTATAGTAACACCAATGTTTCTTCTACCATTTAAATAATAAGTAGCTGCATTGATATCGACATTCAACTAAAATCAGTTTTCTTATGGTGTAGGAGTCTGTTTACAGTACATGGCTACTGGCTACCAACATTTGTACACATCATAAACAAGTAAAGAGCTGGTTCAGAAATCTGACTTTTAAGTTTTAATATTGCTACAGTTCAAAATGAAATTGTTACACATTATTGTTGCTACAGAAGTAAATGTTAGAAACAACAATTAATATTGCAGTGAAGTTTGCCAACACTGCAAAGTACGAAGACAACAAAATAAAAAAAACAAAAAAACAAAACAATGTTGAATTATCCATTTTTGAAAATGTTTGTTAAAGTGAGGATTATTGTCTTTAAAAATACTGATATTTTAATACAGCAGATCAGCTGTTGCTTAGACTACATATATCCTCAGCTAATAGAGGTAAATAGATGGTATTATTGTGTATTATTTTGTTGGACTGATTAACAAAAAAAACTAAGAAACTAAACAAAAACAAGCTATTAGAGGTAGATAGATATAATGTAGACGTAAATGTACAGGACACCAAAATAAAGACTGATGTATTTACTCATTAAAGGTTAGGCTGAGTGAAAAGGTTTTGCCCACTATTTAGACAATTACGTCTTTAGTAGAAAATGCTGGCAGATCATGTTGAACACCCTGCCAAAAGAACAAAGAGAAAAGACGAGGCACTTAAGAAGTGTTAAAGACAGAGTGTATGGTATGCCAAGTAACAAGCACTACAGGTTTGTTTTAATCTCCACAATGTTCCACAGATACGTCATCACCTAGCTCAATAAAAACAAATATTTAATCACATCTCATTAGCTCCAATGATTTTCTGTCTAGGAATCAATCCAAAAGAAAACTGTCTATCTGGCTCAATAAAATATTTTTGTCCAATAGAGACAGAGTTGAGAGGTAATTTGCACTGATTTGTCTTCTTTTGTTCCTCAAAATTGTATAATGTCTTTTCTGACCCAACTCATTTTAGCACACACTGTGGAAGAATGTTTGGAACACTTTATTTCGTGTAATGAGACTTCACTTACTCCTCAGGTCAGAGGGCCATATCCATTTAGCTGTCCATTTATTCCATGTATTCTGTATAGTGTCACTAAAATAGTGGAGCCTATTGCATCTGATTGAGGGAGAGAAACAGAGTACACAATGGACTTATCACCTTGCTTAGGTTAGCTTAATCACAGGGTAATTTAGATAATTTTGATCAATAATCAGGCCTGCATCTGTATAAAGGTCAGCTATGAGAACCATTCCAATACCAATGGCACCTGGTTACATTCATATCTACAAATAGGAACATATGAGATAATTTTTATGCTGAATTTCCCCAATAACAGTTAATTTCGAATTTTCTCTGACCATTCGATGTGCTCCTTTATTCTTGCAGTGCGTGGGAACATTACACTCATTCAGGTAGGAGTGTTCCATGAAAAGCCAAATGTATTTTATATTCACAGGCAGTCACACCCTGCATAGTTGTCAAGAACAAAACAAACCTGCTCTTACAAGACAAGCCTAAGAAAGACCAACACTCTTGGTTGAGGCATACAGGTTACAACACTTTCTGTATTTTCTGTTACTATTTCGGACTTACTTTCTTTGTGTTTTTTTCATCCTGACACTTACAATTAACAAGAGACAGCAAGAAAAAAAAAACATAGGTTCTCTAAAATCCGGTATCCACTCAGATGGAGTCACCCCACACTTGACAATGAAAATGGGCTCATCTCATCCTGATCTCATGTTGTTCTTCACACCATACAAAAAAATCAGCCCACCATTAGAGTCCAATACTTCGACTTACTTGTGAAAGGCAACACTGGGCGACAGGCTACCCATGATCTGTTTCTGGTTGTCTTGTGTTTTGTTCCCAAATAGTTTCTTGAGTTGCACCTGTGTAATGCCCTGACCCGCCTTTCATCCAATCAGCTCTCTCCTTCCTTTTGTGTCTAGTCCAGTTGTATTGCGTTCTCTAATTAATCTGTGCCATCTGCGGGTTGGGGAGGAGATCTTGCCCCAAGTGGAGGAGTTCAAGTACCTCGGAGTCTTGTTCACGAGTGAGGGAAGAGTGGATCGTGAGACCGACAGGCGGATTGGTGCGGCATCTTCAGTAATGCGGACGCTGTATCGATTGGTTGTGGTGAAGAAGGAGCTGAGCCGGAAGGCAAAGGTCTCAATTTACCGCTCGATCTACATTCCCATCCTCACCTATGGACATGAGCTTTGGTACATGACCGAAACGACAAGATCACGGGTACAAGCGACCTAAATGAGTTTCCTCCGCCGGGTGGCGGGGCTCTCCCTTAGAGATAGGGTGAGAAGTTCTGCCATCCGAGAGGAGCTCAAAGTAAAGCCGCTGCTCCTCCACATCGAAAGGAGCCAGATGAGGTGGTTCGGGCATCTGGTCAGGATGCCACCCGAACGCCTCCCTAAGGAGGTGTTTCGGGCACGTCTGACCGGTAGGAAGCCACGGGGACGACCTAGGACACGTTGGGAAGACTATGTCTCCCGAATGGCGTGGGAACGCCTCGGGATCCCCTGGGAAGAGTTTGACAAAGACCCGACCTCAGATAAACGGAAGAAGATGGATGGATGGATGGAATTAGTCTGTGTATTTAATACTTAGTCATCAAAATGTCCTTTATGTTAAGTTTCGACATTTGACTCAATATTTTGTTTCGACATTTGACTCAATGTTTTTTCATGTTTCTACAATCATGTTTACGGGGACTTTTGCAAGTTCTCACAAACACTCCACCTATCTCACCAAAACTAAACCTTTCACTCACCTCCATGGATCCGTGCCAGTACTTTAGCCAGCCGTTCTACCCCCTTCTCGGATGAATGCCCTGCCTGCCTCACTCAGACCTCAAAAGCACTGAAAGACTATGAAACTCATCTCTTATTCTAAAGAACCGAACAGTTAGCAAACGACTTCTGTGTCAGGTGATATGCTTTTATTTTACAAAATGTTATGACGACGTGTGAGAAAAGCACATAAAAACCCTGTGCTGCTGCTAGTGGTAGCCAGCTGTTGTTGTTGACACGACCGCCGATACCAGGGATTGTAGTACCTCAAACAATGTCATTGCCGAGTTAATGATGAATTGACAGCTTCTAATGCTATAGTTTGACCACCAGTGTCGAAATAACTGATGCATCCTTGTGTGGGCTTTGTCTTATTTGAAAGCATAAAGCACTTGTGGGTGCAGAGTTGTGTTTGAGATGAAAGCCCAGGCAAAATTGTCTGATAATGTATTAAATGTAGGGATTGTTTGATTTGAATTCAAGGATCAGAGCTTTAAGAGCAATTTTTATGTTTTATTTATTTAGATATTTTTGTAAGAGCTACAACTGAGAAATGGTAAGTGCGGAATATTGGCATATATGGTATTCGGGGTACGGGGTGGGGTATAAAATAACAACAAGAACCAACCAGACTGAAAACGATGTCACAAAACTGAAAGAAAATCCAAACAGTGGATTTTGTAAACTGTTCCACCCCTTGCACCCATTCTCCTGTAACCCCTGTGACCCCCAGATTCATGTCTTTAGTATTTGTCATGGTTTCACGGGACTTTGGGTCCAGTCACTGCCAGTTCCGTCTGGGTGGCCAGTGTGAAAGGAACCTTTGCCTCCACCTATGCTTGGCATCTACATCGACTGGTCAGTCTGAGTTAGTTATTTCTGAACTTTCCTTCTCTCACCAGTACTTAATAACTCATCCAGTCCTTGTTCGAGCTGTAAGGCACCCCAAAGCCTTGTGGATAACTCCTTGAGTTCCTGTTCCGGCGCATGGCACCTGGCGTTCTCAGGCACGCCAACTGCGATTTTTTTTTTTTTTTGCCAACTTTAGTTAAGACTTGTATGACAAGGGAACTGCACTTTTTTGGGAATTTAGCCTATAATTCACAATCATTATGAAACCCATGGCGACGGATAGATTTTTTTACGATGCATTCTAACTCGTAAATGAATAGTCTGCTTACAGCGGAGCAAATGGGAGGTCCTCTATTCCACCCATAAAACCCAATAAATAACCATCTAAAAACTGCTTATGATACTTAATTTACATATTGTGATATTGTTTTTATAAGCACTAATGCAGACAAACTATTTATAGCAGCGACGTGATCACTATGTTTTCATTGACTGGTCTGTTGTTTCCTCGTTTCCCTGCTCCTTGGAAGTTTATTGTAGATCATAAACCATGCATCTCACCTGGAGAGAAGAGGGAGAGGATATAATCTGACATGTTGGTAAACTTTGGCATCCAATTTAGACTTAGGAGTGGTGAGAACGACACAAAAAATTCTGTTTTGTAAGACCTGTGTAACATGAATTCAAACTTATCACCTCATTAGTTCGTGCTAAGACAGGCTCGGTTGTTTCAGCCTTAATTTACCGGAATTGAATTTTGCTGTTTGAAGCAGTAAATTTTTCCACACTGTATTTTCATCACTCATTTTTTTTTACACAAATTACAAAAAAAAGTTTTCTGTTTTTTTAAACACAATGTTGTATACATTTAAATTTTTAAACACTTAATATTTATACATTTAATTTTTAACACAGCACAATTTAAGAGGATACAACAAGCCATTCTTACTGGCGTTAACAGTAAAATTGTGATGATTACCTGTTGTTTTGTGTGCTCACTCTCCTTGTCTCTCCCTCTCTCTCTCGTCTTCAGTGGGACAATCCACAGGTGGCACTGATTTTGGGCACACCGACCACTAATTACATCAAGGTTATTTAAGCTGAGTAGTGGCAGCTGGGAAGCGTCGGTTCCACATGCGTATTGCTCCTATTCATGAATACACGTACTTCTTTGCCACTGACTTTCTCCTGTCTACCGCCCTCAGAGGCTCCTTCCCGCTTTGAAACCAACGTCTCCCTCCTTTGTGTTTAGCACAGCTGTGTGTGAGCACCAGTTAAGTTGTTTTGTTGTGTGCTGTTTTTCCATAGTGTGCTTCCTCCCTCTCCACCATCGCCTTTTTAAATTCTTCCCTGGAATAAAGACTTTCAATTGCACGTTGGCCTCTTTTCCTGCATCTTGGGTTCCGCACCATACTAGATAGTAACATCTGGAACCGATCAGAGCAATGGAACCTGCGGAAAAAGACCCCAACAAGATGACTCTATGCAGTCAAGCCCAATGACTGGCTGGGCTGGAAGAACAGCTAAGGAACATGGGCATGGGTTTAAAGTTACAGTTAAAGTTAAAGTACCCATGATTGTCACACACACACTAGGTGTGGCGAAAATATTCTTTGCATTTAACCCATCACCCTTGATCACCCCTTGGGAGGTGAGGGGAGCTGAGCAGCAGCGGTGATCGCGCCCGAGAATCATTTTTGATGATTTAACACCCAATTCCAACCCTTGATGCTGAGTGTCAAGCAGGGAGGTAATGGGTCCCATTTTTATAGTCTTTGGTATGACTGGGCTGGGGTTTGAACTCACGACATACCAATCTCAGCGCGGACACTCTAACCACTAGGCCAGGATACCATGATGCAAAATCTGACGTCTCGCCTCAACACTCTGCTTGCTTGCTACCAGCCCAAACCTGGGGCGGATTATGGTGCTGCTGTCTAGGCGCCGGTCCAGGCTTCAGCCGCGCCTGTCATCTGCTCCCAACTATCCCGACCGGAGAGATTCTCGGGGGATACCGATGACGTATAGCAATTCCTCACCCAGTACGAGAACCACTTCAAGCTGCAAGCTGCGGTGAAGGTGGCATTTGTCATCTCTCACCTCTTGGCGCGAGCAGGAGCATGGGCTATGGCGGAGTGGAAATATAATACCGTCATCAGCTTGTCTTTTCTGGCGTTCTCCAAAGCGCTGTGCCAGATTTTCCAGCGACACCCTGGAAGGCAGCACGATCTCTTTTCAGGATGCATCACGCCCAGCTCAGAGTCTCTGATTATGCTCTCAAGTTTCGCACGACAGCAGTCGAGAGCGTTTGAAACTACTCTGCGCTCCTGGATGCTTTTTATTTCGGACTGGCAGAGGATATCCACAAAATAATGATCCCCCTGGCTTTCCGCACCATTCTGGAAGACCTAATCGAGCTCATTGACAAGCAGTTGGTAGAGGAGGAGTTCAAGTCACGACGAGGGAGCGCCGTAACAACAACCTGGAAGAGCCGTTCCAACACATACTTGCACTGCTCCTGTCGTACTTGGGTTAATTTGGCTGCTGAAACATAACCCTCAGATTGATTGGTCGCATTCTGCTATTCATAACTGGAGTGTTACATGTCACACTCACCATCTTTTCAAGGCTGCTCATCCCCACGCTGTTAACTGCACGCCACCGGCTGAAATCATTGACCTCGCTACAGATCCAGTTCAATATCATGATTTAAAGATGGTGTTTATGTTACAGCTCAGACTCCTGCTGCCGCCGCTCATCCATCTGTGCACTCCAGTGAGAGCGTTCTGCAATCAGTGCACCTGCCTGTGATAAGCGAGCTGCCTTCAAAAGACTGCACATCCTGCCACCCCAGACCAAAATATAATCTTCTAGTGTTGTCCCGTAAGCGATCATCCAGCTCTATGCAAACCTTGCTTCGCTCTCTGTGTTTTCCACCGTCGTGTTGTATGGTCTCGCGTTTTCCCTCGTCGTCCTTCCTGCAGTCTGCCTTTGTTCCAAGTGTTGAGCTGTGTGTCTCATCACTCCTCGTTTCTCCCCCTGCTTCCCGGACTGCCTCTTGTATCTCGACCTCCCGCTTGGACACGGACCTTGTCTGCCTAACCCTTATTTATTTGTCCGTTTCCTCATTCATCATTACGGTACCACACAGTAAACGTACACACTTGGATTTTTTCACACTCCATTTCCTTAGTTTAAGTATATTTAATATTGTGTTTTATTATATATATATTATGTGTGTGTGTGTATGTATACATATATATATATATATATATATATATATAAATATATATATATATATATATATATATATATATATATATATATATATATATATATATATCCATCCATCCATTTCTACCGCTTATTCCCTTTTGGGGTCGCGGGGGGCGCTGGCGCCTATCTCAGCTACAATCGGGCGGAAGGCGGGGTACACCCTGGACAAGTCGCCACCTCATATGAAATAAAAATCATAGAGCAACATTGCTTCCTAGTGGTATATTGTGCTTTCACAACTCCCTCATCTAACTAAAACAGTATATTCTGGCCAATTTATTGGGACCTGAAAGAACCATTTTTTTAATTTTTAATTTTCTTCTCTTTTGTCCCGCCCCCCAGTGACTTTCTGCCCCTTTCAGGATGTGTTTTTCTTTTACATCCGCCATGTAGAATTTTTCTAGCTCACCTCCTCAGCAATATCATGGACTGTTGAGCAGTGCGGTAGGGATGGAGGAATTTACTCGCCGCCTGCCGAGTAAATTCATCTTTACTGACTGTTCCTCTGTCAGCAGGAAGCGTTTGGCATCCGTTTTTGGAGGGGGGGGGGTGTAGTACTGGCGGCTGTCCTGGTGTGGTTTGCGGAGCTGCACCCAGCCACACTACCCCTGCCAGACTAATACCACCTGTCTTTCGTTTTTTCCAGGCGCAGCTCCCAGCCAAAGAGCCAGTCTCCCGGCTTCCCTCAAGCTAGCACCAGTCCCCAGGCGCCCCCCCAGCTAGCACCAGTCCCCAGGCTTCCCCCCGAGCTAGTACCAGTCCCCAGGCTGGCCCTCGTGTCTGCACCAGCTCCCAGACTGGCCTCGTGTCAACACCTGCTCCAAGGCTAGCACCTAAACCTGCTGCTCCAAGGCTAGTACCTGAACCTGCGGCTCCAAGACTAGCCCCAGTCGCAGCACCTCAGCCAGCAGTGCCGCCGGTATCAGAACCTCGGCCAGCAGCGCCGGCATCTGCACCTTGACCAGCAACACTGGCATCAGCACCTCAGCCAGCTTCTCAGCATGTGTCGTCCTCGACTGTGGCTCCGACGACATCATCCTCCTCGACTCTGGCTCTGACGACACGGTCCTCCATGACTCTGGCTCCAACGACATCGTCCTCCTCGTCTTTGGCGGGCCTTTTCACAACGCCACCAGCCTCATTGTCTCCTGCATTGTCGCACCAGTGACCTCTGGTTGGCCAGCCACACATGCGGCCAAGAGGCCCCTGCACGAGGTGCCCTCTGTGGCCAGAGCATGGAGGCATTCTGACATGATCCTCTTAGGCTGCTGTGGTTCTGGCGCCACTCGCATCCGCCTTCCCGATGGCCAAGAAGGTAGCCATTCCTTGGTCGTTTGCCTCGCCGGCCGCAGAGACAATCTTCTCCCCGCCGCCAGCCGACTCGTCCCCGATGATTTCGGGGACACTTGGGCCGACGACCTACCACCGGTTCTTCCCTCCACCCTCCCTTTACTTTTGTTCCTGTACTTTTTGTGGTTCGACTTGTAGGACATCTGGAAGCGGTCCATGAGGAAGGGTGTACTCCTCCCGCCATCGCTCATCCATCTGTGCGCTCCAAGGAGAGCACCGCGGGCCACGCCAACGGGCGTTCCCTCTTCGCTGCGGGCGTGCCTCCACACGGCTGCAGGAGATCTGCAATCAGCGTACCTGCCTGGGATGAACGAGCCACCTTCAAAAGACTGCACAACCTGCCATCCCGGGCCAGAATACAATCTTCTGTTGATGTGCCGTAAGCGATCATACAGCTCTATGCAAACCTTGCTTCGCTCTCTGTGTTTTACACCGTTGTGTTTGTATGGTCTCACGTTTTCCCTCGTCGTCCTTCCTGCAGTCTGCCTTTGTTCCACGTGTCGAGCTGTGCGTCTCGTCACTCCTCATTTCTCCCATTGCATCCCCGACTGCCTCTTGGATTTTGACCTCCTGCTTGGACATGAAACATCTCTGCCTAGCCCTTTTGGATTTGTCCGCTTCCTTACTCATCATTACGGTACCCCACAGCAATTAATTCCTACACATAGTTTTACACCATACACACTCTTGGATTTTGTCACACTCCATTTCCTTAGTTAAAGTATATTCAATTTATATATATATATACATATATATACATATATATATATATATATATATATATATACACATATATATATGTATATATATATATATACATATATATATATATATGTATATATATATATATATATATATATATATATATATATATATATATATATATATATATAAATAAATGGGTTGTACTTGTATAGCGCTTTTCTACCTACAGGTACTTAAAGCGCTTTGACACTACTTCCACATTTACCCATTCACACACGTATTCACACACTGATGGAGGGAGCTGCCATGCAAGGCGCTAACCAGCACCCATCAGGAGTAAGGGTGAAGTGTCTTGCTCATATATATATATATATATATATATATATATATATATATATATATATATATATATATATATATATATATATATATATATATATATAATAAAATCAGAGAGCAATATTGCCCCCGAGAGGTATTGTGCTGTCACAACTCCCTCCTCTAACCATAACAGTTTAGCAAGGAAAAGGCATTGTCACCCCCCCTCAACGACCATATGATTGGGCATTAACCTCTTGTCAGGTTCCCTATTATCTTCCTCCCGTCTGTACAATGTGTCCAAGAATGAGCATAAGGCGGTGGAGGAAAATATTTCATCTTCCTTAGCAGCTGGTATTATTCGCCCCTTGTCGGCACCTGGAGCTGACGTTTTTTTCTTTATTGAAAGGACAAATCACCTCGCCTATGCATTGACAATCACGCCCTCAATCAAACTACAGTCAACAATATGTACCCTCGCCCCCCCTCGTGGACGACGCATTTACACCATTCAAATCTGCTAGGTTTTACACAAAACCCAACCTTCGGAACGCGTATATCTTGTCCAGATCCGCGAGGGTCATGATTGGAAGACAGTGTTTAACACTCCATTGGGACATTTCAAATATTTGGTCATGCCCTTTGGACTGACAAATGCTCCCGCAGTAATACAATTTTTGGGGACATGGATCGATTTCTTTTTGTGTATTTGGATGACATTTAGATTTTTCTTCCAACTGAGAGGAACATATCCAGCGGTTCTCCAGCGGCTACTAGAAAATAAACTGTAAAAGCTGAGAAATACTCATTCTATGCTACGTCAATTTTGTTTCTAGGGTTCGTAGTAGAAAAAGGCCATCTTAGAGCATAATTAGGTAATTGGCAAAAAGGAACTACTGGCTGTCGTCCTGAACCTTAAGGAGTGGAGGCACTGGCTGGAGGGGCTGAACTCCACTGTTCATCATTATAAATAAATAAATGGGTTGTACTTGTATAGCGCTTTTCTACCTTCAAGGTACTCAAAGCACTTTGACACTACTTCCACATTTACCCATTCACACACACATTCACACACTGATGGAGGGAGCTGCCATGCAAGGCGCCAACCAGCACCCATCAGGAGCAAGGGTGAAGTGTCTTGCTCAGGACACAACGGACGTGACGATTCAAACAGATCACAAGAACCTGGCTTATCGCCATTCAGCTCAAATACTCAACTCACGTCAAGCCAGGTGGGCATTATTCTTCACACATTTCAACTTCACCAAAACTTTCCGCCATGGGATCTCAGAACCTCCAGCCGGATAAATATAATTTTGATTTTAAAAAATCTATATTTACCGATCTTGAACAGTTTAAGTATCAGTATTGATATGACCAATACTGCTCTATTGGAGCAATACTCAAATGTGTAGTATTACCCAAAACTAATGTAAAGTATTGAAAAACAGAAGAACAAGTGTGTTACATTTGAGCAATTAACACAAAATTATTATACACATTTTTTGATAAAATAATACAGCAGGAAATGACAATACAATATTTTTGTTGTGCGCAAAATGTTATATTTTTGCTTATTTTTTGTTTTTCATTGTGTTTTACTTTGAACTGTATGCAGATTTTTTCCAAGATGGCGCCACTGTAGTGTCTGCGGTTGGGCAGGAGCTTTGTTTTCCTGATGTTTCCCTCTTGTTTTCACATGATTTTTTTGCCATCTGGTTTGGGACCTTTTGGGACTGTGTGACAAGAGGTGTCTCTTTCGTGACTTCTGCGGTGCTTTTTTGTGAACTTCTGTATCTGCCTCCCGGGAGCCTTTTGGCCATGGAGACCAGCTGCTGGGTTTCTGTCACACCAGAGTCCGTTTGGAGAGACTGGAGGAGAAGAAATGCAAATGAAGAGACAGGGCTGCGGAGCTGGTGCTGAGCGCCATGGCGGACTAACTTCACAGTGTCTTGGCTGAATGAGCAGGTATCGGACACCCCGATCTCCTGAGACGTATCCTCACTCATCCATGCGTACTGGACACTGGCCAAAAGTTGGTGGGTGGCCAAGGGTGGAATCGGCTCTCTTGGTTGTTTTGTTGGGTCTGCTCCTGTCTCTGGCCATGCTCCCCCCACCGCAGCAGACGATGGCGTGGAACACCGCAGAGGCCACCACAGTGTATATATATATTTTTTGTTTGTTTGTTTTTTATTCACTTTTGTGGCTGTGTGTAGAAGTGGCTGGTTGCATCAGCTCTGCTCTTTTAATGTCTTTAATGTCCTTTGTTTTATTTGATTTTTCCCCCTTACACACATGTTCATGTGTGCTATTGCTATGGGTTTTTTTTCTTCCTTGGCCACAGTCTGGACCCCCCTTACAGGGGCCAAGGTTTAGACATTTTTTTTTTTTCTCACCCTTTCCCTCTAATTTATTTCATGTGCTCTGTGTTCTTTGAAATTTCTCTCTGCAACTACATACTGTCTCGGTTGTGGGATAAATAAAGTACTTTATATCCTATTCTATCATATCCAGCCATTTTCTACCGTGTGTCCAAACCTACCGTAACATATACTTTAACCCTATACCATACAATACACATGTCATTTCAATAACTGTTTCATCAAAATCTATCATTTAGGCAATTCATCCATGGTAAATCTGGACACATTGTTTAATTCAACAGCATTAAAAAGTGTCTACAAGCGAGTCTGAGTTGCTTTTACTTCCCCTCTAACCCTTGTTTGTCTTTGTCCCTCTTAATTGTCTGATATCACTCCTTCTTCCTTGTCGGTTGTTTTGATTTTATTTTTATATCTCTCTATATTCGGAGAAGTGTCACTATGTGTATGTCATGTATATGTCACAACCACAATAACAATGTAGCTCAAGCAAAGTTTCCTAATCTATTTATGTGTCAAAAAGAGTCACAATGCAGAGTCGCAATTCTCGGGATGTAACACATTTCATGTCACAGTTCTGAGGTATGGCCATTGCTTGCAACCTGCAAGCTTTCTGACATGATGCTGAAAATGTAGTAAAAGACAATGATAATATGATGACACAGCAAATTGAACATAAACAAGATTTTTTCTAGACATCATATATGACTCCGGAAAAGCTTGCATGCTGCTATTGTCAATCTAACGGCATCATTTGATTCTGTTTTTTCTCTCCAAGAGGGAAGTTGAGTGTTTTTTCCACTCAAGAGGGACATTTAGTGTTTTTCCCAAACAGGAGAGGAGTTTGGCGCCCATTTTGCCTCCAAAAAAAGAGTACTTTAGCAAGTTTTGGCTACCAATTTCCACAATTGGGTTTGACATTGTCATCTGTATGTGACAAAACAAACTGGTTTTATTTTGTGATCACCAAAAAGCATCCCTTATATGTTAAAGTTGTTCATGAACATTTTTTTCCAGATGTGCGAAACGGAAGTAAGTAAAGTGCTAAAATAGGTACCTTTTTAATACACTTTAACATTTCATGTAACAAAATACAATCACAGAAAACATAAAAACAAAAGCCAAAAAAACTTACAATTTCAGAAAACTAATTAACAAAACCACGATAAACATTTTGAATTTATTCACCCATTCATTCTTTCATTCTCAAAATAATCGTACTAATCTCATTGTATGGAACAAAACTTACTTCAACAATTACTTATTTATTTTTATTGTGATTACTTATGGAGTATATTGTGAAGACATTGAGAACAGGAAGTGAACAAAAGTTTTAGCAACTCTTATATAAAAGAAAAGGGGTAGGATTAAATAAACTCTGCTTCTTCCTACTCCTTTTCGAACATGTTGAAAAGAGAAACTGGAAATTGTGATGTATCATGTTGTATGCTTGCATGTTCGAAATAAACTCAAACTCAACTCAACTTAACTCAAGTCAAAATACAAAACACTTCAAAATTTCAGAAAACAAAAAAACATAAGGGACCATTCCAAAATTACAGATTGACAGCTATATCAGCCATTGGCTGAGTCTTGACATTTTCATTTGGGCTGTGCGGATATGAACAAAATGATTGGCTGACTTGGCTGTCAATCTGTAATTTTGGGACATTCCCCTTCCGGTTTATGAAATTACAAGTTGTTTTGGCTTTTGTTTTTGTGTTTTCTGAAATTGTAAAGTGTTTTGTATTTTGTGTTTTCTGAAATTGAAAAGTGTTTTGTATGTTGTTTTTGTGTTTTCTGAAATTCAAAAGTGTCTTATCTTTAGTTTTTGTGTTTTATTTTTAATTGTGAATTATTTAGTTGTTTGTTCATCTGAAAGGTGTGTAGCAGATGAACTGTCCCATATGGCCCAGTTCTAAAAGTTCAATATAACAGATAGATAATAAAACCACTGGCGGTACTCAGAGAATTCATCTGTGGTAGCAGATGAACTGTCCCATATGGCCCAGTTTCAAAAGTTCAATGTAACAGATGAATAATAAAACCACTGGCGGTACTCACAGAATTCGTCTGTAGTTTTTCTCCTGGTAGACTTGGTTAATGACGTATTGGATGAAGACGTTGAAATGCTCAACAGCATGGTGATGAATAATGTCACATACATCCGAAATCAAAATAGACTCCTCAATTCTGTGTTCGAGATCCATCAGGAACCTAGGTAGATTAAGAAATCTTATTAAGGGATCACAAAGCAAAATCATTTTTACTGGAATACAAACCCCGTTTCCATATGAGTTGGGAAATTGTGTTAGATGTAAATATAAACGGAATACAATGATTTGCAAATCCTTTTCAACCCATATTCAGTTGAATATGCTACAAAGACAACATATTTGATTTTTTTTGTGCAAATAATCATTAATTTTAGAATTTGATGCCAGCAACACGTGACAGAGAAGTTGGGAAAAGTGGCAATAAATACTGATAAAGTTGAGGAATGCTCATCAAACACTTATATGGAACATCCCACAGGTGTGCAGGCTAATTGGGAACAGTTGGGTGCCATGATTGGGTATAAAAGCAGCTTCCATGAAATGCTCAGTAATTCACAAATAAGGATGGGGTGAGGGTCACCACTTTGTAAGCAAATTGTCGAACAGTTTTAAAACAACATTTCTCAACAAACTTTTGTAAGGAATTTAGGGATTTTACTATCTACGGTCCGCAAAATCATCAAAAGGTTCATAGAATCACTGCACTTAAGCGATGATATTACGGACCTTTGATCCCTCAGGCAGTACTGCATCAAAAACCGACATCAGCGGGCTCAGAAACACTTCATAAAACCACTGTCAGTAACTACAGTTGGTCGCTACATCTGTAAATGCAAGTTAAAACTGTACTATGCAAAGCCAAACCCATTTATCAACAACACCCTGGAACGCCGCCGGTTTGGCTGGGCCCGATCTCACCTAAGATGGACTTATGCAAAGTGGAAAAGGTGTTCTGTGGTCTGACGAGTCCACATTTAAAATTATATTTGGAAACAGAGGACGTGGTGTCCTCCAGAACAAAGAGGAAAATAACTATTCGGATTGTTATATGCGCAAAGTTCAAAAGCCAGCATGTGTGATGGTGTGGGGGTGTATTTGTGCCCAAGGCATGGGTAACTTACACATCTGTGAAGGCACTATTAATGCTTTAAGGGCCATACAGGTTTTGAAGCAACATATGTTGTCATCCAAGCATTGTTATCATGGACGCCCCTGCTTATTTCAGCAAGACAATGCCAAGCCACATGTTACAACAGCGTGGCTTTGTAGTAGACCTGTCTCCCATAGAAAATGTGTGGCGAATTATGAAGCGTAAAATACAACAGTGGAGACCCCGGACTGTTGAACGACTGAAGCTCTACATAAAACAAGAATGGGAACGAATTCCACTTTCAGAGCTTCAAAAATTAGTTTCCTCAGTTCCCAATTGTTGATGGAGTGTTGTTAAAAGAAAAGGTGATGTAACACAGTGGTGAACATGCCCTTTCCCAACTACTTTGGCACGTATTGCAGCCATGAAATTCTAAGTTAATTATTATTTGCTAAAAAAAAAGAAAGTTTATGAATTTGAACATCAAATATATTGTATTTGTAGCGTATTCAATTGAATATGGGTTGAAAAGGATTTGTAAATCATTGTATTCCGTTTATATTTACATCTTACACAATTTCCAAACTCATATGGAAATGGGGTTTGTAGTTCAGGCCGTAAAGGAATGATGTATGTGTAGTGATGAACAAAAGTTGTCCTACCGTTCACTGGCTTTCATGACTTCCTCAATGTTGGAGAATAGAAAGTGCATATCAGATTGACTAAGAATGTTTATCAAATCTGAGTTACGAAGGAAGTGAGTTTCTAGAATCTCCAAACTCTTGTAGTACGATGCCTCCGAAGTAATAAGCTCAAACATTGCCTGGACAGAAAAAGGAAATTAAAAGTAGACATAATAAAAATGACCAGTGATAATTATACAGGCATAAATAGTTGATAGTAGAATGAAACAGAGCATGATCTCTCTCTGTCTCTCTCTCTCTCTGTCTCTCTGTCTCTCTGTCTCTCTCTCTCTCTCTCTCTCTCTCTCTGTCTCTCTCTCTCTCTCTCTCTCTTTTTCTCTCTCTCTCTCTTTTTCTCTGAGTGGCCTTCTTGTGATACAATAGACATGAAATATCCAGGACTTATGTAGAACAAAAATATACTGTAAACACATCACTGCTTTTGCTCCACTTTTTCCTGAGTTGATCTCAAATATCTAAAACTTTTACTATTTACATGGAAGACCTATTCCTCTCAAATATTGTTCACAAATGTGTCTAAATCTGTCATATTGAGCATTTTTTCTTTGCCAAAATCATCCACATTCCACCTCACAGGTGTAGCATAACAAGATGCTGATTAGACAGCATGATTTTTGCACATATGTGCCTTAGGCTGCCCACAATAAAAGGCAACTCTGAAATGTGCATTTTTATCACACAGCACAGTGCCACGGATGTTTTAACTTGGTGGATGAAAGGGTAGCCTACCTCCGCCTCTGGGTGGGGGGACAGTTCCTGACCGTCATTTGTGCTTGTGCACCAAACAGCATATCAGAGTATCCACCTTTTTTGGAGTCCCTAGAGGAAGTACTGGATATTGTTCCCTCTGGTGATTCCTTTGCTCTATTGGGGGCCTTCAACGCTCACTTTGGCAACGGCAGTGCAACCAGAAGAGGTGTGATTGGGAAAAACGGCCGCCCTGATCTGAACCACAGTGGCATTTTTTTACCGGAGCATTGGTGAGGGATGCTGTCAAGCTGAAGAAAGACTCATGCCGGGTCTTTTTGGCTCATGGTACATCGACAGGCGGATCGGTGTAGCCTCTGCAGTGATGCGCACCCTCTATCAGTCGGTCATAGTGAAGAGCTAAGCCAAAAGGGTAAGCTTTCAATTTACCAGTCGATCTACGTCCCTATCCTCATGAGCTTTGGGTTATGACCGAAAGAGTTTTAAAGAATTTGGCAGAACATCCAACTGGCCTCAAAACCTCAAACCACGTTTAACCATACCAGCCCAGGACTTCCACAATCAGCAGGTGCACCTCCATGATAATCTGAGTCCAGCCACATGGACAGCTGCTGCAACAATTGGTTTGCATTACCAAATAATTCCTGCACAAACTGTGAAAAATTGTCTTAGGGAAGCTCATCTGCATGCTTGCCGTCCTCGTTGCAGTCTCAACCTGACTGTAATTCATTGTTGTAACTGACTTGAGTGGGCAAATGCTCACAATTAATGGCTTCTAGCACGTTGAAGATCTATTCTCTTCATGAATAAATCACAGTTTTCACTGTTCAGGGCAGACAGCATATGTGTCGCCGTGTGGGGGAGCAGTTTGCTGATGTCAATGTTGTGAATCAAGTGGCCCATGGTGGGCAGGGGATTATGGTATGGGCAGACGTATGTTATGGACAAACGCAAGTGCATTTTATTGTTGCCATTTTGAAAGCACAGAGATATCGTGATGAAATCCTGAGGCACATTGTTATGCCATTCACCCGAGACCATTACCTCACGTTGCAACATGAGGTAATGGTCTCATGACCCCATTTTGCAAGGATCTGTACACAATTTCTGGAAGATGGAATCATCCCAGTTCTTGCCTGGCCAGCTTACTCACCAGACATGTCACCCATTTAGCATGTTTGGGATGCTGTGGATTGACGTATACAACAGCGTGTTCCAGTTCCTGCCAATATCCAGCAACTTCCCACAACCATTGAAGAGAAGTGGACCCAGGGGCGTCGCCAGACAGATTTCACTGGGGCACGTGCCCCAGTGTTGATCTGCAGTGCCCCAGTAAAAATTTCACCAATAAAAAAAACGCTTCAGAGTTTTAAGTCTACATAACATAGACAACAGCGCGCATACTACTTAGTATGGGGGTAATTGATTGCTACTGTATTCACTCCACTTAACAATGAGCACATGGCTAATTAATATGGTAATTTATTCACGTGTGGATCGAGACTTCAGTTGAAAGAGAGAGAGAGAGAGAGAGAGAGAAAGAGAGGGAGAGAGAGAGAGAGAGAGAGAGAGAGAGAGAGAGAGAGAGAGGGAGAGAGGGGATGCGAATCATGGCTGAGGTAGGTAACGTTAGCCAACAACAATTTGTTAATTATATTATTTGGATTTTGATTTGACTCAAACTGTAACTCCTAGATGGATATCAGAAAGTTATTTGCCCGCAGCAGGAAAGAAGCAGTGAGGAATGAGAGATGTAAGTGAAGTCCTAGCTAGCTAGGCAACATCATTGTCTTAAGTCAATGCTAAGTTAGCTAACGTTATTCCTTGTATCAAGACAAATATATTCATTTGCTGTACGAGCTGTTGGGGGAATTTCCAATGAACATGAAACATAATGTTGGTTATTGTCTGCTGGTTCTGCTCAGGACCTCTGCATCAATGATGATTTGGAGTAAACATGTGTGAGTTGAGTGCTTCTCAAATGGTTTATCTTCAGGAAGAAAGACATTTTTCCACATCATCAAGTCGTGAGCCAAATTTTTAAATCATTCAAGTTTATTTCACAGAAAAATAGCACAGTAGACTTGTCTGTTTAATTGGTTTGTCTTTGACTAAAATAATCTTGTTTTGTCACCAGAAAAATGGCTACAGCTAAAGCATCTGGTTTTGTTTCTAGAAAAAATAGTAACATTTCTGTATTTGTTTTCAGAAAGATGGCTGAAAATATCGGGTTTTGTTGCCCCATTTAGATTTTTTAAAAATATATTTCCATGACTGTCCTGAGTCCTCCTCCAACTTGTTAGTCGGTTTGCCTTTTGCTAAAATACTCACTAATAGTCATTAGAAAAATGGCTAAAAATATTTGGTTTTGTTGCCACAATTTGATTTTTTTCTCCCTAAACTTTTTTTTTTTTCATGCACACATCTGACTGCGACTCACTGAAAATGACACACAATCCACTTTTATGTCACAACCCAGCAGTTGGGAACCACTGGTCAACTGTATAACAGTTACTGTAATATTTCCATGTCTGTCCAGAGTGATTGACCACTTCGCAAAAATGAAAACGAGACGTTACAGTTTACTTCTCAGAAAATGATTCACTGAACAGACACACAACAGTTGTTCATTTATTCTACTACTGTGGCTTTATTGTTTTCTATATATTTTATAGTTTTGTGTATCTGAAATAAGATTAACCACATTGCCATAAATGGAAATTAAATAATATAAAAGAACCCAGAGATGTAGGGGTGCTTTATTTTTTGTTTTACTTTTGTAGATGTTAAATTTGCAGATGACTACTGAAATATATATTTCAAAAAGATTAATTGCTCTTCCTTTTTGCTTTTACCAGTAGCAGTTTAGAAGTCTGGAGTAAAAAAGTGCACAAGTAGGTCAAATGCATTAGTTAATTTCAGGTGGTTATTCAAAGATCCATACAACATAATCTGATATGATTTCATAGTTTAAAGCACTATTTATGTATTTTTTTATGATAAATAAGTGCTAAAAATGTTTTTGCTTGCGCGCTTTGCACGCTCACATGAATTATTTGTGCCCCAGGTGTGCTCCAGTACATTATTAGGTCTAGTGACGCCCCTGAGTGGACCAACCAGCCACAATTAACAAACCTAATCAACTCTATGCAAAGAAGATGTGTTGCACTGCGCGAGGCAAATGGTAGTCACACCAAATAATGACTGTTTTTTTGCCCCCCGACCCCAATAAATCCGAACTGCATGTTTCAGAATGGCCTTTTATTGCGGGCAGCCAAAAGCCTACCTGTGCAATAATCATGCTGTTTAATCAGTACCTTAATATGCCACAACTTTGAGGTGGAAGGGGTTAACTTGGCAAATAAGAAGTGCTCATTAACACAGATTTAGGCAGATTTGTGAACAATATTTGAGAGGAATAGGTGTTTTGTATGTATAGTTAATGTTTTTCATATGTGAGTTCAACTCATGAGAAATGGGAGCAAAGACAAGAGTTGCGTTTATAGCTTTATTCAGTATATTAGAGCCTAATAGACATAATACATCGAATTGTGCCTTATGTGCGTTTAAAAAAAAGTATTTAATCCCTTACTTTGTATCCCCTTACAAATACATGAACAGTTGATCTCTGTTGGTATCTTTATTTTAGAAGAGGGATACAGACTATCCATAAATTAATAAATTAATAAAAAATATGATCGAAGGTAGGTAATGAAATACCCTCACTCAATCACATACAAATTAATTTTATAAACTTTATTTAATCATGTTTTCTTTTAAATTGTATCTCTCTGGCAAATATTCCAAAACAATTCTGGACTGGTCATATTTTGTAAGGGGTTAGAGTGTTTGCACTATTTAATTCTCCTACTTCAACTATATGGTGTCCTCAGAAAGAAATGTGGATGGATCGAATTGTGAGATTAAGGGCAAAAAAAATATTGCATTGGAATAAATAGTTGTACATGTGGTAATATATGCTTACGTCAAAATTGGCATCTGTTTCTCTGATTTATATTTTTGAATATTTTTTCCAAATAATCACTTATATTATTACCAAAATAGTGCCGTAATTTCTGGGCTATAGGACGCACCTGTTTATTTTATCCACACCCACCTAAATTTGGGATGACTTCTATTTAGAACATCTACAGTATGGTTACTGTACATCATTTTAACTTGTCAGTGTTTTTCATCCCACTATTTAAATTGTTATATTTATTAAACAAGTAAAAGTTTTACTAACCCTTTAATATTCAGTCACTTGGCACTTATCACTTGGCACCCACTTCTGGGTTTGTGCAATATTGTGCGTTGCTGTTATTTTAAGGTTTGGTTTTATTTAGCAGTGTATTCCCCTAAGGATGCAATGTGTTTTTTTAATGTGCAAATGTTTATGGTTTTACACTATTTAAGTATTTTTTAGTAGTATTGGTGTTTAACTTTTGCCTTTTAATTACCGGGGGCCTGATTTACTAAAGATCTGTGTGTATTCATTAATATGCAACATTTATGCTGATCGTCAAAACGCCCACAATACTTGGACGACACAATGCAAATATAATAATTTAGCACACGTAATCAACACTCATCACCGTTTTGCAAACACTAATTTGCGTTTTATTTAGTATGTTTCAGAAGGACGTGCAAACTGGCACAGATGGAAACGACTGCAGGATCAGTGTTTACGCTGCACGGACAGACGATAGACAGACGAGACTCCTCCATCCTATGTGTCAACATTTTGGACAGTCAAAAATAAAAATAATTAGATCTTCTATCCAGCAATTTCCTTTTATAATTGTATTGCTGCTGGATGACTTAAGGGGTTGATTGAACAAATTCAATTGATCCATTTTGATGTCTGCTGGCGTTTTTTAAAAGTAGTTAGTTTTTATTTGGGGAATATATTACTATAATCATCTCTTACATCAGGGGTCGGCAACCTTTACCACTCAAAGAGCCATTTTGACTCGTTTCACAAAATGAGGAAGACAATGGGAGCCGCAACTATTCTCGCCAGTATCTGCTAGTGGTCACCCAGATGACAAGAATAAGGGCATGCTATGAAGCCATTGCCTTAAACACCTTCTACAACATGTACAAACTGCTTGCCAGTCCAGCAACATGTTGTGAGAGGCTTCCGCAGATGCACGCACACGACTGGAAGGCATACTGGGTGACACAGCGTACGCTGACGGTTGTGATATAAACAACTTTAACACTCTACTACTACTAATATGCGCCACATTGTGAACCCACACAAAAGAAGAATGACAAACACATTTCGGGAGAAAATCCTCACAGTAACACAACATAAATGCAACACAACAAATACCCAGAAACCTTTGCATCCATGACACTTCCTGACTATGTTATACACCCCGCGAGCACCAAACCCCGCCCACCTCAACCACGCAGGGAGTGGGGGTGGGGGGGTGGGGCTGGTGGTGCTCGCGGGGTGTATAGCATAGTCAGGAAGTCTCATGGATGCAAAGGTTTCTGGGTATTTGTTGTGTTGCATTTATGTTGTGTTACTGTGAGGATTTTCTCCCGAAATGTGTTTGTCATTCTTCTTTTGTGTGGGTTCAGAATGTGGCGCATATTAGTAGGAGTGTTAAAGTTGTTTATATCACAACCGTCAGTGTACTCTGTGTCACCCAGTATGCCTTGCAATCTCATACATGTGCCGATAGAAGCAGCGAAATGCATGTGTGCGGTCGGCACGCAAATAGCATCCCGTGAATGGCGGGCATGATGACGTTCAAGAGGACGTTAAGAGTAATATCATCACGGCAAGCCCTTAACATTGTAGTCCGAGTGAAAATTGGAGAACGTTGACTCCGGGTGATGTCCGGGAGAGGCATTGAATTCCCGAATTTCCCCGCAACAATCTGGGGGTCGGCGATTGTGCAGAGTTGCATGCGGCTCCGGAGCCGTGGGTTGCAGACCCCTGTCCTACATGAAAAGACAACTTTCATTATGCATTTTCTTGTGTTTGAGTCATTCCAGACACAAGAATGCGCTGGTGATGCGATCCATAGCCTCGTGCACAGATTTAAGTGTCAGTGAGCATGATTTTGTTGTTTGGAATGTAATTCAGAAAAGGTGACACATATTATAAATGTGTGCAGCTGGTTCAACACATTACAAGCATGATAACATGAATGTGCAAAAAATTATTGCTTGTCTACGTGGTAAAAGCCCTGTACCCACGCAAAATTTAAATAAGATGGTCTGCACCACTTTTCAATTGCACACACAGTGTCAGAAGATCACACCTACAACAGTGCAAGCTATTTTGTTTTTTGCACAAGCTGTTTAGTCTGTGTTATTTGGATCTTAGTCAATCCGTGCCTTGTGTTTTTATGTCAAAATAAGAGTAGAAAACTAAAGTTAAGTTGTAGTGTAGTGTGAGCTGATTTTAGTACCCTCACCAACTCAAAACTACGACACAAATATGTTTCCATTTAATATTGTTTTAACGACACGCAATTGGCCACCCCATTCCTCGTCGGACATAAGTCACACGGCGCTAATGCAAGCTAGAAGGCGGACATGCGCATTCAGTGAAAGGACAACGTAACAAACACACAGTTTGAAAGACAATCATGATTTTTACTCACAGGAACAGAAGCACTGCAACAATATTGTCTATTTTAATTCTATAATTAATTTTCTATTATTTCTATAATTTATTTCATTAATATATCTCCTGCATTCCTCTGTCAATATTGGGGACCCTAAAGTGGGTGGGGCACCATGGCTTTAGCCTACGGGGCAGCGCAGTGTTCATTTTTCTCTTCCTCTTCTGCCTATGCACTACAACCACTGAAGTCGTCTTCTTTGGTGTGCGGTGGTCTGCTCTTTTGTGGCCGGTAAAATCTATAAACTAGTCTGCAACATCGTATAAAGCGCAGGGTTTGAAGCGGCTTGTATACCTATCCTGGTAACACTAGATATTTATTGTAATGCCAAAGGTAAATACAAATCAATAACAAAATAATATTAAAAAAACTGACTTAAATGGTATGGAAAACTGATCAACAAAATGTGTTACGAGTAGGTTTGTATCCATGTTCAGTCAACCTTTTACCGGGCAAACTCCCCAACTCCCCGCCCCCTCAAAATGGACATTTTTATTTGACATTATAATATTTTTAAAAGGGTGGTCTTCATTTTTTCGGTGATACAAGGTTATGAACACACTCCAATAAAATATTAATGATGTACAAAAATAAAACAAGAACTAAAGTCACATGTGCACAGAGGAATACATAAGCAGAGTAATACTTTAGAGTTAAAGGTTATTGTTGGCCGTGACCACGTCCAACTGTCTCTCCGAATAGCAGCTGTCTGGTCTGAGCCGGACCCAAACTTTTCTTCAAAATTTGTAATAAATATTTTTGGAATCATTGTTACAAAAAAAATACAATTACAAAGTTTTCTTGCTTACCTCTTGCATCATAATTTCTTTAGGTGGTAACTGGCTAAGCAGTCCACTGGCCTGCACTACTTCAAGGTTCTGCCATAAGCTGAGTGAACGAGCACTGTTCCTCAGCTGGAGTTGTAACACTGGTGTTGATGAGACATTGGACATTGCCAACATGCCACCAGGGGAGAGATGCTCACGCTGACGTCTTTGTTCAATCTCTTGCATCTTAGATGTATCTCTGTATTCCTGATACAAGAAGGCTGGATAATCAAAATACAAGAAAAGTCTGATTAAGTTGAGTTAATGAACTTGCATGCATCCCTTTTTCCTGACAAAATATCCTTTTTTTTCAGGGTTACAGTGCTTGAGCCCACCCAAACCCCGCTATACTCCGTTTAACCTATATGTAAACATGTAGCTCATGTAGGAATCACAAATAATTGAATCCCAGGTGCCATTTGTCACATAAATAATAATCAATTTATCGGTTGGCAAACATCATTCTAATAAAAGTATTCCAAAATTGCACAAAAACTTAAGTGTAAATCTTTATTGATGCAAACATCTTGCAAGTACTAACATGCTTTTAATACAAACTTTGTACCAAACAAAACAATAAGAAAGACATTGATAGTCACTCATGAATTGAACAGAATTTTGGTTTACTATATCTGAACATAATGGATGACACATGTTTTGTACTAAGGGGTTGGTATTACATGTATAGCAAAAGCTACAATGACTGAACAACAAGCGTGTATTGCATAATAGATTAGATTAGATTAGATTAGATTAGATAGTACTTTATTTATTCTGTCAGGAGAGTTCCTTCATGAAAATTAAAATTTTCAGCACAATCCCATTCAAGATCAGACAAACATTACAGGTAATATGTTTCAGTCATATACTGCAGATTGGTTTGGTAGGTGTAGAACTGGATAGTGAGCTACACAAGAATGAAAAAAAAAAAAACGCAGCACACAATGGAGATACTGTATATTCTATATAAAAACACCAATAGGGCACTGCTTCATTTTATATCATTTTGAGATAACGTATGCAATATAAACCATGTAAATATTGATTATTTATCCCAAATGTAAGTGTTTTAAATATTTTAGACATGCACAAACCAACTCTTATACTTTGTACAATATAAAACAAAATTAAACAGAGTTTGTAGCTGTACTGGAGGTGATAACAGCAGGCAAAAACCATGCTTTACAATTTGTTGACTGTTTGCTCACCGATATTTTTGATAATCTTAAGGCCGTGGCTGATTGTCTTGGAGTTCCCGTCATTGCTCAGCAACCTACAAAGAGAGAAGGGGGGATTTATATAAGTTTGGACAATCAGGCAAGCATGAGCAAAATGTGTTGATTGGAATTTAATTTGAAATGAGCTATTGCTATTATGCCGTAAGACATTTCGTATTATGAACAAAAGTAAACATGAAAATACTTCTTATTAACATTTACTTTATGGCAGCATAATAAAACATAGCTGAGGAGTTACCGTCATATCCTCATAATTGATTTATAATTTGCAAACATTTTATGCCACATTCTAAAACCATTATTCTTTTTGCCCATCTTGTCCATGTATGCTAGTCTTCAAATCATTTACTTAGCAGTAAATGACAAGCTTTAATTATTTGGACATGTTTTCAGTTTAATTTGGTCAAACCTGTGGTTGACGATATCCCGGTCAGTTCCCTCTGGGCTAGGCCTTCCCAAGCTCTTGGTCCCTCCAATGTCGCTTACTGTGCAGGCAACGGTGGTTTGCTCAGAGAGCTGTTTGATGTCACCACTCTGAATGCTGTGAGTCCGGTATAAGATCGTGTTGTCTATTGAGGTGCTGTTGTGGTTGTAAGAGGCTGTAGATATGTACACACTCTCTCCTCCCACACCTCCTCTTCCCTTATTTACAACATGCTTGTTGTACAGACCATACAATCTGCTGCTGTTCTCCCCATTGCTGGGCAACACAGGTCTGGAAAAAGGGACATGTGGTAAAATCAGAGGTTTGCATTTCAGAACAGAGAACCACTTTAAACTATCTGTGCCATCCTAACCATAAAACTTAAACTCCTAAGCAAAGTACAATATTGTACAGCATTATCAGTAGGTTACTTATTAGATATTTAATCATTTGTTAGTGTAGCGGCTCTGCGTTTTTGTTTGATTGATTGAAACTTTTATTAGTAGATTGCACAGTACAGTACATATTCCGTACAATTGACCACTAAATGGTAACACCTGAGTAAGTTTTTGAACTTGTTTAAGTCGGGGTCCATGTTAATTAATTAATGGTAACGTTTATGATCTTATTCATACTGCTACTGCGAACCCACATCCGTCCGATTGAGAAGAAAGTGTGTTAGCCACTAGTGACTAGGCTAACAGCTCCAAACTGCTAACCCAGCGGCTAGCATACTCTTTGAAGATGTCAGAGAGTGAGGTTTACCAACGTACATCTGGTGCAGCCACGCTGGCTGGCCCCCATTACATTGACTCCAAGAAGTCTGGCTGGATAAGCAACTTTATTGTAATAACATGTTGAAGGGGACTGCGATGAGATGGTGACTTGTCCAGGGTGTACACGGCCTTCCGCCCGATTGTAGCTGAGATAGGCACCAGCGCCCCCCGCAACCCCAGAGGGAATAAGCGGTAAGAAATGGATGGATGGATGGATGGATGTTGAAGGGGAACTGCACCTTTTCGAAATTTTGCTTATCATTCACAATCCTTATGTAAGACAAGAGCACATCTGTTTTTCTTTTTTTTAATGCATTCTAAGTAGTAAACACATGCTAACAAAAGTCTGCTTACAATGGAACCTATTGGAGTGGCTCTCGTCTGGCTGTAAAGCCCCTAAAAAACATCCAAATACCTCCATTAAGGTTTTATTTACATTCTGAAAGTATATATGTAATAACATTTAGTAACAAGCATATTTAAAATACTATTTAACATTTACGTATTTTGCTCATTTTAAGCATACACAACGCATTAATTTAAAAAACGCATCACAACCTCTGCTTTTTTTTTCTCAGCGTCACTGATTATTACTCACTTTAGACTTCATGAGAGCCAACAGACATTATAAAACATAACTTACTGTACAATGTCTGCTGTCATCTGGATGCCGACTTATATAATTTTGTTATAGTCTTGTTTAGATAAATAATTAAAAGAAAGGTGTGGAACAAAGTGTCTTTTTGCGTCGTTCTCTTTCTCAGATCTTAAGTGTACACCAAAATTCACCAACTCGTTTGAATACGTCCTCATTCTTTTACCCTCAAGGTGAGAGGTATGATTTATGATCTAGAATACATTTCCACGAGCAAGGAAGGAAGGAAGGAAGCAGCTCACCAGTCGATCATGTCAAAATACAATAAGATAGACTTTTATTTATTCCACAATGGGAACATTAAAAAAAATACGCACATAAGCTTGTGATCACGGCGCCGCTGAACTAGTTTGTCTGCTTTAGCGCTCATAATAACAACATCACTAAAACTTAGTAAATATTCAAGTCACAAAATGTGATTGGAGGATTGTTGGCTGTTTTTGGATGGATATTTTTTGGGCGGAATAGAGGACCTTCCATTTGCTCCGCTGTAAGCCTACTTTTTTTACGTTTATTTATGAGTTCGAATGCATTTAAATAAAATACATCCGTCGTCATGATTGTGAATGATCGGCAAAATTCTTCAAAATTTGCAGTTCCCCTTTAAGGATTACCAGGATACCATAATCCGCCACAGTCCACCACTAAATGTTTCACTTATGTTAAATATTGCCAAAACTCATTGATCCCGAGTTACTGTATACATGAGAAAGATCAGGCACAGCAAATCACAGGTTACAAGGTGACAAATTGTAAGCATTTTATTGCATAACATCATCATGCAGTACTACCGCCAACCCACAGGGGGCAACAGCAAAGAATAAGTGTCACAATAAAGCAGCAGTGAAGTCTGTAGAAGAAGACTACTCACCTAATGATTTTTGCAAAATATTTGGGATTTTAAATTTTTAATAGCTTAAAGACTATACAATATAGCTTTTAAAAACATGTGGCTTGCATATGCTGTGTAGTTGTTTCTACAAAGAGTCCTATTTTAGGGAAAACATATCTTACTGATTTTTGAGAAACATTTTAAATGTTTAATGTTCAATTGCTTTAGGACTGTACAATATGTTTTCTCAAAAACACATAACTTATAGATGGTGTCTAGTTGTTTGTAGTACAAGTTTTGTCTTGGGGAGAATCGATACACATGAGACTTGTGTAGTGTTGTGTTTAATTGTTCTCCTGCCTTCCCTTTTATTTTGTGCCTGCATTTTTTCTGTTGTGTCTTTTTTTCCAGTTCATTGTTCCTCGCCGAGAAACAATGATTAGCTGCAGGTGGGGGCATATCAATTAATTACTTTAATCAATTAAAGCAGGAGCGGAGGAGCTGTACACACTAAAATTGTTACGGTGGGCACTGCCACTTCTTCTCTGCACTATGGCTGTAGAGCCTTCCCAGCATTCACCTTCCAAGTGTCTTGACATGGTGTTAACCTGCTGGGCTTTCACCTCTTTTGCGCTGTGTGCTTCTCCATTACTGTCCACGCCTTGACCGCACCGCTTGCCGTAACTCTTAACAGGGCTGGGCAACATCATTGCTTTTCAATCTATCAATCAATCAATCAATCAATCAATCAATCAATCAATCAATCAATCAATCAATCAATCAATCAATGTTTATTTATATAGCCCTAAATCATAAGTATCTCAAAGGGCTGCACAAGCCTCATCAACATGGTCGTTCTCCCCCGCACAACTCACATCATTCCTGTCCCGCATTCTACCTGCGCTTCCTTCCCCATTATTCCGATACCACTGCATCACTCTGTTACTCTCCTCAAACAGGATGCACCTTGGAACTGGTCGCCTGCTCAGCTGCTGTCCGCCAGCTAAAGTCATAGCTCACCTCTTACCTTGTGCTTGCCCACTTTGATCTACACTGTCCAACGTTTGTGACTGCGGTCGGGGTTGTCCTGTCTCAACTGCAGCAGAGAACCGAGTGCCCAGTGGCGTTTGAGTCTAGGGCAGTCATTCTGACGAATAAAAATATTTCGCCAAGGCAGAGGGAGGCACTGGGATGTATCTGGGTCTGTGAGAAGTGGCACATGAACCTCTATGGGCGACAGTGTACGCTGCGAACATCAAGCCCTCTCAGCCCTCCTGAAAACGGCTCAGGTCACAGGCCGTTGCACCCCTGCAGGTGGTCCCATGCAGCTCGGAAGAGTCAGAGCTGCATGGGATTCTGGGTATTTGTTTTGTTGTGTTTATGTTGTGTTGCAGTGCGGATGTTTTCCCGAAATGTGTTTGTCATTCTTGTTTGGTGTGGGTTCACAGTGTGGCGCATATTTGTAACAGTGATTAACTTGTTTATACAGCCACCGTCAGTGAGACCTGTAAGTATGCCTTGCAGTCACTGACACGTGTTTGCAGAAACCTTACAGAACATGTGGCTGAAACTGAATGCTGTATGTTTGATGAAAAGGTGGATGCTATAACTTATGTTCATAAAAGCCAAATACAGAAATGTCTGGAATGGTACGCTGTTAGTACAAGATGTAGAGGGCGTCAAAGGCAGTGTCAACACGGTACCCATTGAACATTGTTGTTTGGGTGAAAACTGACAGATGTTCACGAGAATGAATACCCTTGAATGATTGCCTTGAAATTCCGGAGTCTCCCGGAAAATTCGGGAGGGTTGGTAATTATAGCAAAAATGACACTGTCAAGCGCCATTCATATAAAACTCGCGGGCCACACTAACACAAAATTTTACATATCAAGGTGCTGGCCGCAGAATAACGTCACGAGGGCCGCAATTGACCCGCGGGCCGCGTGTCTGAGACCCCTGGGTTAGACCAAAAATGATTCCCGGGCACGACATCGCTGCTGCCCACTGTTCCCTCACTTCACAGGGGGTGATCAAGGGGATGGGTCAAATACAGAGGAAAAATGTCACCACACCTAGTGTGTGTGTGACAATCATTGGTACTTTAACTTTAATAATCATGGATTAAGTTTCTTGGCCCCATGTTACAAGTATGCTTGCTGTTCCCCTGTTAGCATGCTGAGCTTTTATGCTAGCATTTTAGCTAATGTGGTACATTTACAGCTAAAATGAATGCATTGTTATTTTGTAAGCGCTTGTGGTTTGGAAACCCTCCTAACTATACCAACATTTAATATTTCAAGATTCATACTACATTTCAGTACAGCTTCTGCTCTTCAACTCTTAAACCATTTTAATCTTTAAACTATTTCTACTTTCAAACTTCTATATTTGACTATTATTTCAGTCTGGCGTCAGCTTATTATTTCAACATTCAAGCCACTTCAGCAATTAAACAATTTCAATATTGCAATACATGCCATGGGAAATTCTTTGAAATATTCTCAAAATTTAACAGATTTTAATTTTTTTAACATCTTTGCAACCCTAATACTAATGGAAAGGAATGTGTGCACTGTCCTAATATATTTTTAAAATGATCATATACACATGCCTCTTGTCAAGAGAAATAGCTCACAGTCAACAATGTTTGGGACATGTTGCTAAATGAAGCTTCTTACAACAGAAAGTTAAAACAATCAAATTAATATAATATCAATCAATAAATAAGTCCCAGATGTTTTTTGCTCAATACAAAACAGTGAAGGTAGGTACATACTATAGTAATTACAAAAAGTACAGTATATACTATATTTTGTGAATTGTATATACAGCCATGGCCGGCTCTACGCAGGGGCAAGAGGGGGCAGAGCCCCCTTAAATAAATGTCTTGCCCCCTCAAATCAAAATTTGAGAAAGCAAATTTTAATAAACTCACAAAATTACAAGTTGACAAAATTATCTGCACTAGCGGAAAAATCCGCCGAAAAAGGGACACATACGATATAGTAGTGTCGGCTTCCCTCTCATCCCTACCTCCGCTGTGCGTGTATTCACCATTCCACAGGCTGCGCAGCAGACACACACCCCTACACACCCCTCAGCCCTCAGTACACATCCAATCACTGTTGCAGTATGAAAGTAAAAGAAAAGGAAAAGTTGTCTACATTTATCATATACTTGTTAGGATGGGTGTATTTGTGTAGTCTTATCTGTCATAAACACATTTATCGTCGCAGACTTTCGGTGCTACGAAGTTCCTTTTTTTTTTTTTTTTTTTTTTACAACTTGACGAGACCAGTGGCAGCGGAGGCTCTGAGCAGCAGTGGTTTGGAAGGCAGAGAGCCTCCACTATCCCTGTAACAAGCTACAAGTCATTTATGATGCTGTTAATGACGGTAAAAATGAAACATAAGGTATATATCCTGCTTAGCAGTCCTCCTCTGCTGTCCTCTGTTCAGAGCGGAGTCCCTAGCAACGGCCCGTTTTACTTAGCAACGGTCTGGCAATCGACTGCAGGAATTCTTTTTCTGTTCTTGTAATTCTACATAGCCAACCTTTAATGTTTCAATCTACATTTTGTAATAAACAAATTATAAGTTTCATTTGATATGACCAAGACACCTAAACATAAAAACACAGCCGTTTCATCAATTTACAAGCAACTGGGCAACACACATACATTGGAGTGAATTAATTTTGTGCCCAGATGAGTGCCCACGTCCACTGCATGTGACAAACTGAAGACAAGTGACCTGTGTCTGACAGACCCCTACGTAAAGCCCCAGGCTGTAGTCCTGTACTGTTGTTTTTCTTCATGTAATCACAGCGTGTTTTTTCTGTTGTTGTTCAAGCTTACTTATTTTCTGCTCCAGCTTCCAGCAGCTCACAAAGAGAAAGTTTGTGAGCTGCTCTAATGCATCCATTTTTCAGAGCATTTAAAACGTCTAGTCCTGCTCCTGGATGTAGTAGTAGCAATGATGCTACTGTTAGTACATCAGGGACAGCAGCCAGCAATACTGCACCTTTAGCACCAGCAAGCACTGTTTCTCCTGCACCAGCTCCCTCCGTCCCCCCATCAAGCGCTCCCCCAAAGCAGCCTGCTCAGCTACCCAGTGACTTAAATGGCAACGCACCATCTCAGCCAATACTGGGTGGCTACCCAAAGCGTGCATTTGGTACAACATTAAGATCATTCAATCCTGCCTGGTACCGCACACGACCATGACTAGAGTTTTCTGTGGTGCGAGACGCCTGCTTCTGTTTCCCCTTTCGGAAATATGGCAGCGCTGTTAATGTTTCCCCCCCTGAGGGATTGCCACCTTATTGTGGTCAGGGGGTTTGCGTGCCTCAGTGACCGTAAGAGCTATACCAGCAGGAGCTTAGTCTTCTGGTGGGAAACCCAAGTTGGACATGTCTGAAGGTAGCGGCCTGACAAAGTGCAATCCACTACTCCAGGTTGGGGTTGGACACATAGCTAAAGACCCATTTCAATGAAGAAAGCATCGTTACTATAAGCACAGAAAAAAAAGTGCTGGAGCATGATGTGTACACATAATGCCCCCTTCACATTTCTGACCGCCCCCTCATATAAGCATGCCCAGAACCGCCCCTGTATACAGCCATCCATTTTGTACCGATTATTCCCCTTGGGGTTTCAGCTGCAATCGAGCGGAAGGCGGCGTACACCCTGGACAAGTTGCCTCCTCATCGCAGGAATTGTATATACAGTATATTTACGTATATTGTTATTGTTCACGAGACACATACCAACAGGCAATAGGTTTTTATTCTTTTACACTAAAAAATTTAATTCAAGTTACAATTTGAAGCCCTACAGTGCTCACTATTGAGTAAAAATTGAACATTTCAGCTATTGTGTCTTTTGTAATGACTCTCAGTGTTGTTGTCGTCAGCCATGTTTAAACATACAATTTGTCCCTGGTTTAGCAAGTCAACTCACCGTCCAGCTCCATGCAAATCAGGTGATTTATGTGGCGATGGAGTCTTACAAAACGAATTTGGTGATGTGGTTAATGAGCTGTTGTCCACACCAGAACTGGGAGAACCTATTGAGAAGGTAGAAGGGACAAAAAAGAAATTAGAATTGGTAATGACTTCTGAAATTTGGTATATAATGATACTGTATACAATCCATTTTCTTTTGTTTTTGTTGTTAGTTTTTTTTACAAACAGTGGCAATAAATTGTTTACATTTATTTTAAGAAATATAACATTAACTGGATTAGAGAACTTTTAAGATAAAATCTTTTTTTTATTTTGATGACGGGATGTTTCAAATGTACCTTGTTATTTTGTAAAAAAAATAATGTGTGCAATTCTTTATGCAACATACAGTATTGTAGCGTTGGACGGGTTAACAAATGTCTTTACTTGAAGATATCAACAAACACGGATACGCTGTATGATCATTAACAAGTTTAATGATCATTTTAATGCACACTCACACTCACAACTGAAAGCAAAGCATACTTGCTCAATAGCCACACATGTAACAGTGAGGGTGGCCGTACAAACAACTTTAACACTGTCACAAACATGCGCCACAATGTGAACCCACACCAAACAAGAATGACAAACACACTGCGGGAGAACATCCACACCGCAACACAACATAAACACAACATGAACGCAACAGAACAAATACCCAGAATCCCCTGCAGCACCAACCCTTCCGGGACGCTACAGTATGCTATATTGGACCCCAGCCTCTGTCAGGCTGGTGCGAGCAAACTCGTGGGCCTCCCCCAGCTGCTCCACAAGATTGTAGTTGTAGTCCAGGCCCGGGGCTTCTCTCACTTCTGGTTCTGGGGCTGGGCCAAAAACCAAATCAATAGGCGTGCACAGTTCGTGGCCAAACATCAATGATGCAGGAGTGCAGCGTGTTGACTCCTGCACCGCTGTCCTGTAGGTCCAAAGGATGAGTGGGAGGTGTAAGTGCCAGTCTCTCTGCCGCTTGTCGGTGAGAATGGCAAGTTGTGTGGCCAAGGTTCTATTAAAACGCTCCACCAACCCATCGGCCTGGGGATGCAGTGGCGTGGTGCGAGTCTTTTTCACACCCAGGCGACGGCACACCTCCTGAAATACCTTGGACTCGAAGTTCCGTCTCTGGTCGCTGTGCAGCTCCTCTGGGGCTCCGAATTGGCAGAACATCACAGATATTAATCCCTCTGCCGTTGTCACAGCGCTCTGGTCGGGTACCACATACGCTTCCGGCTAGGTTTATCCATCCATCCATCCATCCATCCATCCATTTTCTACTGCTTATTCCCTTTTGGGGTCACGGGGAGCGATTTTTAGGTTTACACATACGTAATTAGCAAAAAAAGCTAGCAAGGAACGTTAGCATGCTAACATTCTCACATGTATGCAAACAGTTGGAAGGTTTGAATCGCTTGAGAAATTTCGGATATGGAGAGATTTGTATACTGCCCATTCATTTTCAATAGAGGGAAATCTTGGTAATTCAGGGTAATCTGGGAATTTTTGGAACCAAGGTTTAAATGTCCAGAGTGAGTGTAATGTGTGGATATTGGAATGATTCAAATTGGAGGAGAAATGTTGGATATGCAGTAGATTGTTATTGTTATTGTCAGTGTTATTTCCCATTCTTTGTCAGAGGAGATAAAATAAATGGGTAAATGGGTTATACTTGTATAGTACTTTTCTACCTTCAAGGCACTCAAAGGGCTTTGACACTATTTCCACAATCATCCATTCACCTACACATTCACTGCCATGCTCCATCAGGAGTGTCTTGCACAAGGAAACAACAGACATGACGAGGTTGGTAGAAGGTGGGGATTAAACCACCACTCTCCCAACTGCGCCACGCAGTTGAAAATTACCTTAAATTCTGGGAAAACCGTGAATTTGGGGAAAGAGAAAGCATGTTTTGTGTTCAATATATGGGAAAAGCAGTGTGGGTGGACTGAAAAGAATATGGATTTAAAAATGCTTAATGTATATTGTAATAGTTGAAATTAAAGTATAAGACTCATAGATGAATGACTGCATAAATATCTAGTGGCATATTCTGGGATTTGAAAGCCACTCACCAGGTCAGGAGCCCAGTATCTATCTACTGAGGTAAACAACCTGACAGTTCAATTGTCCAATGTTGGTCATTAAAGGGAGGGATTCAACCATTTAAAATGATTTGTGTGTACCCAGAAGTCAATGCTTCCACATTACTTTGTCAGCTAATTTTGAGGATAAAGCAACATTTTTTTTCTTTACAAATACATTTGTATGAAACATTTACTTGCAAACAATGGTTGATTGTGGAAATTAGAAACTGTCCTGAAATGTAATATGAATATATACAATTGATAAATGTATTAAAATATACTAAATATATTAAACTGAAAAACCCGCAGTCAAATTAGCAAGCATGATAAAGTTCACATACTAATTTGATCTTCGTGGTTACATCAATACTATCAGGCACAGCAGGATTGAACCCCAGAGCTTCTGTGGGACAATCAAGCATTCTAGCCACTGAATTAGATAGCAAGGCACTCATGATAGTTTCAGCTAGGTTTAAAAATTACCCGTGTGCTCCCATAAATGCACTGCTGTAACAGAACAATATTTTTGGCTAATTTCGGGTATAAGTCAATGTTTTTTCTTCACCAAAAATATATCACATGATTTTATGAAAAAAATAAAATACAAAGCAGCTTATTTAAAGGAAAAATACATAAATTCATGACTGAGATTAAAATGTGGTAAAATATACTATGAATATAGAAATGAACGGTGGGTGGAACAGGGGTTAGTTTGTGTGCCTCACAATAAGAAGGTCTTGGGTTCAGTCCCGGGGTCCTTCTGTGTGGAGTTTGCATGTTCTCCCCTTGACTGTGTGGGTTCTCTCCGGGAACTCCGGCTTCCTCCCACCTCCAAATACAAGGACCTGGGGAAAGGTTGTTTGGCAACACTAAATGGGCCCTAGTGTGTGAATGTGAGTTCTGTTCACACACATTCCCATTCACACTTCATGTGAATGTTGTCTGTCTATCTGTGTTGGCCCTGCGATGAAGTGGCAACTTATGTAGGGTTTACCCCACCTTCCGGCCGAATGCAGCTGAGATCCCCTGCGATCCCAAGACGGACAAGCAGTAGAAAATGGATGGATGGGTTGGAATTAAAGTATATGACTTGTAAATGTACTGCTGTAAAATAATCTAAAATTGATTGAGGCTTTCAACCCCTTCAGGGTTTCATCCCAAGTCACTTAGTTGAGAGGGAGATAGGTTATCCATCCAGCCAAATCTCCTAGCTGTCAAAGTGTTGTCCAACTTTCTTTGCCAAGGAGAACAATTCAGCGGTTGAAAATGTTACGGGAAAACTAAAAACAATTTTATTTTTTCTTGTATATAATAATGGACAGTTTGAAGGACCTGACTAAGATGAACTCTCTGATGGTGGAACAATTTAAATTGGATGAAAAATGTGGCAGGAGTAGTCAAGAGAATAAAAGGTGTCTGGATCCTTGAAAACCTGGAATTCCGGGTAATATGGGGTATTCGGGAAACATTTTTTTAGAAAGCCAACAATTCCCAGCCGAGCCAAATGTTTCGGTTCTGATCCGATGAAAATTGTGGGCACTGGAAGATGCCAAAGTTTTGTATATTGTAAAAAGGTGTGGTGTCCTATACACATACTGGAGTTTATGCAATTCTGGAAGGAATTGCGTGTGAAGGCCCCAATCATTTCTGAAGTTGAATTTAAAAGCTATATGACTATAGTAAGTAAGTCCTCAAATATAGGATGTTGTACATGTTGATGCTTACATCTTACAATTTGCCTTTAAAAGCCAAGTTCAACGGACTTGTTCAGCTATGTAAAGCTTCTCATTAAGTATTTCACACAAGCACACTACACAATCATTACTTATAGTTTTAAAAGACTTTTGGACAATAATTATATAACATATAGTGATTATTCATTGAAATATAACAAACAATGCCACTGTGTACTCATAATGCAACAGGTCAAAATACATCATTACCCAAAATGCATTTATTCGAAAATATTTATTTTTTGCTTATTTCAGACTAAATAAATGTCTTTATACCACAACAAATACTATTTCCGATAGTTTTGAACATTTACTTGCATTCAAGGTTATTTTCGGGAGGAAAAAAAGGCAACCTTAAGTAAGAATGGTGGGCTGAGTACCAATTGTATTGTCCAATATTATGGAAAAGGATGAATACTGTAAAAACGGGGAATATTTCCGCCTTAATAGACAGATAGCATTATTGGCCTGACGAAGACAAACATTTTAACATTGGAAGGGTTGAAATCAGTTGAAATATGTGGGAAAAGAAGCATACAGAAAAAAAGGGGGAAAATACTGCAAAATTATAAATTACAGTGGAACTGGTAATTTTTGGAAATGTTTGTTGAAAGAACACACATATCCTGAATGCGCTGAACGTTTTGACGTTCGAACGGGATTAATCCGATAAACAATGTGGGAGTAACAGACAACTGAAGAATGGAGTGGAAGAGGAAGAAGAATAAGAATAAATAGATGAAATGCTGTAGAACAGGGGTCCTCAAACTACGGCCTGCGGGACTAGTATGGCCCGCCAGCGTCCAAAATCCGGCACACGGATTATAGCAGTGTGTGCACACATAGACAGCAACGAAAAATCCAATGCAGTGGTGGTTAATATTTATTGTTATTGAACCCGTTAGTCGGTATTTTCCATGAGGTTTTGTGCATGATTGCAACCCGTTCGTGGGTACATTTAAAATACAAGGTGGTTTATGATTCCTTGTGCAAGCCCATTCGTGGGTGAGGTTTTGGTTCGAATAATTAATGAACAATTGCGGTTTTGATGTTTGGTGTTTTGAGGGACATTAACAAGGTTTCCATACATTTGATCTGATTTTGAATTGTGGGTTGTGTATAATCATGGATCCTGGGAAAGGCAAATATGATGCTTTGGAAATGCATGACCATGCGTTGATGGAGGAGTCAAAAGTAACGCATTCAATTGGTGACACAATTCCACAAGTGGAACCATCACAGGCTGAACTTTCAGAGATGATTGAAAATCAGTCACAGCCTGCAGAGATGGAAAAACAGGTGGACACAGATCAAACATCTGATGATAAAAAACGCACAGTGAAAATGATAACGAAAGCCCAAATGCACAGAATTGAAACACTTCAGAAACATGGGGCGGCATGGCGTAGTGGGTAGAGCGGCCAGCCAGAAACCTGAGGGTTTCAGGTCCACTTCCCACCTATTGACATCCAAAAAATTGCTGCCGTTGTGTCCTTGGGCAGGACACTTCACCCTTTTCCCCCGGTGCCGCTCACCAGGGGCGTCGTCAGACATATTTCACTGGGGCACGTGCCCCACTGTTGATCTGCAGTGCCCCAGTAAAAATTTCACCAATAAAAAAAAAACACTTCAGAGTTTTAAGTCTACATAACATAGACAACAGCGCACATACTACTTAGTATGGTAATTGATTGCTACTGTATTCACTCCACGAAACAGTGAACACATGGCTAATTAATATGGTAATTTATTCACGTGTGGATCGAGACTTCGGTTGAGAGAGAGAGAGAGAGAGAGAGGGGGGGGGGGATTCGAATCAATGCGTGAGGTAGATAACGTTAGCCAACAACAATTTGTTAATTATATTATTTTGATTTTGATTTGACTCAAACTGTAACTCCTAGGCAGCATCATTGTCTTAAGTTGATGCTAAGTTAGCTAAGGTTATACCTTGTATCAAGACAAACATATTCATTTGCTGTACGAGCTGTCGGGGGAATTTCCAATGAACATGAAACATAATGTTGGTTATTGTCTGCTGGTTCTGCATCAATGATGATTTGGAGTAAGCATGTATGAGTTGAGTGCTTCTCAAATGCTTTATCTTCAGGAAGGAAAACATTTTTCCATATCATCAAGTCGTGAGCCAATTTTTAAATCATTCAATTTTATTTCACAGAAAAATAGCACAGTAGACTTGTCTTGTTAATCTGTGTGACTTTGACTAAAATAATCTTGTTTTGTCACCAGAAAAATGGCTAACATTTCTGTATTTGTTTTCAGAAAGATGACTGAAAATATCGGGTTTTGTTGCCCCATTTTGATCTTTTAAAAATATATTTCCATGTCTGTCCTGAGTCCTCCTCCAACTTGTTAGTCGGTTTGCCTTTTGCTAAAATACTCACAAATAGTCTCTAGAAAAATGGCTAAAAATATCTGGTTTTGTTGCCACAATTTGATTTTTTTCTCCCTAAACTTTTTTTTTTTCACGCACACATGTGACTGCGACTCACTGAAAATGACACACAATCCACTTTTATGTCACGACCCAGCAGTTGGGAACCACTGGTCAACTGTATAACAGTTACTGTAATATTTCCATGTCTGTCCAGAGTGATTGACCACTTTGCAAAAATGAAAACGAGACGTTACAGTTTACTTCTCAGAAAATGATTCCCTGAACAGACACACAACAGTTGTTCATTTATTCTACTACTGTGGCTTTATTGTTTTGTGTATATTTTATAGTTTTGTGTATCTGAAATAGGATTAGCCACATTGCCATTAATGGAAATAAAATAATATAAAAGAACCCAGAGATGTAGGGGTGCTTTATTGTTAGTTTTACTTTTGTATATGTTAAATTTGCAGATGACTACTGCAATATATATTTCAAAAAGATTCATTGCTCTTCCTTTTTGCTTTTAGCAGTAGCAGTTTAGAAGTCTGGAGTAAAAAAGTGCACAAGTAGGTCAAATGCATTAGTTAATTTCAGGCGGTTAATCAAAGATCCATACAACATCATATGATATGATTTCATAGTTTAAAGCACTATTTATGTATTTTTTTATGATAAATAAGTGCTAAAAATGTTTTTGCTTGCGCGCTTTGCACGCTCACATGAATTATTTGTGCCCCAGGTGTGCCCCAGTACAGTATTAGGTCTAGTGACGCCCCTGCCGCTCACACTGGTGAATGAATGATAGGTGGTGGTCGGAGGGGCCGTACGCGCAAACTGGCAGCCACGCTTCCATCAGTCTACCCCAGGGCAGCTGTGGCTACTGATGTAGCTTACCACCACCAGGTGTGAATGAATGATGAGTTCTCACTTCTCTGTGAGCGCTTTGAGTGTTTAGAAAAGCACGATATAAATCTATGTTATATATATATATATATATATATATATATATATATATATATATCATGGAAATGATGGAAAATGGAGAGGACAAAATGGAAGTACAATATGCTTTCACCAAATATCTCAATGTTACAAAGGAAACTGAAAATGCACACAAATCCATCCTACCAATTCTACCTACAGAGGACCAAATCAAACACGACATATGGCATAAAGCCAAATTAATTAATGTACATGAATTTATTGTGGATTTTAACACCTGGATTTGGAAAACGAAATCAATCCAAATGACAGTAATTCTAATGTTACAAGTCACAAATCGCATGGCAGTCACACACACTCTGGTTCTAGTAGATCAAGCACCTCCTCAGCTCGCAGACTGGCAGAGGCCGAAAGGGCTGCCCTCACTGTCCGTTCTGCAGCTCTAAAAGAAAAACATGCCTTGGAAGAGGAGGAGGAAAAGATAAAAAATAAATAGGAAGAAGAGTCACTACAGATCAAAAGGAAATTGGAAGAGGAGAGGGAAAGAATCAGAAAGAAAAAAGAAATGATGGACCTGGATGCTCAATTGGCAGCTGCTGATGCAAAATTTGCAGTTTTAAAAGCTTCCAGCCTTTATTCTTCCACACAAAACACATCTGATGGCATGAGCTCCTACTTAAAAGGAACCAAGGAACCACCAGTCACTCTCAAGCCCCAGGTTAAAGCACCAGTCACTCTCAACCCCCAGGCTCAAGACTATCAACCCTTCACACAGCAGCAGCCAAGCCAAGCTTCACCACCATCTCCACCACAGTTTTTACACCATCCATCTGAGCAACAACAATTAACAGCATGGCAACAACAATATAGGACAGTACCTCCCATTCAACCACCCACATTTTGGCAGGAGCAACAGTTCATGCATTCACACCCTATTCCCATTCAGGTACAAACACAACCACCACCTTCTTTAACAGCAGCAGGTGTCTTGGAATGCAGTGCAGTACCATAGCCCTACAGCACACATGGACCCCCACGTACAACAATCAAGGCAATCTAACATTTCCCCTCCAATCAATGGCACCCCTACTGTACTTGATTTATTGCACAGGCAAAATGAGATTGCAACATTGCAAATGTCGTTGCAAACTTCTCATCTACTCCCACCAAGGCAGATTCCCTATTTTGATGGTGATCCATTACTGTACAGAACCTTTGTCAGAGCATTTGTGCAATGCATTGAGAAAAACGCATCCAACAAAGGAAACTGTTTGTACTCTTTGGAAATGTACACCAGGGGTCAACCTAAAGAACTGGTGTGTAGCTGTCAACACATGCCCCCAGATAGAGGCTATGAGATGGCAAAGTGTTTATTAGAAAAACACTTTGGTGACCAGTACCAGATAACAGCAGCTTACATGAAGAAAGTGTTTAACTGGCCTTGGTGAAATCTGAAGATGTACGAGCTCTGCAAGCCTACTCTCTTTACCTTCGAGAACGTTGCACTGCCATGTAAAACGTGCTGTACATGCAGGAACTTAATATGCCAGCTAACATGAAAACTGTGATCTTCAAGCTGCCATACAAGCTGCGCGAAAGCTGGAGAGTTTCTGCGTGCAACATATTGGAAAACCACCATTGCAGACCTCAGTTCTCAGACATTGTAGCTTTTATTGAGCGACAGGTGAAAATTGTCTCTGACCCAGTCTTTGGAGACATCCAGAATACACCACAGAGTACAGGAAGTACACCTGTGACAGGAATAAAATCACAAGGTAATCCCAAATTCAAAGGTAACAGTTTTGCCACGACCATTAATATCGAAACCCCTGATGTGGAAGACCAAACCAGATTTAAACCTGTTCCAAAGCAAAGTGCACATGCTCCTACCACTGGCGCCTGTATTTGCTGCTCTAAAAATCACCCTCTTGACCAGTGTCCTCAGTTGGAGGAGAAGACCCACAGGGAGAAAATAACTTTCATAAGACAGAAAGGAATCTGTTTTGGGTGTTTTCGTGTTGGACATCTTAGCAGGCATTGTGACAAGCGCTTGACCTGCAAGGTATGCAAGCTTCATATTGGTAAGAAGGAAAGAGCAAGCAACATCATTCCAACCCAAAATAAGACAAGGGAACAATCTGTGAGTAATGCACAAATATCTCTGCAAACATGTGGACAAACGGGGGCTGGTAACAGAAATGGAACTCTGTCAATTTTACCTGTACAAATAAAGTCCAGCAAAGGACACAGTCATACAAACCTATGCATTCCTGGATCCGGGCAGCACAGATACATTTTTTTCCAAAAGTTTGATGACAAAGATGACTTAAAAGGAAGAAAAACTAATATCAATCTCCTAACCATGGGCCCCAAAACATCAGTTTTCAGTTACATGCTGACGGACCTAAAGATTTCAAGCCTCACTGGACAACAGTTCTACGACCTTCCCAAGGTGTACACCCAAAAAAGGATGCCCGTAATGACAAGCAACCTCATCAATAAAGACGAGTTGACTGAATGGCCATACTTGTATGGCGTCATTCATCCTCGTATTGAAGCCGAAGTAGAGCTATTGATTGGAACCAATGCCTCTAAACTGCTTGAACCCTGGGAAGTGATCAAAAGCCATGGAAATGGACTGTATGCCGTTAAGACCCTATTGGGGTGGGTCATTAACGGCCTTCCTGATCACAGTACACTGAAAAAAGGGACTTTTTGGTGCTGTTAACTCTATTAGAGTAACTATCATTAATTTATTCCTACTATTTTTAACATTCAGTAAGATCTAGAGTTTCTTAAGTAAAATTAAACATTTTATTAATGTAATACATGAATTATGGGGGAAAAGTAAGTTTTACTTATGTTTCTTCATACTATTTAATAGTTGTACGTAAATAAACATAAAAATATTACATAAACTTTACTCTGAAAATCTAGTGTTTTGAAAAGCTTGCACGATGACGCATGCGCACAGCACAACAGGCTCTGGCCGACTGGCTCTGCTCCGGCTGTTAGGATCACTTCACAGAGCACTGCAAGGTGTAGCGCGCGCAAGTCATTCCACAGTTAAGTTATTACGTTCTATTTTAAATTTGTGATAATATACGTCTGCATTTAGTTTGACGCAAGATATGTAACTGCTCATCAGTTATTTAAGTTGAGTTAAGTAAGTAAGTAAGTAAGTTAAGTAAAAAAGTTAGCATAACGCTACATTGGTCCGTGCTGGCCTGTAGTGGGAGGGCCGCAGTTTTTCCTGATAAAAACTAAAGTTAACTAATATAAAGTTAAGATATTAAAAAACCACCAACCTAACTGTGTTGTCTGTCTCAAGATCAATAATACAGACGAGGCGTGTTGTCTGAGTTTTCAACGTTTACTTTTTTAGAGCGTGCATATCACAACATCCAAACTGTCAACATGGCCACATACCACTCCCCGCACCGCGCATGCTCGTCACTCCCGTTGCATGCTGGGTAGTGTAGTTCTATTATTCCTTGGCTCATAACATCACATCTTTCCCCCCATAAAGAAATAGTGTTTAACTCAAAGTGTTATTTTTTTTTAGCATTGTAACCACACAAAAATGTCAAAGCATTTATGTCAACACTTTTTTTTTTTTTTTTTTACAACTTGCAAAAACTAAGAGTTCTTAACAACTCTCAATCAGCCTCTTAGGTGGCTGAACATGTCTCTTAGGTCTAGACAGTCTCTCAACAGTAGGTGACGCGGACACTGCTGTCAGTCCTTGGTCAGCAAGGTTAGGCTCCGTGTCAACAAGTTCTGCAGGTCCAGCTGAGTCTTGTTGAGCCTTTTCCTGAGCTGCAATGTTTCCTTGAGTCAACTGTAGTTGAAGATCCGTACGGTTCCTTCTCAGAGACGGTCCATTTTCCATCTGGATCCTATATGAGCGTGGAGCAACTTCCTCTTCCACCTGTCCTTTTTGTCTCCAGGTGCCTGTAGAAATGTCTCTGAGACGCACAACATCTCCTGGCCTCAGCATAGGCAGGTGTTTTGCAGTTCTATCATGCAGATGTTTTTGCTTTGCTTTTTGTACTTCCTTAGCTTGTCTGACCTTGTGTGCGCCTTTGGGTGTCAGCAAATCCTCGTTGACTGGTAGGTTGGAGCGAATTCGCCTACCCATCAGCATTTGGGCTGGTGACAGTCCATTTTGTAGAGGTGCACTCCGGTAGATCAGTAAATTTTTCTGAAAGTCATCTTTGTCCTGTGATTTCTTTAACAAGTTCTTTACAGTTTTAACAGAGCATTCTGCCAAGCCGTTGGACTTTGGATAAGTTGGACTTGACGTAGAGTGTTGAAACCCCCATTCCTTGGCAAAGGCAGCAAACTCACAGCTAGAAAACTGGGGACCATTGTCGGAAAACAGTTGGCATGGAACACCATGTCTGGCGAAAACAGTTTTTAAATAACTGACAACTGCTTTGCTCGACAATGGTCCCCAGTTTTCTAGCTGTGAGTTTGCTGCCTTTGCCTGTGCTCTGGTGGTCTCAGCTGCTCTACACATACTGACACACTTATCTAACGTAAGCCCAGTTTCTCGAAGCAGTCTTTCTCTTAGTGCATTGTCCATTGTACCACAAACAATCCTATCTCTCACTAATGAGTCCCTCAGAGTGTCAAATTCACATGTTTTGCTTAGTGTATGAAGCTCCGCCATGTACTGATCAAAAGGTACTCCTTGCTTTTGGTCATGTGTGAAAAACGTATACCTCTCAAATGTCATGTTTTGACGAGGCACAAAGTATTCTTCGAACTTTGTCATTAGCTGTTCCAGTGTCAAATTAGCTTCATCCAGCTGAAAGCTATTATATATGTCCAAAGCATCTTCTCCAATAACATGCAAAAGAATGTGAGCTTTCAGCTTTTCATTGTCACCTCCTGCTCCGCTTGCTGCTAAATTTATATTAAATCTTTGCTTAAAACGCTTCCAGTTATCAGCAAGATTAGCAGTTAGTAGCATTGGGCTAGGTGGACTTAGCTTTTCCATGACTGTACTTTGGGTAAGTTACCGGGACTTCACAGCTCTTTGTGTTGTTGGCTTTCTTCCAACTTGGGCACAAGATCCTCTTCTATTTGTTTAATCTGTCTCTTGTCCTCTGTGTCACTTTACCGCCGCTCATAGTCTTCACACACCGTAGCAAACTCCTCAGAAATGTGGCGTCCTTCGCACGTTGTCACTCACGCAACCGAAGACATCTTCCTTCCGCTCGTCTTTCGTGGCTCCCTCGTGGCAAACATTTCTTCCGACGCTGCTCACGGCCACTTCTGACACCGTGTGTTGTCTGTCTCAAGATCAATAATACAGACGAGGCGTGTTGTCTGAGTTTTCAACGTTTACTTTTTTAGAGCGTGCATATCACAACATCCAAACTGTCAACATGGCCACATACCACTCCCCGCACCGCGCATGCTCGTCACTCACGTTGCATGCTGGGTAGTGTAGTTCTATTATTCCCTGGCTCATAACATCACACTAACGGTATAACTTTTATCAACTGACGTCAACATAGTAGAACAGGGTATTGTTCTCTGTAAAACTTTTGGCGGCGACACTGAAGTAACGTTAACGTTAGTGAATTAATGTTAATTAATGTGCATTGGGAATGAGGGGGCGATACTGCTGAATGTTTGGGAGAAATGCCCCAGAATAGGTTTTAAAACACACATTTACTGACAGCAGCGCCAGATGTCTTTTGAGAGCATCAGCTTGCGATTACAAAGACACTTCGCTTGCAGTTTTCTTTCTTTTCTTTTTTTTTGACAAGAAGCTAGTTATCGGTGTGAACCCCACAGCAAGATGTTTTTGTAATTCATTGAAAGAATGGATTGTTCATTACAACTTCTACTTGCAAATTAATCTGTCATGTGTTAATTGTTTTATTTAGCTAGAAATGTTTATGATGTAGTATATTTCTTATTAAAATATGTTTCCATCAACAGGAAGCAAATCAGAACAGAACATTATTCTCATAATTCAGGCAAGTAGAAAATAATGTATGCATTATATTGCTTTGGGGCTTCACGGTGGCAGAGGGGTTAGTGCGTCTGCCTCACATTACGAAGTTCCTGCAGTCCTGGGTTCAAATCCAGGCTCGGGATCTTTCTGTGTGGAGTTTGCATGTTCTCCCCGTGAATGCGTGGGTTCCCTCCGAGTACTCCGGCTTCCTCCCACTTCCAAAGACATGCACCTGGGGATAGGTTGATTGGCAACACTAAATTGGCCCTAGTGTGTGAATGTGAGTGTGAATGTTGTCTGTCTATTTGTGTTGGCCCTGCGATGAGGTGGCGACTCGTCCAGGGTGTACCCTGCCTTCCGCCCGAATGTAGCTGAGATAGGCGCCAGCGCCCCCCGCGACCCCGAAAGGGAATAAGCGGTAGAAAATGGATGGATGGATGGATATTGCTTAGTTATTTTCCTTTATTTATCCATCATAATGTAATATTAGAATTGTGGCTGAATATTTTAGACCATTGTTTCAATACCACAAAGTGTGTCTCTTCATTTTCAGGGTGCCCTTTGGAGGAGCCAGTGGACTTTGTGGACAGTTGGAGTTGAGGGCTAGGGAGAGGAGGTCGAGGAGAAATTCATCAGGGAGAAAGAGTAGACCTCTTGTGGTATGAGATGGTCGTGCAAACGATGCAATTTTAGGTCATCAAAACGTTTAGAGCTTATAAAACATTATAGATTGAAGTATCCACACACTAGTCAAGGCCGATCACTACCCTGCTTGTACTCAGATTGTCCTTGTTTATTTAAAAGTTGGGGGGCACTTCATGCACATTTGTCTAGAAATCATACACAGACTCAACAGTTAGGGCAGATGGTTTCATTTCCGTGTCTTGTATGTAATTCATGTAGTTTTAACACAGAGAAACAATATTTTGAACTCCTCAGGACTCATCTGAAAAAGCACGAAACTGTTAATTGTGTTTTTAAAGATTGTGACTATAGTACGAATATATATTCAACTTTTGCTTCACATAAAAGTAGGAAGCACAATCCTCACTGCATTGAAGGTTTTAAAATTACTGTATTCCAGACACATTCAAGTCAGGCAGAGGATAGTAGTTTGATTGAAAGTGAAGTTACTTCTGATGAAACATTTGTCCAAGAGGGTGAAGATTTAGTCCAGGCTATTGTTGATGAGCTTGGTTCCTTGTTGCTTAAACTAGACTGTATATTCAATGTGCCTAGAAGATGTATAGATGAGATTGTAGAGGAGCTTCAATTTATTACTTGTTCAGCATCTGCACGTGTTATTAAAAATACTGTCTCTAATTCATTACAAAACCATAACTGCACTGTTGAAGAAGTGGTGATCACAGATTTAGTAAAACGCCTTTGCCAGTTAAATCCTCTTAGTGTAGCCTTTAGTGGAGAAGGCCCTCTTGGCACGGCATACAAGAGAAATAGTTATTTAAAAGAACATTTTTCTATTGTTGAACCTGTTGAGTATATACTAGATGCGAAAAAAGAAAAGACCTTTCAGTATATACTTATTTTGCAATCCTTGTCACGAGTTCTGAAAAATAGTGACATCCAGGAGAAGGTTTTGAAAAGTGTAATACATTGTAGTTCTTCATGTCAGTACACTAGTTTTCATGATGGTACCCACTTCAAGGAAAACACATTTCTTTGTGGAGAAGAGTTAAGGCTTTCACCCCTACTTTACTGTGATGACTTTGAAATATGCAATCCATTAGGAACATCTCGTAAGAAGCACAAGGTAACAGGTGTTTACTGGGTGTTTACTGATATTCCGTCTGTATTGAGGTCTACATTATCATCTATTTACTTATCTGTTTTGTGCAAGGCAGACGACAGTAAGAAATTTGGTTATCCCCAAGTGCTTGATCCATTGTTAAGTGATTTGAAAAGACTTGAAGAAGATGGTCTTTTTGTGCCCTGTTTAGGAAAAATTATAAAGCGTACTGTTTTTTCTGTGATTGCCGATAACCTTGGTGCCCACTCGGTTGGGGAGTTTATTGAAAGTTTCAGTGGGTCACACCTTTGTAGATTTTGTGTAGGAGAGAGAGCCCAGTTTCAGGAATTTGAGGTCAGGACAGGAGCATTCCCAGGTAGAACAAAAGAGCATCACAAGTTGGACATTGAAGCAGCATTCACTAGTAACACTCATAGTCGTGGAGTTAAAGGACAGTGTACTATTACTGAAAGATGAAATCATTTTCATGTGACAACAGGTTACCCACCTGATGTATTACATGATTTACTTGAGGGTATTGTACCTTTAGAACTGGCATTGTGTTTAGATATTTTGCAAAAGAAAAAATATTTCTCTCTTGAAGAGCTCAATAAAATAATCAAACCGTTTCCATACAAGTGGAAAGACAGGACAAATTGTCCCCAAGTTATACCACCAACATTTGCCTCCCGTAAAACCATTCGTGGTAATGCAACTGAAAATTGGTGCTTATTGAGGCTACTTCCACTTATGATTGGCTCCAAAGTAGAGGAAGAAGAACAAACATGGCAGTTGTTGATGACACTCAAAGATCTTGTTGAGCTGATTATGTCACCTACTCACACAGATGAAAGCATTGGTTTTCTCGATAGCCTGATTTCTGAGCACAGACAGAGATTTAACAGTGTTCTTCCACAAGCGAACCTGATACCAAAACACCACTTTGAAGAGCACTATCCCCAGCTCATCAAATCATTTGGCCCACTAGTGTCTTTATGGACAATGAGGTTTGAAGGAAAGCACCGATTCTTTAAGACGATTGTAAGACAGACTAGTTGCTTTCAGAACATTTTAAAGTCCATGGCAAGCAAACGCCAGTCCATGATCGCATGCTTCAGTTGTAAAATAACCTGCTGTGTCTGTATCAAAGATGTCAAGAGTTCCATTAGAAGTTGTAAATGATAACGTACAGGAATTTCTATCACAGAAATTTCCTGAGGAGACAAGTGTTAATTTGACCAACCAGGCAGAATTTCAGGGCACCAGTTACAGTGTTGGCATGATGTTGGTATATGGCTCCACATCTGGGTTGCCTGACTTTGCTGAAATACTACAAATCATCATTGTTCATGACACCTTAGTGTTTGTAGTGAAACTGCAAAGTGCATGGTACTCTGAGCATTTTAGATGTTTCAAGTTGGAGTCTACAAGAGTTGTCAAAGCAATTGAGCAGTCACAACTCACTGACACATACCCATTGGCTACTTATGCAGTGGAAGCCGATCGCATGGTTTCTTTGAAACACCACATCTGCTTGTCAAACTAGGTAAAGTAACCCAAGTCCTTCCTACATATTTTTCTATTTATTCCTTCAGTTGACGGGTAGAGCTTCACTGTGGAGAAGCAGATGTTATTTTAAGATTTTTAACAGAAACTGGAATTTTTGTGGGGAAAAAAAAACATCAAACACAAATAATATTATTTTCGGTTTTTGTTGATGTTGCCCAAAAGTGATAATTCTACTTTAACTTTATTATTGATGTCATAGTGCACACAAGCACCACTCTTTCTTTACGGCTTCAATAATCAACATAAAATAGAATTAGATTTTTTTTTTTTGATGATTTCCTGTTTTGTAAAAATATTATTTTTTTATACTTTGTCTGATTTGTGAAGGTCATGTATTATTCAGGGTGTGAAAATATATTATTTGTTTTTTAGTACTTTTTTTACTATTTGTTCTTTTTTTCTCTCTTGCAGTTCTGCTTGCCCAAGACTGTGATCATGTTTGCCCCAACTCAACTACGTGTTGTTATTGAAGAGACACAAGTTTACAAGTTAACCCTACCAGATGGAATCCCTAGCACTGTAAACGAACTTTTGGCAGCTGCGCGGAATCATTTTAAACTTGAAGGGAGTTACACTGTAATGCACATGGACAAAGATTTCGAATCAATTCTTCACACTAACATCAACCGATGTGGTTAATGACAAGGACACAATCAAACTAGTTCAAACAGAACCATCTGTAATTTTGACATTGACTTCTATCAGTGAGCCTTCAGGTTCCTCCACTCCAGTGCCGCTGGATCAGTCTTCTCAAAATGAGAGTTCCTCAGCCAGCTCATCTGACACCATTATTTTACAACCTTCAGCAGAGTATTATTCAGAGCCATGGCCAACCAATTTTGTGATACCCATCTTTTCATATGGTGTCGAAAAGATTCTTGAAGCTGGAAATCAAGCTTATGAACGCGATGGCTCACTCCTTCAGGATCCAAGTATCTACTCTGACATTCTAGAGAAACTTGCAGAAGCAATCTACCACTACCAGGCCTATCCGTGTGCTCTTCAACAATTCGAAGTTGTAGAAGCTCTACTAAACAAACACCCATGCTTGAGGGAGCCTGCAACCTCATACTCAGGCACATATGGGTGGCAGAATCGTCTCAAAATGAAGATAGCCAATTTCCGAAGCAAACTGAAAAGGCGCAATGTTCCTTGTCCCGAGCTCCACATCAACTCCTTGAAAAGGAAGGCCCCTGGCGAGAGATATCCTGCAAAAAAATGCAAGAAACCGAAGAGAGCCGAGGTGAACTCCCTTCCCCCAGATCCAAGTTGAGAAAGCAACGACAGTCTGGAGAGGGACAGACAGGAGCTCCTTTACGAGGTTAAAAAGAAGGACAACGCTAAAATAATTAAAGAAAAAAATGGCCAACACATTTTCCTATCGAAGACTGTAGGTTGTGAGTGATAGTCCTGCTGCTGCTGACTTCAAAGAGAGATGGCCTGCTTTGTTTTGTGAAGCTGAGGTAGGTGATTCTATAAAGCCTTAAACGTTTCATTTGCTTTATTGAGCTGTAACAATAATTAATGTTTGAATTTTCTTTTCAAACATGTACATCTATATAAAAATAATATTGATGAACTTGTGAATCTTTTGTCCATTCAGATCAAGGAGGAATTCAGGAAAATAACTACCATTAAGTAAGATTGACTGCTCCACGACTACTGTCAACAGGATCTCCATAGCAAAGCTGGAGGAGCAGTCGCACAATCAATACCACGATGATTTCAACGACAGGTCATCAGAAAACAAAGAAAACATTTCTAGAAATGACTTTAAGTACATGAAGGTCATGACTGATAGGTGCAAACTTCAAGATGGACACTACACTTTGGAACTTAGCTTCAAAAAGAAGGATGATGTGTCTCTGCCCAACAATCAGTGTGTTGCTAGGCAACACATACATGGAAAAAGGGAAAGATTTCAAACATCTGATGTCACACAATGGCGATACATAAAAACTACTCAATATCCTGCAGACAAAGCCTCAACAGAAGGTAAATTGGATGAGTTACTGACTCACAAAAGATGGACAGAGTTTTGGAAGAAACAGAGGAAGAGTGGCCAGCTGACATCTTGGAGTATGGGATCGCAGTGGAAGACCCTGAGAGGTCAGTTGCCTGGATCCTGAAATAAGGACTCTACTGAAGATGAGTCAAGAGGAAACTTAAAGATGATTATTTGTTTATATTTGTGGCTCCATTGTTATTATTATTTTTAATTGTTCATGGCATCCTGCCCTTTTCAATTGGGGGCCGTAGTGTTGGAGCTAAATGTCTTTATTTGTATATATTGTTTTTATTTTATTTTCTGTAATTGATGCTTGCCTCAGATCATGTTGAATTTCCCTTTTGGCAAATTGCTCCACCCACAATCAGGAAGTGTTGACAGGGATGGGACGGTTGCTATGGTGTGGTTACCATGTTAACCTCCTTAAATTGGGTTCAGGTGTGAGCAGGGGCAGGGCGATTGGAGGACAAACAGATTTCGACCGTGTTATCGAACGTGTCAAGGAGCGTGTTTCGGAACGTGTCATCGAAAGTGACGTGCCGTGCCGTGACGTGACTGACGGAAGTTTTTGTGACAATGCTATTTCAATATGCCAGCCAAGGCCAGCATACTTTTGTTATATAGCATACATTTGGTTTAATTTGTTAGGTTAAAAAATAAACAGATTTTGATATCCCAACACAAAACTACAGTACTGGACATTATCATTTACACGCGTCAAACTGGTCAACACAGTCGCCCTCAGTATCAGCCCAGGGGTAAGGGCAATACATATTATATATATATATATATATATATATATATATATATATATATATATATATATATATATATATATATATATATATACATATATATATATAAATATACACGCACGCAGTCACACACACACACACACACACACACACACACACACACACACACACACACACACACACACACACACAATTTTTTTAACCCAATGCGGCCCCCGAGTTAAAAACTTTGGGGACCCCTGGTGTTGAGTTCAGTTTGAGTTTATTTCGAACATGCAAGCATACAACATGACATATCCCAATTTCCATTTTCTTTTTCATGTTCGAAAATGAGTGGGAAGAAGCAGAGCTTATTTAATCCTACCCCTTGTCTTTTACATAACAGTTGCTAAAACTTTTGTTCGCTTTCTGTTTTCAATTTATTCACAATATACTCCATAAGTAATCACAATATAAATAAATAAATAAATACATAATACTCGGTGAAGTAAGGCACACTCATCGAACCTAGGGGTTCGATTGAACCCAGGTTAAGAACCACTGCATTAGAGGAATTGTTACGGTGTATAAATGGGATGAAATAAACAACATGCTTACTTGACCCACTTCCTGGGAAACTTATCAAGGAGCTTTTTGTATTATTAGGTCCATCAGTGCTAAATATTATGAACTTATCACTTTCATCTGGCACTGTTCCCCTGGCATTAAAAAAAAAGCGGATATTCATCCTCTGCTCAAAAGAACTATACTCGGTTGTAACCTCATGGTAATCTACCGGCCGGTGTCCCACCTTCCGTTTATTTCGGAAATCCTCGAAAAAATTGTTGCACAGCAGCTAAATGAACGCTTACTGTCTAACAATCTCTGTGAAACCTTTCAATCCGGTTTTAGGGCAAAACACTCAAGAGAGACAGCCCTCACATAAATGACTAATGATGTATTGCTATCGATGGATGTTGATGCGTTATCTATGTTGCTGCATCTTGATTTTAGCGCTGCTTTCGATACCATCGATCATAAAATTTTATTAGAGTGTATCAAAACACGTATTGTTATGTCAGACTTAGCCTTGTCTTGGTTTAACTCTTATCTTACTGACAGGATGCAGTGCATCAAACAATGTGACATTGGGTAGCGTGTGGAGTTCCCCAGGGTTCAGTTGTTGGCCCTGCACCCCGCAGTAACTACATGCTGCTGCTAGGCGGCATCATACGCACATATGGTGTTAACTTTCACTGGTATGCTGATGACACCCAACTCTACATGCCCCTAAAGCTGACCAACACGCCGGATTGTAGTCAGCTGGAGGTGTGTCTTAATGAAATTAAACAAGTGTTATGAGAGTAGGGTATGTGTGTGTGGCCCTTTAATATGTGACAGCAGGTGGGTGATGTCAGAGAGAGGAGACGGAGCGGTAGCTTGAGGGCAGGGAGTGGCTAGTTTTTTGTTGGATTGGCAGTGGTGTGCGTCTGTCAATAAAGCCACCATTTGCAACTAGAAGAGAATAGATAAAATAGAAAGTACTTTATTGATCCCTGGGGGAAATTCAACTAAAAACTAATCGCCGGACTTATCATTTACACTGGAGTCCAGAGCGGTGGAAACCCTGTAGAGTGAAGGGTGTTGCCCCCGAGAATCCATCGGTCCTGGAGGATTGTCTCCCTCGCGCTCCTTGACTACGGTCTGGGAGCCAGGAGCAGGAAGGGTGCAACACAATAAATGTCCACTAGCTTTTTGCAACTCAACGCCAAGAAAACAGAAATGCTGATAATCGGTCCTGCTAGACACCGACGTCTATTTAATAATACTACCTTAATATTTGAGAACCAAACAATTACAGAAGGCGACTCGGTAAAGAATGTGAATATTATCTTCGACCCAACTCTCTCGTTTCAGTCACACGTTAAGAGTGTTACTAAAACGGTGTTACGGCTCAGACTCCTGCCAGTGCAGCTCATCCGTCTGTGTGCACCTCGGGACACACGCGTCTCCGCCCTGCAGCAGACGCCAGCTGCAATCATTCACTGGCAATCATCACACCTGCCGGTAATGAAGGAGCTGCCTTTATAAGCCTGAACAACCTGGCATGCCGGCGCCGGAGTATAGTCTTCTGTCGAGGACAGTAAGCCACGTCCTTCTTCATGTTATCCTGCTCTCGCTGTGTTTGCCCATCCATGTTTTCTTGTGTCGTCTTCGCAGTCCCCTCCGTCGTCTTTAAAGTGAGCTGTGCGTCTCACCTTTTTCCCTGGATTTCCCTCTGGACTCTGACTGCCTCCCTCAATCTTTGACTCTCCCCGCTTGGACACGGATCTTGTCTCTTCGCTCCTGCCTTACAGACGTGCGTGATATTTCGCTCTCCACAACATTTGGTAACACACACCTCAGCTAATCACACACATAGCCTCACACCACATACACTTTTGGATCTCGTCCACACTCCATTTCCTTAGTTTATTTTATATTGTTTGATTTATATATATATATATATATATATATATATATATATATATATATATATATATATATATATATATAAAAAATACATCTTTGGACATTACTGACACCTGGTGTCCTTTTGCCGTCACTCCCGTTTAAACCATAACAAACGGCCTTCTTTCATCTCCGTAATATCGCTAAAATTCGTTCCATTTTGTCCACTCGCGACACTGAGATCATTATTCATGCGTTTGTTATGTCTCGTCTCGATTACAGTAACGTATTATTTTCAGGTCTCCTTATGTCTAGCATTAAAAGATTACAGTTGGTACAAAATGCAGCTGCTTGACTTTTGACAAGAACAAGAAAGTTTGATCATATTATACTTATACCTGCACTGGCTTCCTCTGCACTTCAGATGTGACTTTAAAGTTTTACTACTTACGTATAAAATACTACACGGTCTAGTACCATCCTATTTTGCCGACCGTATTGTACCATATGTCCCGGCAAGAAATCTGCGTTCAAAGAACCCCTGCTTGATTCTCAGAGCCCAAAAAAAGTCTGCGGGCTATAGAGCGTTTTCTATCCGGGATCCAGTACAATGGAATGCCGTCCCGGCAACAGTTAAAGATGCTACCTTAGTAGAAGCATTTAAGTCCCATCTTAAAACTCACTTGTATACTCTAACCTTTAAATAGACCCCCTTTTTAGACCAGTTGATCTGCTGTTACTTTTCTTTTCTCCTCTGCCCCCCTCTCCCTTGTGGAGGGGGGAAGGGGGGGGCACAGGTCCGATGACCATGGATCTTCATCCCGGGGTGGACCGCTCGCCTGTGCATTGGTTGAGGACATAGCTGCACTGATAAAATGGCTCTGCCCAGGAAGGTCTACCTGCTGGCCCTGGTATGGACTGGTCTCTCACTGTTATGTTCAATCCACTATCGACTTGACATTCGCCATTTTATGTTAGACCCACTCGACGTCCATTGCTTTCGTTCTCCGTTTGAGGGGTGGGTGGTGGGGGTGTCACCCACATCTGCGGTCCTCTCCAAGGTTTCTCATAGTCATTCATATTAACGTCCCACTGGGTTGTGAGTTTTTCCTTGCCCTTATGTGGGCTCTGAACCGTGGATGTCGATGTGGCTTGTGCAGCCTTTTGAGACACTTGTGATTTAGGGCTATATAAATAAACATTGATTGATGATTGATTGGAAATCAGGAAGTAAGGGGAGTCCAAAACTAACAGAATATAACAAAAACATGATCCGGGCCATGGATCATGACAGTATGTGGAATTGAACTATGGAATGGATTAAGCAAAGAAGTTAAACAAGGAACTGATATGATCCGGTTTAAGAGATTGTTTAAATCAATAGTGCTTACAAAGTACAAGGAAGAACAATTATTAGAAATACCTTCAACTGTTTTGAAAACGGGATATTCTTCATCTTAGTATGTTTTAATGACAAATTATATATTTCAAGAACTGCTGTATTAATCATTCACTGATGTAATTGTGTTACAAAAAAAGACTAAATGAACATATGTGTTTGTAAACGCTCTGAAGTGGGAACGGGATCCGATTAAATAAGCTTTGCTTCTTCCTACTCCTTTTTGGACATTATGTATAGAGAAATTATATGAAATTATGTGTGATTTATTATATAGTGTGTTCATGTTCGAAATAAACTAAACTCAATCAATCACCATCTTTTAAATACATAAAAAAAATAAAAATAATTCACTCTCAGTGCTGAGTGCGATTCTATGAGCCAAACCACGTTATGCATATCATTACATGTAATGCGTTATATTGTGCCAAGCAAATACCAACCCTTATGTGTTTGATGCACATACAGTACCAGAAACCGTAAATAGCCATGCTAATGTTGGAACTCATTTCCTCAATATGCTCATACACTGTATGAGCATATTGAGATGGAAATAGGCATTGACACTACTCATATCAACATAGGTTTTATTTGTCAAAAATATATGTTACCCTGTCAGTTGGAATACACATCGACATACATGCTAACGATCATATATTTCCCCCGTTAGCCTATATGTCGATGTGTCATTGACTGGGCTAGCATGCTAAGCATTGGTTGCAGGAACATACGAGCTTTGTTAGACAAGCTCATAGACTGTATTGGGACAATCTAGTTTACATACCAAATGTCCATTTCCATTTATCACAAGTAACCAAAAAACCTAAATGCCTGACTTACCTATCAAGGAGGAAATTAGCAAGTTTGGCGTCAGATGAAAAAAATCTTCATCTGTCTTCATCTTTCGAAGGCATCCCCGATACAAATGAATAAGTTGAGAATAGTAACGAGGCGTTTTAGATTTATTAAGGTATGACATGTTTAGTAACTTTACCAGTGGCAGTAGCTAGACTAAGAAGGCGGTGCGTAACTGGCAACCTAGATGTGACACACTCATAGACTTTCTAATTGGTCAAATGGTGGAGGGCGGGACATCGAAATGACAACAATAACAATATTTCGGGGCTACAAATCTAACTTTGTAATCACATTAGCCCGGCTGACCTAGTGTTATCAGTTGTAGAGGTATTGGAAAAGAACATGATTTATTAATGCCATTAGACATATCAGGGCCATTTACTGATGACATGACATGACATTATTACATATGGCACCTTTAAATAAGTTTGATTTATTTCAGCTTTCACCTTGTTTTTGCAAACATGCATTACACTTTACTGTTTTAATTTATTTTGTGAACTATTTCCAAACAGCAGACATGTTGAAGAAAAAAGGTGTTTTAGGTGTAGAGATGCTGAATGTTTTACTGTTAGATGGCTGTAAACTCTGCAATGATTTCCTTAATGTTGTCTGTCTATCTGTGTTGGCCCTGCGATGAGTTGGCAACTTGTCCAGGGTGCACTCTCCCTTTTGCCTGAATGTTGCCTTTGATAAAACTCTAGCATCCCAAGAGGGACAAGCGGTAGAAAATGGATGGAAGTGTGTCTCATTACTACAAGTCTTTTTGAGGCAGACCTCCGTTCCAAAGATCTACTCCACACTTTGCAGTCAACCAGCAGAGCAGACATCAGGGAGTCCCCGTATGAAATTATTTAAGCAGCAGTTTATTGCAAATAAAATTGGGCTTCTTCTTTGCGCTTAGCGTTGCGATGATAACAAACATGCGCAGCGTCAGCAACTTAACTTTTATTTTGCAATGAGTAACGAAGATGGTTCAGGAAAATGTATCAGAGTAAAAGTATCCATTTCATGTAGGACATTTAATGGAGTAACAGTAAAAGCTGTCGGAAAAATAAAACATGAAGAAAAGTACAGATACTTAAAAGCCTACTGAAACCCACTACTACCGACCACGCAGTCTGATAGTTTATATATCAATGATGAAATCTTAACATTGCAACACATGCCAATACGGCCGTTTTAGTTAACTAAATTACAATTATAAATTTCCCGCGTCTCCTATGAGGAAGTAGTGCCTGGGGAATCTGTGGTGGACTCTCCTATTTCTGGGGCTGAGGTCGCTGAGGTAGTTAAAAAGCTCCTTGGTGGCAAGGCCCAGGGGTGGACGAGATCCACCCGGAGTTCCTTAAGGCTCTGGATGCTGTGGGGCTGTCATGGTTGACAAGACTTTGCAGCATCGCGTGGACATCGGGGGCGGTACCTCTGGATTGGCAGACCGAAGTGGTGGTTCCTCTCTTTAAGAAGGGGGACCGGAGGGTGTGTTCCGACTATCATGGGATCACACTCCTCAGCCTTCCCGGTAAGGTTTATTCAGGTGTACTGGAGAGGAGGCTACGCCGGATAGTCGAACCTCGGATTCAGGAGGAACATTGTGGTTTTCGTCCTGGTCGTGGAACTGTGGACCAGCTCTATACTCTCGGCAGGGTTCTTGAAGGTGCATGGGAGTTTGCCCAGCCAGTCTACATGTGCTTTGTGGACTTGGAGAAGGCATTCGACCGTGTCCCTCGGGAAGTCCTGTGGGGGGTGCTCAGAGAGTATGGGGTATCGGACTGTCTTATTGTGGCGGTCCGCTCCCTGTACGATCAGTGCCAGAGCTTGGTCCGCATTGCCGGCAGTAAGTCGAACACATTTCCGGTGAGGGTTGGACTCCGCCAAGGCTGTCCCTTGTCACCGATTCTGTTCATAACTTTTATGGACAGAATTTCTAGGCGCAGTCAGGGCGTTGAGGGGTTCCGGTTTGGTAACCGCAGGATTAGGTCTCTGCTTTTTGCAGATGATGTGGTCCTGATGGCTTCATCTGACCGGGATCTTCAGCTCTCGCTGGATCGGTTCGCAGCCGAGTGTGAAGCGACCGGAATGAGAATCAGCACCTCCAAGTCCGAGTCCATGGTTCTCGCCCGGAATAGGGTGGAATGCCATCTCCGGGCTGAGGAGGAGACCCTGCCCCAAGTGGAGGAGTTCAAGTACCTAGGAGTCTTGTTCACGAGTGAGGGAAGAGTGAATCGTGAGCTCGACAGGCGGATCGGTGCGGCGTCTTCAGTAATGCGGACGTTGTACCGATCCGTTGTGGTGAAGAAGGAGCTGAGCCGGAAGTTAAAGCTCTCAATTTACCGGTCGATCTACGTTCCCATCCTCACCTATGGTCATGAGCTTTGGGTCATGACCGAAAGGATAAGATCACGGGTACATGCGGCCGAAATGAGTTTCCTCCGCCGTGTGGCGGGGCTCTCCCTTAGAGATAGGGTGAGAAGCTCTGCCATCCGGGAGGAACACAAAGTAAAGCCGCTGCTCCTTCACATCGAGAGGAGCCAGATGAGGTGGTTCGGGCATCTGGTCAGGATGCCACCTGAACGCCTCCCTAGGGAGGTGTTTAGGGCACATCCAACTGGTAGGAGGCCACGGGGAAGACCCAGGACACGTTGGGAAGACTATGTCTCCCGGCTGGCCTGGGAACGCCTCGGGATCCCCCGGGAAGAGCTAGACGAAGTGGCTGGGGAGAGGGAAGTCTGGGTTTCCCTGCCCCCACGACCCGACCTTGGATAAGCGGAAGATGATGGATGGATGGATGGAATTTCCCGCGGAGTTTCTTGTTGAAAACGTCGCGGAGTGATGACTTCGCGTGACGATGGGTGGTAGCGGACATATTAGCCCAGCACCACTTACGGCTAAAAGTCGTCTCTTTTCATCGCGCAATTACACAGTAATTTGGACATCTGTGTTACTGAATCTTTTGCAATTTGTTCAATTAATAATGTAGACTATAAAGAAAAATGCTGTTGGTGGAAAGCGATGGATTGCATCTGCCTTCAGCACCGAAACACAGCCGGTGTTTCTTTGTTTGTTGTGAAGCTTTAACACAGAGCGGTCAAGCGAAAATGTTTCTCTACGTCAACCAGCAAGTTTTTGGATGGGAAAATTGTGATATTAAGTCGGCTCTTACTGGAGACTTGAGTGGATTATGCGACCTCCTCCTGTAGCTGTAAAAAAAAAAGGCAGCTGTGATCTTGGCTCCTCCATTGGCTTCTCTGAGAGACACTGGTGTTCACCGCAGCCCTCCGACTTTCAGGTATGACTTTATAATCTCACTAAAACACTATTAACACAATAATCAGATAAGGGATTTTCCAGAATTATCTTAGTAAAAGTGTCTAATAACATCTGAATCGCTCACACTGCCGTCGCCTGAGCCGTCGCCTTTTCTTTTCTTTTTTTTCTTTTTTTTTTTTTTAGTGCTTCACTCTAACTTTCCTCATTCACGAATCTTTCATCCTCGCTCAAATTAATGGGGAACTCGTCGCTTTCTCGGTCCGAATTGCACTTGCTGCTGGTGGCTATGATTATAAACAATGTGAAGATGTGAGGAGCCCTACAACCCGTGACGTCACGCGCATATCATCTGCTACTTCCAGTACAGGCAAGGCTTTTTTATTAGCGACCAAAAGTTGTGAACTTTATCGTCGATGTTCTCTACTAAATCCTTTCACCAAAAATATGGCAATATCGCAAAATGATCAAGTATGACAGATAGAATGGACCTGCTATCCCCGTTTGAATAAGAAAATCTCATCTAAGTTGGCCTGAGGATGTGAGGAGCCCTACAACCCGTGACGTCACGCGCATATCGTCTCCTACTCCCGGTACAGGCAACGCTTTTTTATTAGCGACCAAAAGTTGCAAACTTTATCGTCGATGTTCTCTACTAAATCCTTTCAGCAAAAATATGGCAATATCTTGAAATGATCAAGTATGACAGATAGAATGGACCTGCTATCCCTGTTTGAATAAGAAAATCTCATTTCAGAAGGCCTTTAAACAAATATACAAAAGTCACAAAATACTTGATTCATTCACAGCACTGCCATAACCCTTCTGCTACCAAGGGACACTCAATCCACATTGTAAGCAAACCGCTCACACAAACACGAAGCCATGCCAGCTGCCTGCCCTCTTGCCTGAACTGTGAAAACTGGGATTTACAAATGACACTAACAACGATTGACAGATTTGTGACCAATATTTGAGAGACATAAAACTTTTGTGTACATAGAAAATGTTTTAGATCTTTAAGTTAACCCAGTGGGCACCCGTCCTTAGTTCAACGTCGAGGTGACGTTGAAATTACGTTGCGACGTCACTCAACCGTATCCCGACCAAATCACAACCAACTGACCCCACCACACCATATGTGGCAAATCTGGTTTGTTTTCATCATTGGGGTACATCGTCGATTCAACGTCGTTTCAAAGTGTACAATTCAACTTGCCAAACATTCTGCCCGCGCATCGGCCATTTGCGACAGTTTTCAACGAAACCGCCGCTTGATGGCAGCGTGCTGAAGCACATACACCACGTAGCGTATCACAGCCAAGCTTGTGCGCATGCGTGCTGAAGTACTTCCTTTGAATCCAGCAACCAAGACGAAGAGCGAAGATTTGAATTTGAAATCGAACTATTTCACTGCAAAAGCAAACCATCGAGGTCCATAAAGATTCAGGTTTGTACTTTGAGATAATACTGGTTATTTATAGTGATATAATTTTGGCCCTTTCACAAGAGGGACGCAGGAAAACGAAAATTTATCTCACGCCTATTCTCAACGGTGTTTTCGACTGTATAAGGGGTGGACGAGATGAAACGTGGAGGGAGGGTAAATGGTTTTTCTTCCTGAGCAAACTTTTTTCTTCTCCCCAAGCAGAAAACTAACAATTTTTTTTCCCCACCTTCCCAAAAGCAAACAATTGGTTTTCCAGGCTAACACAAAACTACAATTTTTTTTTGGTTGCTGTACCCATTGTCTTTTACAGCCGCGCCAGTCACTGCGTAATTTACTTCCTTTTGATTTCGATCTTCAAAACACCCGTCTGGATGGCAGTTAGGTTTTTCTGGCTCAGTTTAATGTTTATTTAAAATGTTGCCAGTTTATTTTATGTACAGGTACTTTTTAATTAGTTTGACTGCAAGGCTTTTGTTGTCACAAAAGGCAAGTCCACGAGTCGCCCATAAAAGGATCCATGTAATATTAAATGCTTTTATCTTTACTTATTTTTTTATTTCACTGATAACGCCAGTACTGCTATTACAAGAGCTTTTGTCAAGTATTGAAACTTCCAAATGTTGACCTGTTGGCCAACATGTATACTAAAATATATGACAATAAAATATCCAGACAGATTTTGTTTCATCTTTATTTTATTTATTTATTTATCAGTATGTACAACTTTAACTGAAACTAACTGACTGTGGTCACTTCCAGAATTTCAGCGTAAAGTCCTTTACCTGCTGACCGACATCCGCAACAACATTAAGCAGCTGGGCCAAAGGTACGAGCCGGAGGACTTTTCCTTCCATGTGCAGAAATTGGAGACAGTGGAGGAACTACTCGACCTTGACGAGTTGATAAAAACTCAACCAAGGAAGAAAGATTTGCTGGTAAGTAATTATAACATTATAATTGTGTTGCTGTTTTTACATCGGAAATATTACTGTATTTAGGTAGAAATTTCAGGTTATGAAATCGTGTAGATAAAACACGTGTAAATAAAACAGGCCCTATACTTGAATGTATGTATGTGTTTGCCAGCCCCTTCCCCCAGTTTATGCTAAACACATTCTCTTGTATATTTGCAAACAGCCAGCCTCTCAAAGATTGGTGGATATGACTTAAAGAGCTGATTAAGCACCATCATGGACAGGTACTTTCCTCTTTCTCTACATATATATTAAGAATAGGCGATGTAAGACCCAATTTCTAATCTATGAGTGCTAGATCGGGAATTATAATAATGCACAATTCCGTACTTTTTGGCCTGCATGTATGACTTGCGTGTTCAAATATCAGGCTCATGACAAATGAATTAATGTCCAATCTGAACATGAAGGGGAGAGGGGGAAAAACTGCCTTTGCCGAGATGAAGCTGCTTGATGTAGTCACAGGTGAGTTTGTGTGTGTGTTTAATAATTACATTAACTTGAAAGAGATAGGGATCACTCTGTATTGCAGTTACTTGTAAACAATTAAGTATACTCTGAATATTGCACAAGATAATATTACTTGGGTAAATCACATGCACCCTTGATTAATTTGTATTCTTTTTGCCTGTTTACAGGTAGTGTCTTGGATACCCAGAAAGGGACCGACAGGATGGACCATGATGCCATAAAAAATAAACTCAAATATGCCCCAGGACGGAAGGGAGGAATAGGATGTGCATCACAGGCTAAATAAATAATAATATTGATTGACATTCTCGATTTTCTTTGTACTTAATTTTAAATTTGCATTAACAGGATTCAGCCTGGAGCTATATAGTGTGCACTCTGTTTTGTTGTCTTCAATTATATTGATATATTGGTTGATATTACGTTGATAATTGGTTGGTTGATATTGAGTTGATCTTAGGTTGAAACTGAAAGTTGAATCAACGTTGAAATATTGACGTTGATTCTACGTCGGTATTTAAACGTTGATCCAACTTTCATTTTCAACCCAAATCCAACGTTATATCAACACGGGAAAGTAACGTTGTTTCAACATTGATTAAACGTTGATTAAACGTCTCTGTTAGGTTGAAACTGAAAGTTGAATCAACGTTGAACCACTGATGTTGATTCAACGTCGGTATTTAAACGTTGATCCAACTTTCATTTTGAACCCAAATCCAAAGTTATTTCAACACGGGAAAGTAACGTTGATTAAACGTCTCTGTGCCCACTGGGAATCGCATGGGAGATGGGAGCGAAATCAAAAGGGGTAATATCATGTAAAAAAATGTTGTGTGTACTAGAAAATGCAGAAAAAACTAAGGCCATGTCCACACAAACACTGAACTTAATTATCACATACTTATCTCTCCGTTAAGGCCTCGATCTTGTCCACACGCAGACGCACTTTTGTCCTTAGAAACACAGACTTTTGCAAACGCTGGCCAAAGTGTAATGTTCCAAAACTCTCCACTCAGCATATGTGTGCACAGCACAAACGGAGACGTACTCCACTGACGACGTGCACTGTCATTTCCAAGCTGAACAACACTGCCTTACTGCCTTTACACTCTATAAAGAGGATTTACTGTATAGTACGTAAACATGCTACTATTTTCACTCAACATTGACAAAAAAGACGCACAAAATGGGCGACTATAACAGTCAGCTGTTTTGGATACGATTGCTAATAAATCAATTCTGACAAGCAATACTTTTTGCTTTGTGTCATAAGAAAGATGCAACATTATCTCATATTTATAATCCTTGTTTAACAACATATCATGAAGTTAAATTACGTGTGTTGCTTCCATTCGTGTAGATGGAGCCCGGCGTGATCATGCGCACGCACATAACAGGCCCAAGTGACTAAAACAAAACATGATGAATCCTTCCTCCTTGTTGATATTAAAGACACTGTACACTTCATTGCACATGTATCTCTATAATGATCATTAAATGTGTTCTAATTCCATGAGAGTTTTGCAATGGATGGTACACGTACGTCCGTGTGCTTTAGGCACTTCAACATGCAACAAGATTTCCATGGCTTGTTAGTGCGTGCTGATTTTAGAAATAATGAACATTTCACTGTACATGTGATATTTAACTATTATGCTGATTGAACATGTTATTATTCAAAGAGTTTTCTTGGCGTGCAACAATGTTCCTGGGGTTCTGTGTAGTTGCAGGCTGGTTTAAAAAAAACATTGTACATATCTTGTACACCTAGTATATTAAAATAAACATTATAATAACAGAGGGTTAAGGGCTCCTAGTCAGCTGTGGCTGTTTTTACTGGCTTTTTATTGAGAAAATGTGCATTGACAGTTTTAAAAATACATTTGTGTGGATAGAGATCGTTTTAACCCTAGATACGTGTTTTTGAAACTCTCCTTGTTTGTGAGCACAAGGCCTAATTTAAAACACATGATGTAATTTTTAACAGTACTGTACATGGAACCTTGATTCAGAAACTTAAATGCCAAAACTACAAAAACATGAAGCTGATGCACCTTGTCAGCGCTCCTCTGCCAACACGTGCAAAAACTCATCAATCCCTTTGTTGCCCTCACAAATCAGAATAATATTGAACTTTAATAACCATTTTGTTACAATAATAAACATAAAAAAAGTAAAATCCACTTACATCAAAGGAGGAGCTGACGAGAAAGGATCAGCCATACAGAGAAAGAAACGGAGTGATCTGGGGGAGGGGCCATGCTTGTGTGTACGGTTGTTTGCGAATGTGTGCATGTGTGTGTATGTGTATGTGTGTGGAAAAGGCTCCGCTGAACATGAGGTAGCTATTTTCCTTCACTGTGAAAAAAGTCTCCCTTGGCATCTTTTTTAAATTTCATTCCATACTTGTGCGCGCCATTATTGTATAGGATTCTCTCCTTTTCACACTGATGTTTTATTTTTAGGACTCATTTTGAGTTTTCAAAATGGAAAAAAATTGTCAACAGGTGAAAAAAATACAGAATAGGCAGACACGCTGAAGCACTGACAAATGACTAGTAGTGTACTGCGCAGCAAGGGACGTGGAGCGCTCCGCTTCCCCAAAAATGCTGCGCCTTGCTTTTTGCCGGCAGTTGGAATACAAAATAAAAGAACGAATGAAGCGTTCGTACACATAGAAATGGTTTGCACACGGAGGCATGTATAGCTTGATCTAAACTTTTGTAAACCGAAAAGTTCACAAATAGAGGGGTTCTGTTATGCTGGTTGTATAGTAATAACCAACACGAACACGTTACTTTCCAGTCAGCATCTTTATTTGCATATCTGTATTTACCTACATTACATTCTTCTTCTCTCCTCACCTTGCCGCATCTCTTCCGTCTCACTCACTAAGCCACCTAGAGGCTGTACAATGTAACTCAAATAATTGTATGGTTAACTCAATGCAGTAGTGAACACAACATCGCCCCCTTTCAATAAAGGTGAATTCCTTCGTAACACAACTTACAATCGATTTTGTAATTAAATTCAAATAACACCATGCCTATAATATTTTGAAAGTACAAACGTAATAAAATGACAGCCCTGCGATGAGGTTGCAACCTGTCCAGGGTGTACTCGGCCTTCCTCACGATTGTAGCTGAGATAGGCACTAGCGCCCCCTGCGACCCCAAAAGGGAATAAGCGGTAGAAATGGATGGATGGATGGATAAAATGACAACAAATCAACTGTTACAGCAGCATTTATCTGTATGTAAATTGCCTACAAAACATTTTCATGCATGCATTATTTATTTTCCTTAATAACTAACGAAATGCACATTTACCGTATATCCTCGAATAGCCGCCGGGCATGTAATATGCGCCTGCCTTGAATTACTGCCAGGTAATACTCACTGCCCAAATTTATTAGCGCATGCTTACTTTTACCGCCGGGTCAAATTCGTGACGTCATGAGTGACGCTTCCACTGCCGTCATTTTCAAAATGGCGGAGGAGTTTTTTAATGCTTTTACTGTGTGTAAACTTCTTTAGTACATGACATAGTCCTTAGTCCAGTTAGGCGGTTGCCTACACCTCTCAGGTCTACTGTCCACATTTGTTTCCCAGTTGGGTTTGGTCTGTACAGTGTCATTGTCCATAGTGGTCACTTGTGGTAGTATAGAAAGTTGTGATGCATTCCAGACTCCACCATCATTCAACAGGTAGGTGTATGGGCTTTTCTATCGCACGACAGTTCTTGGCTTTGTGAACTTTTGTTCTCCTTTCTTTACCTTCCATGGCTTCCGAATCCTGACCTGATCACCAGGGTTGAAGGATCTCTTCTTTCCACTCCTCTTCCTGTCTGTGTACTGTTCTATGTATTCCTGTATTTTTTTAACTCGTTCACACACCACATCCTCATTACGTGGACAGGAGTCATATCCATTATTTGGAGTTTTGTTCTCATTTGTCTGCCATGAAGCAGCTGTGAGGGGCTCACTTCAGTGGTTGAGTGTGGAGTAGCTCTGTAATCCATAAAAAAGGACCTTGTGAATGGCTTCCAGGGTGTCTTTTGGATTGAAGCAGTCTGGAGGCAGTCTTTGAGTACTGTTGAACCTCTCAACTTCTCCATTTGTTTTAGGAAATTTGCGAATTCAGCTTATGTGAACTGAGTACTATTGTCACTCACTAACTCTTTTGGATTGCCTTCCCAAGAAAAGGTTGCTATAAGGAACTGGATGATTGTTGCAGTATCAATCTGTGTCACAAAAGCTAGTTCCATTTGCTGATGTTGTCCACAAGAGTTACATCATATCTGCAGTCCCTTGGTGCAGATTCAAAAGGACGAACGATGTCTCAGTATGTAGGAGGGGATTGTGATTAGCGCACTGCAGGAGTGAAAGTCAACACCGCTGTCCATGGTGGTGAGACAGAGCACCATCAGGCAGATGCGAGACACGGCTGACAGATGATTAGATTGCACATCTGGTACGTTTTGGACTAATCATCTGGTGTCTTTAACAGTGAGGGTCCGGGTGCTGGAGGAGAAGGAAGTTGTGAGAGAGACTGAAAAGTCTAAACAACAAACTGTATTTACTGATACTGGGGTGAAGAACATTAAAACCTGTTGTAAACTCGACATGCTAGGTCACTTTGACGTGCAATTGTGGAACCGCAAGATAGCGACTTCTACATCTGGCGCCCAATGCAAAAAGAGAAAATGTCAACGCCGAGCCCAATAGCGGCGCTGGGGCAGCTTCTGGCAGAGGTGTTTACAGCAAACCATCGCCAAATGGAGGCGATGCAGGAGCAGATTGCGCAGCAGAGCCAAATACTGCGAGCGATGACCGAGAGGACTGGAGCGGTGGCACCCGTGGCAGCGAATCCAGCATTGGCGCCCGTGGGGATGCACCGGATGGCGGGAGCGGAGGACCCACAATCATTTATGGACATGTTTGAGGCCACGGCGGGAGCATGTGCGTGGCCGTGGCCGGAGTAGGAGTGGGCTGTGAGGCTGTTGCCGCTGCTGACTGGAGAAGCGCAGCGGGCGGCGCTCAGTTTGCCGATACGTGAGACAAGCGGTGCAGGACAGAACGGGCGGCTTGAAGGAGGATCACAGGCGCCGTTTCCGGGCACTACGGCTGGGACAGGAGGAGCGGCCGTACGCCCTGGGACAGCAGCTGAGGGACGCGGCAACACGATGGCTGCAACCCGGGCAGGTTGGTGACGTAATAAAGACGATAATTTTGGAACAATTCTTGGAGGCGATCCCGGCGCAGACGGGTCCGCTGCTGCCGAGGTCCGCTACCTCCGTCCTCAGGACTTGGCAGCAGCGGTGGCTTTGGCGGAGGATCACCTGGCAGTTCACCGTGAGAGGAAGAAGGATGAAAAGGCCGCGGAAGCAGTGCAGCGTCCAATCCTGGCGCCGCGCAGGTGGCGTGCGCCACCAGCCGAGGCTTCAAAACAACCCTCCTGTGCTTTTTCTCCCTCAGGCCCCGGCCTCTGCCGACGCTGATTCCCCCCGCAAATTGCGCCTCGAATGCCTGGGCAGGCGTGCTGGAGGTGTGGGCGGCTCGGACACCTGCAGCGAGAATGTCCATCGATGAAAGTGGGGAAGGTATTCCGGGTTGCCAACACTTTGCTGCCCTCCCCAGGACCAGGAGAGACGTACTATGTACCGGTAAGGATACAAGGGAGTATACACCGGGCGATGGTGGATCCGGGCTGCAAGCAGTCCACGATCCACAAGAATCTGGTTCGACCCGGGGCATTGAGAAAGGTTACATGTTACACAAATTGGCCGGGATTTAAGGGGTTAATAGAGCAGTGTGCAGGGGTGCGTTCACGGACGGTTGGGAAAGGGGATACCCGAGCTGTTCTCATCGGCGACGCGAGCTTATCCGACGCTGCCGAGGGGGAGGTGGAAGGGGGGCAGACGGGGACTTCCCAGGAGGTTTCCCTGGTTCCCCAATGGCGCCCCATGGAGGATTTTCCACTTGAGCAGTCTCGAGATGACACTCTGCGCACGACCAGGGACCAAGTGATTTCGATTGATGGGCAGCGGGTTGCCCCGGGGATAACGCGAGATTTCCCTCACTTTGCATTGATTAGGGACAGATTATACAGAGTGAGCCGTGACACTCAGACAGGGGAGGAAATCACCCAATTGTTGGTGCCAAAAAGCCGTCGGGAAATTATTTTCCAGGCGGCACATTTTAACCCGATGGCCGGTCACATTGGGTATGATAAAACACTTAATCAGATAATGGCCAGGTTCTATTTGGCCGGGCATTCGGGCAGGCGTGCGGCGGACTGTCAACTATTCAACTCTGTGGCTACACCTAGAGCCCCTTTGTGGCCATTACCCCTCATAGAAGTCCGAGCGAATTGGTGTGAACCTCGTCGGGCCATTTCACCCGAGCACCCGTGGGATATCACTATGCGCTAGTCCTTGTGGATTATGCAACGCGCTATCCCGAAGCAGTGCCGCTGAGCTCCATCTCTTCAAGAGTGTCGCGCAGGCACTGTTTCAAGTTATCTCCCGAGTTGGAATCCCGAAAGAGATTCTGACTGATCAAGGCATGTCCTTTACGTCACGCACGTCAAAGGAGCTGTACGGATTATTGGGGATCAAATCCATTCGGACCAGCGTTTACCACCCACCGACTGATGGGTTGGTAAAGCGGTTGAATAGAACCTTGAAATCCATGATCCGGAAGTTTGTACACGAGCACAAACCAAATTGGCATAAATGGTTGAATCCCCTGTTATTTGCAGTGCGGGAGGTGCCCCAGGCCTCAACTGGATTTTCTCCATTTGAGCTGTTGTTCAGCAGGAAGCCGCGCGGGGTACTGGACCTAGTTAAAAACAGCTGGGAGGAAGGTCCAAGCCCAGTAAAAATGAAATTCAGTACGTCTTGGACTTGAGAGCAAAACTCCACACATTGGGGCATTGGTCACTTAAGAATTTGCTCCAAGCCCAAAAACGTCAACAGCGCCTGTATAACAAGGGGGACACAACTCAGACAATTTTCACCGGGAGAGAAAGTACCACCTCAACCTACTAAAAGGTTGGAGGGAAACGGAGCCTGTCTCTATGGTGACGGCGGTAGCGGAGAACGAGGAGCTGGGGTCGTCACAGAAAGCAGATGTGGCCAACTTTAGCAACATTTTGCTGACGTGTTCTCCCCCTTGCCAGGCCGCACGACCCTCACCCAGCATCACATAGAGACCAGTCGAGGTGTAACAGTGTCGTCTCGGCCCTATAGGCTACCCGAACACAAGAGCAAAGTAGTTCGGGAGGATTTAAAAGCCATCCTTGAATTGGGGGTAATAGAAGAGTCACACAGTGCATGGTGCAGCCCCATAGTTCTGGTAAGGAAGAAAGATGGGTCTGTGCAATTCTGTGTGGACTACCGCAAGGTGAATGATGTGTCACGTTTTGACGCCTACCCGATGCCCCATGTGGAAGAGCTCCTGGACCGGTTGGGCACTGCTCGTTTTTTTACGACATTGGATTTGACTAAGGGCTACTAGCAGATTCCCTTGTCTCCAGAGTCCAAGGAAAAAATGGCATTCTCCACTCCGGAAGGTTTGTACCAATTTGTGGCCCTTCCGTTCGACTTGTTCGGTGCGCCTGTTACATTTCAGAGACTCATGGACCGGGTACTGCGGCCCCACGCGGCATATATTTCCGACTATCTGGCTAAGTCTGGCGGTGGAGGTGTGTAGAAGGGGATTGTGATTAGCGCACTGCATGAGTGAAAGTCAACACCGCTGTCCATGGTGCTGAGACAGAGCGCCATCAGACAGGGGCGGGGCATGTACTGACTGCGAGACACAGCTGACAGATGATTAGATTGCACAGGTGGTACATGTTGGACTAATCATCTGGTGTCTTTAACAGTGAGCGGCCGGGTGCTGGAGGAGAAGGAAGTCGGGAGAGAAACTGAAAAGTCTAAACAACAAACTTTATTTTCTGATACTGTGGTGAAGAACATTAAAACCTGTTGTAAACTCCACATGCTTGGTCACTTTGACGTGCAATTGTGGAACCGCAAGATAGCGACTTCGACACAGTATAATCTTTGTTTGTCACAGGAAGTGGTTGTCTGAATAAGCAGACAGCGATGCTGTTCAGTGTTCCAGCTCTGTACTTAATCAAACTCCATTAAGCGAGCAGACCGCCGGGCAACCCGAAGTCCAGCTGGATTATTTCCCTTGGTAGTCAGGAGTGTAGTTAGAGCTTCATGGTTGGTGCGTAACAGGAACTTCCTTCCCCAGAGCCACACATGCCACTTTTCAGCAGCCCAGACGCATGCGAGAGCCTCTTTTTCAACTGTCAAGTACTTTCTTTCAGCATTTGATAAACTGCGAGAGGCGAAAGCGATTGTGTCTTCCTCTCCTGCTTATTAATTCACCTGTGTCAAAACATCTCCAAGTCTGTAATCAGAAGCATCAGTTGAGACCACTGTTGGTTTGTTTGGGTCAAACAGTGTCAGTGCTGGGATGTTGACAACCATGTTTTTGACTTGATCAAAGCTCTTTTGTGCTGCATCATTCCACTTGAATATAGTATTCTTCTGCAACAAAGCTCTCATTGGCTCGACCAGGCTGGCTCAGTTAGGTATAAATTTGCTATACCATGCACTTAAGCTCAGGAATGAGCGCAGGGTGGCTGCATCGGTAGGAGCGGGCGCATTGAGGATTGTAGTCATATGGCCATCACTTGGCTGTAAGCCTTCAGGTGAGAGTCTGTGGCCCAGGAATGTCAGTGTGGTCTGACTGAAGAGGCATTTTTCTTTGTTGAGCTGCAGACCCACTTCCTGAATACGCTTCATTACAGCTTTCAGGTTAGTGTCATGTTCTTCCTGTGAGGGCCCATAGACATCAAACTGGTAACACTTCACCCCCTTTAATCCACTGAGTATTTCTGTCATTATTTTCTGGAATGCTGCAGGGGCTGAACTTAGTCCATAAGGAACTCTGTGGTATTTGTACAATCCTTCATGTGCAATGAAAGCAATGAGAACTCTGCTCTACCCATGCAGTTCCAGTTGATGGTAGGCGCTTCTCAGATCCAAGATAGAGTACATCTTTGACCCACGCAGCTCAGCTAGTACTTCTTCGATCAGTAGTAATGGATGGCTGTCAGGGACCACTGCCTTGTTAGGTTCTCTCATATCCACAGACATGCGGATATTCCCGTTCTTCCTCCTAGTGACTACAATAGGGGAAACCAATTTGGATGAATCAACTCCCTCTTTGATTCCCTGCTTTTCCAGTTCATTCACCTCTGCCGTGCCGATATCATGTACTGAAAGCGGCAGGCGTCTGAGATTTTGTTGCACTGGTTTAACATCCCTGCGTATCTGTACCTTATGCACAAAGCATTTGGCATGTCCTATGTCCAAAATGGTTGTAGTTTCAGGGAGCTTAGGTATCTGTGAAAGCATGGCACAGTCCACTGTTGGTTCACCAACTGTCCTCCTTTATGTTTTATTTTGAGGTCTTCACATAGATCCAGCCCAATGAGGGGTGTACCGGACTTTACAATGTGGAAAAATCCATTTGCAGTCGTCTGTTGGTATGTTACTGTTGCTTTAAGATGTCCAAAAACTTTTAGGTTCTGTCTTGAGTATGTCAACAGTTTTACTGTAGGTGGGCTTAGTTTACTTGTGCTGAAGTTGTCTCTGTACAGTTTTTTGGGTAGTATTGAAACAGCAGATCCTGTGTCAACTAACATTTCACTTGCATGTATGTGTACTCCTAGGTGATGTAGCCAGAGTAAAAGTTCCAATTAGTTTTCCTTGCACATCAGTCTTCTTGCTAATATTGAGGACGGTCACTTCATTGGCTGATTTAACAGAGGATTTGCACATTCTGGATTAGTGGCCTATCTTCCCACATGTTTTGCATTTACCTTCTTTAGCTGGGCATGACTGGTCATTAGCAAAGTGATTAGCAGACCCACATCCGTAACATTGTTGAATGACATCATTCCGTTCTCCTCCTTTGTGCTTATACTTGTCTTTGGGGTTTCCCGCTTCCTTATTTCCCTGTCTGTAGACTGCAGAGACTAGCTTTGTTCCACTCTCAGTGAACGTTTTTGCATCAGCAAAGGCGATTTCAATTCGTCTGGCTAGTGTAAGATCCTTGTCAAGAGTTAGCTCGGGTTCTAACAGTCTTTCGCGTATACGAGGCACACACTTTTTCTTCACTATCTGATCACGTATCATTTAATTTTCCATTGCACTGAAATCACACGTTTTCACTAGCTCACGCAGTGCTGCCACATTGTGATTCGTTGACTCACCCATTATTTGAGCGCGCTGCCGGAAAACAGTATCTCTCCGTGACCACGTTGACTTTCGGGGTGAAGAATGTTTGCAAAGACAGTAAGCTACTACCACTGTAGGTATCCTCTGTAAGCGGCAAGGTATTGTACAACCTTCGTCCTTCTGTTCCCAGACAGTGAATCAGCAGGGCTCTTTTCCTCCCTGCGGAAAATTTGTGACCTCTGATTGCTAGCAAGTAGGTGTTGAATAGCTTCCTCCAATCCTCAAATTTAATCTTCTGCTGTCCTGGGCCCTCCAGGAACGCGGTTGTAAACCGAGTAAAGCCATTCTTTTATTTCTTTATCCTTGTCGCCACTTGTTATGCTGGGTGTGTAGCAATAACCGATACGAACGTGTTACTTTCAAGTCAGCATCTTTGTTCCCGTATCTGTATTTACCTACATTACATTATTCTTCTCTCCTCACCTCGCCCCATCTCTTCCGTCTTACTCTCTAGGCCACCAAGAGGCTGTACAATTCAACTGAAATAACTGTATGGTTTACTCAATGGAGTTGTGAACACAACAGGTTCATAAAGCAAGGTTCCACTATACTACTCAAATGCCTGAGATGTGGCCATCAGTACCAACAACAGTGTAAGGTGTATATTATTTGATCATCATGACTAATAGAGCACAATACATCTCAAATGTTTTATTGTTATCTATGATAAAGAACAATACCATGTAGACTATCACAATACCATGCTACGGTTACTTGAACTGTTATTTGTATAAGCAACATCATTAAAATTTACCTCAATTGCTGTGTATCTGAAGTTGAAATTGAAGGCATTAAACATGTTGAGCCCTAAATCACCTTTGAGTATTTTTGCTTGGTCACAATGGGGGTTGGCACAGAAAAACTTGAGAACAAAGTTAGTTAAAAAAATTAAGTCATACTATGAGAGAATAGATGAGTGAAAAAAGTATGACAACAAAGTTGCAACGTTATAAATGAAGTCTAACATCTTGATACATTGTAAATCACAATTCTCACAAACAGAGAAACATAAACCCAACAGCCTTAGACCAGAAGCCGCTTTCTTTCTGTATGGAATGTCTTCCAGTATTTACATTTGGCCTAAATATTCCTTCGTGATGTACTTAGCAACATTACAGTAACAAAACACAATAGTGTTAAGACACCACGGTCCCCCCAAAAATTACCATAGAAAATATGCATATAACTGACAATAATATTAAAAAGGTTACTTATTTTATTATTTTAAATCTAGTCTACTGTCACAAGGCCTGTGACAATATACATACAAATGAAAGGACTGGAAATCCTTTAATTTTTATGAATATGATGCAGAATTATCCTTATATGGATAGATCTCTTTCTGACAGCCTTCAGTGCTTTATGACATGCACTGCCTTTTTAATTTTACGCCTGTCTAGTTATGTATTAGGTAATCATACTTGTCTAACCCATTGAAGGCCTGTTGTAGATGCTGTGCAAAGTCCAAGCCCCACACTTTGGTGTGGTCCAATAAAAATGGATAATTCCTATGGTGAACAATGGTTTCTTTTAACAATAAAATAAGCATTTACAGTACGTCATTCATTTACGTCCAATGTGTCTATTAATACAAATCAGGTTACTAACTCACTCTTAATTATTTTGCTCCATATGATGAGATCAGAGTTTGATGAAAATCACTTAGTCATTACTCAGACAATTGTGTTATTTCAACACAACAGGTTTCTCAGGTTGCAGTTTTGCAGAATTGCACTAAAAACACCTGCCAAGCCTTTGTTTCTCTTTTCGTAGGGCTTGCATCTACTGTAACTTCTCATAAAGTAATATGGAGCAACACAATGCGACAACTTAAGTAGAAGTAAAGCAAAGGAGCTAATATGATTGTGGCTACTGGCAACTCAGGTATTGTCTGTTTACCTTTACTTTAATTTAATAGTGTTTGAATAATTATGTATACTGTAGTTTTCTTACTTTCAGAGTGTTCAGATGAGGCCATCCTCTTCTTCCTCATTGAACGGTAAAAGCGTGAGTTCCTGCGAATAGGCTCTCTGCTCAGGCCTACCTTGGAGTCATCTTCATCATCATCATAGTCCTCATCATGGATGGGTAGAACCACAGTGTTTTGATGCTTGACAGGGCTTTCCTGGGATTTTGTCCCCCACTTGCCCCTAAACAGGGCAGCTACAGACATGGTAAATGTATCACAATCTTTTTTTTCAATTGTTGAAAAATTCATTAAGAAAAAATAATCCAGCCTAATCAGCCAAAATCTTGGAGCAGATCCATTGTGAGAAATTGTTGCTTCCTCTAAATAAATACAACATTTCAACAAATCCCGGCAAAGAGTAGAGTTGGAGCGTAACAAATACTCAGTGCTTCAGTCTTCTCAATTATTTCCTGTTGTTAAGATACACCGGCAGTCAGTGAGACCAGAGTGCTTTGCTTATTTCTACCTAAGCTCTAATTATTGCATTTATGACTCTCTCTCCCTCTCCTGCTCTTTGTCCCTCCTCTGTTTGGTTCCGTCCCTCTACGCCACCCTGTAACACAGTGACATTCCTGAACTCAGCTTGGCCTGCCTGCCTGCTTTTCTCTGCCTTAAAACACACTGTTGTCGAACCTGAAAAGTGACCCATTGGTACAGTCTGCCTCTAGATTTTAGATATCCTTGTATTCCACTTAAGAGCAAAGTCTCGATAAAGAATTTTAAATCGCGTGAGGAGCTGCTTACTCTTTTTAGATTTCCCATATGTGTATGCATGCTTTAGGACTTTGTAATGTTCATGAGCCTTTTGAGCCAGGGCAGCATACACAATTTTTTTTCTGCTAAGTCTGCATTTGCCTTTTCATTTGGCCCATCAAACTTTACCGAAAAAATGTAAACTATTCAGTCTGACTGGAGGATTGGTCGTTCATCCAGTACTTCCTCTGCTCTGCTAGGAGCAACAAAATGGAATATGCATCACAATGAGGCAGCAGTCAAATAAATTGGCCCATGTGTTGCAACAGATATAGGGCTCTCAACTCTAAAAAAAAAAAGGCACTAAAAATGGCACTGCTAACAGTGACTGAACTACAAAATGTGCATTTAGGCACTCTTAGACTAAACTTTAAAAGGGTCTTATTATGATTTGAGTTTACATTTGACATAGTCCCTTATGGTCTACATAACCTGTAAAGGTGGTGCTTTGATAAAATCTAGCATACATTTTACTTTACAGAACAATTTTCAAGCCCCTTTGTTATAATTATTATGCTCTAATTCTGAAAGGAATGTACCTGTTAGGGTTGCCCTGATACCAATGTTTTTGTACCAGTACCAAAATGTATTTTGATACTTTTTGATAATTTAAAAAAAAAAAGGGGCCCACAACAAATGGCATAATTGGCTTTATTTTAACCAAAAATCTTACGGTACATTAAACATATGTTTCTTATTGCAATCCAAGAACAACTTTGTCCTTCAATAAAATAGTGAACATACTTGACAACTTGTCTTTTAGTAGTAAGTAAACAAACGACTCCTAATTAGTCAGCTGACGTATGCAGTAACATATTGCGTAATTTATCATTCTATTATTTTGTCAACATTATGAGGGACAAACTGTAAAAATGCATTATTATTCCACTTGTTCATTTACTGTTAATATCTGGTTATTTTGTGTTTTAACATGTTCTATGTACACTTCTGTTAAAATGTAAAAATCACTTATTCTTCTGTTGTTTGATACTTTACATTAGTTTTGGATGATACCACAAATTTAGGTATCGATCCAATACCAAGGAGTTAAAGGATCAGACATCTTTCATATTCAAAGTGATCATGTGTCCAGGGACATATTTCCTGAGTCCATAAACATAATATGAATTTAAGAAAAAGAAAAAAAGATTTTAAATATAGATGTAATCTAGTATCAACTAGATACGCTATTGTACTTGCTATCATTACAGTGGATGTCAGGTGTAGACATGGCATTTGTTTACATTCAGGGGTGCTAACTTGCTGTTAGCGGTGACGCCGGAGAGCTATAGTATCCTTCTACGGTGTGTTGTGAAGTATGTTTAGCTATTCCTCGTCTTGCAGCAATGACACTTGTAAGAAACGTATTTTATTCGTCGCCATGGAGGCGGGAATTAGTGATTTAGAAGTAGCTAAAACATTGCAGACTCTGGATGGATGTTTGTTGCTAGCTAGCTACCCATGTCTTAAAGCACCTCTTCCTGAGGGCGTTTCAGTGTTATAGCTTCACCTTTATCGTCAGTTTTCAGGCCAAAATGCATCCATTCTCTCTGTTGTGTCTACACACCTTGTCTGCTTGTAAGTACTCTGTGATTGTGCGCAGCGGAACATGCTCCTCTGCTCGTAAAACCAGCAATGTCACGACGTGACGGTGCGCCGTCATGCCTGTTAAAAAGCCCCCAAAAAACTAATTAGGAACCCATCCATCCATCCATCCATCCATCCATTTCTACTGCTTGTCCCTTTTGGGGTCGTGGAGGGTGCTGGAGCCTATCTCAGCTGGATTCGGGCGGTAGGCGCACACCCTGGATAAGTCGCCTACTCTTCGCAGGGCCACACAGACAGACAGAACCGGTACTTTTAAAACAGAGTATAGTACCGTTTTTGATTCATTAGTACCGCGATACTTTACTAATACTGGTATACCGTACAACCCAAGTACCTGTATATTGAAAAAGTCCAAGATGGCGGCGCCCGGACGGGCTGCGTCCTCGAGGAGCTCTTGCTAAAGATGGAACATTTGGCAGAAACACCGGACAATTCCACAAACTTTATGGCTGGCTCACATCGTGGTCACTCCGTGATCACGTACGACCGCCAGACACTTCTGGATGTGGACATATCGGGCCGTTTTGGACTGATAGACGCGTGCGTGCTAAACTTGCTAACTAGCATGGGAATACGTCGGCGGCTACATCCAGCGGCCTGTGAAGCAGGGGAGTATAGTAGCAGCGGGGGCCGTCTACGGAGCAGACGCCAGCGGTGTGATCGGAAACGCGGATGCCGAGCGGGGCTAAAAACAAAGCAGAAGGCTAATCCCCACAGAACACCACTTCCCTCCATCCTGGAGCCGGATATAAATGGAAAATGCGAGACTACTGGTCTGGGTGAGGAGTCAGTTAAATTAGAACAAGTTTTTTCTGCTTTGAGTGTTTCAGAGTTGGACATGTGTTTTACCGAGGTGGCTAACTATGATGCGTGCAGTTTATCAAAGCAACAAACAAACACTCGGAAAATTCCCGTTACTGAGGTGGCTAACCATGATGCGTGCAGTTTATCAAAGCAACAAACAAACAATCGGAAAATTCCTGTCATATCAATTCCTAGATATGGTCGTAACTATACTAAATGCACTGGGCATAATTAACACAACATTATTAATATTGCTACTACGGATAATTTGATCAAAAACTCCCTAAAACAGCCCACTACCTATAATATAGGTTTTTTAAACATAAGATCATTGTCTCCCAAAACGTTGTTAGTTAATGATATCATCAGAGACAACAATCTTAACGTCATCTGTCTCAGCGAAACCTGGCTTAAACCAAACGACTTTTTTGCGCTAAATGAGGCATGTCCTCCTAACTTTACACATGCGCATATTGCCCGTCCGCTTAAAAGGGGTGGGGGGGTCGCACTGATATACAACGAAAACTTTAACCTTAGTCCTAACATAAATAATAAATATAAATTGTTTGAGGTGCTTACTATGAGGTCTGTCACACCACTGCCTCTACACCTGGCTGTTATCTACCGCCCCCCAGGGCCCTATTCGGACTTTATCAATGAATTCTCAGAGTTCTTTGCTGATCTAGTGACACACGCCGATAATATAATCATAATGGGGGACTTTAATATCCATATGAATACCCCATCGGACCCACCGTGCGTAGCGCTCCAGACTGTAATTGATAGCTGTGGTCTCACACAAATAATAAATGAACCCACGCATCGCAACGGTAATACGATAGACCTAGTGCTTGTCAGGGGTATCACCGTTTCCAAAGTTACGATACTCCCGTATACTAAAGTATTGTCCGATCATTACCTTATAAAATTCGAGGTTCAGACGCATGTTCGTCAAACTAATAATAATAATAACTGCTATAGCAGCTGCAACATTAATACGGCCACAACGACAACTCTTGCTGACCTACTGCCCTCGGTAATGGCACCATTCCCAAAGTATGTGGGCTCTATTGATAACCTCACTAACAACTTTAACGACGCCATGCGCGAAACCATTGATAACATAGCACCGCTAAAGTTAAAAAAGGCTCCAAAAAAGCGCACCCCGTGGTTTACAGAAGAAACTAGAGCTCAGAAATTATTATGTAGAAAGCTGGAACGCAAATGGCACACGACTAAACTTGAGGTGCACCATCAAGCATGGAGTGATGGTTTAATAACTTATAAACGCATGCTTACCTTAGCTAAAGCTAAATATTACTCAAATCTCATCCACCGTAATAAAAATGATCCTAAATTTTTGTTTAGTACGGTAGCATCGCTAACCCAACAAGGGACCCCTTCCAGTAGCTCAACCCACTCAGCTGATGACTTTATGCAATTCTTTAGTAAGAAAATTGAAGTCATTAGAAAGGGGATTAAAGACAATGCGTCCCAGCTACAACGGGGTTCTATTAACACTGATACGATGGTATATACGGCGGATACTGCCCTCCAAAATAGTTTCTCTCGTTTTGAGGAAATAACATTAGAGGAATTGTTACAACGTGTAAATGGAATAAAACAGACAACATGTTTACTTGACCCTCTTCCTGGGAAAGTGATCAAAGAGCTCTTTGTATTATTAGGTCCATCAGTGCTAAATATTATAAACGTATCACTCTCCTCGGGCACTGTTCCCCTAGCATTCAAAAAAGCGGTTATTCATCCTCTTCTTAAAAGACCTAACCTCGATCCTGACCTCATGGTAAACTACCGACCGGTGTCTCACCTTCCCTTTATTTCAAAAATCCTTGAAAAAATTGTTGCGGAGCAGTTAAATGAACACTTACCGTCTAACAATCTATGTGAAACCTTTCAATCCGGTTTCAGGGCAAATCACTCCACGGAGACAGCCCTCGCAAAAATGACTAATGATCTATTGCTAACGATGGATTCTGATGCGTCATCTATGTTGCTGCTCCTCGATCTTAGCGCTGCTTTCGATACCGTCGATCATAATATTTTATTAGAACGTATCAAAACACAAATTTGTATGTCAGACTTAGCCCTGTCTTGGTTTAACTCTTATCTTACTGATAGGATGCAGTGTGTCTCCCATAACAATGTGACCTCGGACTACGTTAAGGTAACGTGTGGAGTTCCCCAGGGTTCGGTCCTTGGCCCTGCACTCTTCAGCATCTACATGCTGCCGCTAGGTGACATCATACGCAAATACGGTATTAGCTTTCACTGTTATGCTGATGACACCCAACTCTACATGCCCCTAAAGCTGACCAACACGCCGGATTGTAGTCAGCTGGAGGCGTGTCTTCATGAAATTAAACAATGGATGCCCGCTAACTTTTTGCAACTCAACGCCAAAAAAACCGAAATGCTGATTATCGGTCCTGCTAGACACCGAACTCTATTTAATAATACAACTCTAACATTTGACAACCAAACAATTAAACAAGGCGACTCGGTAAAGAATCTGGGTATTATCTTCGACCCAACTCTCTCCTTTGAGGCACACATTAAAAGCGTTACTAAAACGGCCTTCTTTCATATCCGTAATATCGCTAAAATTCGCTCCATTCTGTCCACTAAAGACGCTGAGATCATTATCCATGTGTTTGTTACGTCTCGCCTCGACTACTGTAACGTATTATTTTCGGGTCTCCCCATGTCTAGCATTAAAAGATTACAGTTGGTACAAAATGCGGCTGCTAGACTTTTGACAAGAACAAGAAAGTTTGATCACATTACGCCTGTACTGGCTCACCTGCACTGGCTTCCTGTGCACTTAAGATGTGACTTTAAGGTTTTACTACTTACGTATAAAATACTACACGGTCTAGCTCCATCCTATCTTGCCGATTGTATTGTACCATATGTCCCAGCAAGAAATCTGCGTTCAAAGGACTCCGGCTTATTAATGATTCCCAAAGCCCAAAAAAAGTCTGCGGGCTATAGAGCGTTTTCCGTTCGGGCTCCAGTACTCTGGAATGCCCTCCCGGTAACAGTTCGAGATGCCACCTCAGTAGAAGCATTTAAGTCTCACCTTAAAACTCATTTGTATACTCTAGCCTTTAAATAGACTCCCTTTTTAGACCAGTTGATCTGCCTTTTCTTTTCTTTTTCTTCTATGTCCCACTCTCCCTTGTGGAGGGGGTCCGGTCCGATCCGGTGGCCATGTACTGCTCGCCTGTGTATCGGCTGGGGACATCTCTGCGCTGCTGATCCGCCTCCGCTTGGGATGGTTTCCTGCTGGCTCCGCTGTGAACGGGACTCTCGCTGCTGTGTTGGATCCATTGTGGATTGAACTTTCACAGTATCATGTTAGACCCGCTCGACATCCATTGCTTTCCTCCTCTCTAAGGTTCTCATAGTCATCATTGTCACCGACGTCCCACTGGGTGTGAGTTTTCCTTGCCCTTATATGGGCCTACCGAGGATGTCGTGGTGGTCTGTGCAGCCCTTTGAGACACTAGTGATTTAGGGCTATATAAGTAAACATTGATTGATTGATTGATTGTTTTATTGCGCACATGTGGAAATAAAAACAGTTGAGTTTGGGTTAAGCAACGGTTATTGTCCTGAAGAAAAAAGTTAAATGGTTATTCTATCTTTTTAAGATGACACAACCAACAGGTTATGAACTCAGGAGGGGAATCTGAAGTCAATGGAACACATTATGAGATGAAAAGAAAACCGGTTGTGGGAAACACAGTTTCTGAAGAACATACATTTGCTCGGCGTAAAAGCCACTATGCTAAGTGAGCCGCAAGACAAAGATGAGTAAGACAACATAGAGAAAAACGAGGAAATCTTCGCTTACTTGATTCAAGTTTTGGATGAAAAGGTGCTCACACCTTTTTTTTTTTCTTTGTCATGAAAAAGGGACGTTTTTGTCATGAAAAAGGGAGGTTTTTGTTGTTGGTGCACTAATTGTAAGTGCATATTGTGTTTTTTATGTTGATTTAATAAAAAAAAAATAATATATATATATATATTTTTTTTAAAATAAAAATTTATAAAAAAATCTTGGGGACCACTGCCTTAGACTACTCATGTCTGTGATATGTCAAAACCGATGGACACATCATTCTATGGACGTTAAGTCAGCATTCCTCCAAGGAAATGAGTTATCCCGAGACATTTATGTTCGTCCGCCACCTGAAGCTAAGACTGAGGGAACTCTATGGAAGCTAAACACATGTTTATGGACTAAAGGATGTATCACTGTACTCATACAATAGGGTTAAAGGCCTACTGAAACCCACTACTACCGACCACACATTCTGATAGTTTATATATCAATGATGAAATGTTAACATTGACACACATGCCAGTAGGACCGGTTTAGTTTACTAAATTGCAATTTTAAATTTCCCGCGAAGTATCCTGTTGAAAACGTCGCGGAATGATGACGCGTATGATAACGTGTGCGCGTGACGTCTCGGGTTGTAGCGGACATTTCTTTCCAGCCCGATCCAAACTATAAGTAGTCTGCTTTAATCGCATAATTGCACAGTATTCTGGACATCTGTGTTGCTGAATCTTTTGTAATTTGTTCAATTAATAATGAAGAACTCAAAGTAGGAAGATGGAGGTGGGAAGCGGTGCACTGCAGCTGCCTTTAGCATCACAAACACAGCTGGTGTTTCCTTGTTTAAAATTCCCAAAGGTGAAGCTTTACTATGGAAAAGAGCGGTCAATCGAACATGGATCCCGACCACATGTCACCCGGCAGTTTTCGGTGAGAAAATTGTGGAAATAAGTTGGCTCTTACCGGAGACATCAGTGGAGCTTGCGTCCTGCTGCAGCTGTGTGACTTCCCTCAGACACACTGGTGGTCACCACACCCGTGGCCACACCCCTCCGAATTTCAGGTACTATATAATCTCACTAAAACACTAGTAACACAATAGGCAGATAAGGGATTTTCCAGAATTTTACAAGTAAATGTGTTTAATAACATCTGAATCGCTTTCACCGCCCTCGCCTTTTTTGTTTTTTGTTTTTTGTTTTTTGTTTTTTTAGTCCTTCACTCTCATTATCCTCATCCACAAATCTTTCATCCTCGCTCAAATTAATTAATTAATGGGGAAATTGTCGCTTTCTCGGTCTGAATCGCTTTAGCTGCTGGTGGCTATGATTGTAAACAATGTGAGGATGTGAGGAGCCCTACAACCTGTGACATCATGCGCACATCGTCTGCTACTTACGGTAAAGGCAAGGCTTTTTTATTAGTGACCAAAAGTTGTGAACTTTATTGTCGATGTTCTCTACTAAATCCTTTCAGCAAAAATATGGCGATATCGCAAAATGATCAAGTATGACACATAGAATGGACCTGCTATCCCTGTTTGAATAAGAACATCTCATTTCAGTAGGCCTTTAAAGAAACAATGTTACAAACTGGAGGAATGATGTCAGAAGTTGACCCTGCTATATTTTATTGGTTGGCTAAAGATTGTAATGTGTCTGGGGTCCTTGCTTGTCATGTTGGTGATTTCATCTGGGGTGGTTCACAGATTTTCACAATAACCGTAATCCCTCACCTGCAATCTGCCTTTCAAGTGGGCAGAGAAGAACATGACAGCTTTTGTTATGTTGGCATGGAGTATGTCACTGCAAATGGAGTGTATGCATCAAGACAATTATATACATATTTTCCAACCAATTCACATCTCCAGAGCCATGAGACGGGATGCTCTTTTGACTGAAAGTGAAATTGATGACCTGAGCGCGTTCTTTTCTGGTGTGTTGCTAAGCATTCAAAACGGCAGAGAAAAAAGTCTGAGGTGAGGCAAACAGTTCTCGTGTCTCCCAATAGGGGCGCTCATGATCAGAGACATACGGTGGCGTAAGCGAGTCAAGTGCCGCAGCGAGTAACATGTTTTGTGTGTTGGTTGAGCCATCAAAAAGGCGGAGAAAAAAGTCTGGGGTGAGGCAAACAGTTCTTGTACCTCACGATAGGGGCGGGGTGCTCATGATCCCAGACATACGGTGGCCTCAGCGGGTATCAATACCATCAATACCATCCTCCCTGGACTGCTACGAGACAAGCTCTACCAGCTCAGCGTGCCCACTCCCTCTGCAGGTGGATCAATGACTTCCTGACGGATAGAAGACAGCACGTGCGGCTGGGGAAGATTGTCTCGGACAGTCAAACCACGAACACTGGTACTCCTCAGGGCTGTGTACTTTCCCCCTGGCTCTTCTCCCTGTACACAAACTGCTGCACCTCCAGTCACCAGTCGGTGAAGCTGCTTGAGTTTGCGGACGACTCTACTCTCATCAGGCTCATCTCGGATGGCGACGAGAGAGGTGGACCGACTGGCGTCCTGGTGCAGCCTCAACAACCTGGAGCTGAACGCCCAGAAAACAGTGGAGATGATCATGGACTTCAGGAAAGTAACAGCCCCACCATCCCCCCTCACCCTGATTGACTCTCCCACCCCCGTCTCCATTGTGGACTCCATCCGTTTCCTGAGCACCACCATCACCCAGGACCTCAAGTGGGAGCCAACCATCAGCTCCCTCATCAAGAAGGCCCAGCAGAGGATGTACTTCCTGCGGCAGCTGAAAAAACTGAAAGTGCCGACTGAGATGCTGGTGCAGTTCTACTCAGCCATCATCGAGTCCATCCTTACCTCCTCCTTCATCGTGTGGTTCCCCGGCGCCACAAGCATCGACTGCAGTGCATGGTACGTGCTGCTGAGAGGGTGATTGGCTGCAAAGTCCCACCCCTCCAGGACCTGTTGTCCTCTAGGTTCAGGAGGCGTGTGGCTCGGATCACAGCCACAAAATATTTTCCCCTCTTCCCTCAGGCAGGAGACAACGGTCCATCCAGACCCACACCTCCCGCCATCTAAACAGTGTTTTCCCCTCAGCCATCAGACAATTGAACAATAACAGGATCTGATAGTTCAGTTACAGCTCATGTTATTCTAATCTCTGTTATATGTATTTTATGTTGCACGATTGCGCCAGGTAAAATTCCTAGTTTGTGAACCCGATCTCACACAATGGCAAAAATAACTTTTCTGATTCTGATTTTGATTCTAAGTGCCGCAGTGACTTATTTTTTCCGTCTCATACACCCCAACTTTCAACATGGATGACTACATTTCCGCACTGAAACAGTTTTCTAAAGTGGACTTTCAAGCGAAGCAGGATATAATTACTGAAGGAAGACCAACACCGGAGCTGAATGATTTGTTTCAATCAGCAGGACGGAAAGTTACTCGCTCTTTCCAAACGGAGTGGAATACGTAAAAAGACTGGCTTTCTGGATGTTCTGCAAGAAACCGCCTTTTCTGCTTTCCTTGCCTTCTTTTTTCAACCTCTGGAACTGTTTGGACTCAAATGGGCTTTTGTGACTTAAAGAATTTGCAAAGAAGCCTCACCAAACATGAGTGGTCGGCCGCTCATATTCAAAGCTAGATTGCGCTAAAAACGTTTGGGATGACGAGGATAGACTTGGCTTTGGATGATTAGCGGCGACTCAACATCAGTGTCCAAAATGCTAAGGTAAAAGAAAACCGAGAGATTTTAAGGGATGTCATCAATGTGACCTGCTTCCTCGCCAAACGGCAGCTAGCATTTTGTGGAAATGATGAGAGTATGAGCGCTGCTAATCGCGGCAACTATGTTGAACTCTTAAAAGACTTTTAAAACTGAAGGAAATAAAGGAGGAATTTTACCAGAAAGTGACGGCAATTTTTATCCAGAAGGACCGGCGCATGTACTTCATTTATAAGTAAAGGTAAGACGGCGATACAATTATTTTTGTTTTGTTTTTAATGAAATGCACATTTTGTGGGCGACAGTTTATACGTGTGAAGAATGCAGATATTAAACTGTGGGGGTCTCTGACCCAGATCCTCGGTTGCGTTGCAGGAAACACCACACCCTAGCGCAGTGGTTACAATATTTTAATGAAGTTCACAATATTCAGAATGATCAAAGTCTTTTTAGCTTTTCAGCTCATGCAAGTGGTTCTCTTCAGCGTGTTCCTTCGTCTGGCCATCACTCTCGTTTGCCAGCCCCACTCATGGTTTCCAACGCTGCTGAAAAAGGGAACAGGTGATTAGATAACTCGTTCCAGCTGAGGTATCTACTCACCTGTCTGCTGCTTCATGGCCAGCCCCTGCAGACGCCCCGCTCGCAAGGAACGCGCAGACCACGCCCCTCTCCACATAAACATAACCCGTAAACTATTGCCAATCAAATGGCAAATAATCTGCGCAGAGCGCATACTGTATAGTTGTAAATCTGATTTTGACTGTTATTGTGTTCACTGAATTTACACTGAGTCAAATATACTTATACAAAGAAGAAGGTTGTCGTCATTGAGTTATCACCAGTGACTACTTATGTAGAGTTTCAGAATGGTGGTCAGGGTCAGCCCAAACTTCTTGTAGCTAAAGAATATTTTCAAAATGTATTTGACGTGCCCAGGTCAATTCCTTGAATAGCTAAGCTCCTTTGTGTCTCTCAAAGGATAGTTTTTGGACGAAATCATGAATGTGGTTTATCAGTAAAGATAACTTACTCCACTCTCACAGATGAGGAGCTAGACAATCTTGTGCGCTCAGTTAAACTAAGGATGCCACACATCAGCATTAGAATGATGAAAGGTAAACTGATCGGACACTCGGTCAGATGGGCACAAGTTGGAGCATTCATTCATCGGGTGAATTATGCAGGAATCTTGGAGAGAATGGCATGTGCGTTGCTAAAATGGTATATTCTGTCAAGGGTCTCTACTTAGTAATGCATGTTGACACAAATCACAAACTGATCAGGTACACTGTCATTGTAATTTTGACATATAAAATTGGATTCAGTAAAAAAAAAATGTTCGTGTTAAAAATTGTCCGATGGGAATCTGAATGGCTGTTACTCATCTATTTTTTCTTGTTAGATATGGTATCGTTATCTTTGCTGGGATTGATGGCTATTTAAGAAAGGTACACACTTTTACACTTGTTGTCATTGTCGAAAACAAACAAATGGTGCCTGAGGTATTACTATGTTCCATAATGTGTGATACCATCACTAAATCATTTTGTCACGACCATGTCGATAATGTGCCTGAATGCAACTATTAATAACAAAGCAGAAACCAATCTTGGCTTCTTTATGAACTCAGTTGAACAGTTTAGCTTCCCACTGAGGTAAGAAAAAAGATGGCCCCTTATTTTAGTCTTTCATTCACTATATTTTATTGAGGAAAAACATTTTACTTTGCTTATTTTATTTAGTTTGAGGTGACCAAGGGGTCAACGCTGTTGGCATCACTGCATGTTCACTGTTCATGGCTGTGGAAGAACAAGCTACATATCTGGAAAAAAGTATGCATAATCAAAGGTAAATATTAAAAGTTGTTTGACCTAAATCACTATTGCTTTTCAAGCATGTACTATGAGTTGCTCCATAGTCTTGCTAAATCCCTCCAACAGTATTATATTCTGTGCTCAGTACATATTTTTACCACGTCTCAAAAAGGACCTTGATACAACCATCCTCTTCGAACCGAACAAAACCTGACTCCCAATCAACTTTGGATCATGGGGCTTCTTTAAACTACTGTAGCTGCCCCAAATAATTTTGAGGTAAAGCAAAAAGACATTAAATTTAAGTGATTTTTAAGGTATGATTGAAAGACATTTATACATATTGCAAAAATGTCGGAAAGGACTGTCATTAAATTCTGTGTATAATTTCAATCATAAAACTAATCACAAATCTTGTTTCAATTTCAAATTTTCTGTAAAGTGCAGTAAATATAAGACAAATATTCTGTCTGCAAAATCTCTTAGATGGGCACCAGGGCAGTTGGGCAAAAAACAGTGCTGGAATAGTTCTACCACCTTTTGGTCCAGGGGCTAAGTTGGGACTGATGACAGCTATTAATCTGTTTGGCATCATCCCAGGACAATGGCAGAGACATTTATAAATTGGCACTGGACTATGGAAAATCCCATTCTTGAGCATTGCAGGATAACATGCAAAGCCTTTTTAATAGAACATTTGGATAGGATTACATTGCAAATGGATGGATATTTGCATACTGATCTCTGTAATACTAGCAGAATGTTTCAATCACACTGTGTTTTAAACTATGGGTTGAATTTGCTTTAACAGAATGTGATACAAAGGAGAAAATTGAAATATGTCCTGAAACTGTATTACAGTAACTTGGGAGCACCGAACTAGGTATCCCATAGTTGGTAAACATGTCCTCTAAAACCGACTGAAATCTTTACCCATTCTGATTGCCAACGCCAGTATGTCTTCAAATTCATTGTACGTCTTTAAATGTGCAACAGGGTATGTAGCATTATTTGTGCATGCACTTACAGGAGGGAAACCCATTTTCTGACCAGGCATTATTTCATTGCACGGGGGGTCGAAGGCTACATTCATTATAAAAGTTGCCTGATCTAATAGAAAAAAGGGCTCGTGCCCACCTCTAGTTAACCACTGCAATACGGTCCATAGATATAAATGGCATTGCTGTGTAGCTTGTAGTGTAGCTTGCTTCAATTCCGCAGGACACGGCTGGAGATACTATTCGGAAACTCACGGGCACACTACTGTGCATTGACCCCCCCCCCCCCCCAACAGTGTACAAAACGGTCTATTTTACGGCGCATTTAGTTGAGTTTGGGTTTACTTCGAACATGCAAGCATACAACATGATACATCACAATTTCCAGTTCTTCTTTTCAACATGTTCGAAAAGGAGTAGGAAGAAGCAGAGCTTATTTAATTATACCCCTTTTCTTTTACGTAACAGTTGCTAAAACTTTTGTTCACTTCCTGTTCTCAATGTATTCACAATATACTCCATAAGTAATCACAATAAAAATAAATATATAATAATAATAATTTAATAATAATAATTGGTGGAGTAAGTCATATTTCATATGATGAGATAAGTAAGATTATTTTGAGAATGAATGAATGGATGGATGAAATACATTGAGAATGTTTGTCATTTAACATTCAGTAAACATGCTTCATCAATTATAACATATCTTACGTGGTACCGTCAGAATAAAAATAATGGTACAAATGAAGATTAAAAAATTAAGAAACAAGATATTAAAAGTCACAATTTGTAGCACCTGTTCGACACTATATAAGCCGGTGTTACCGCTCGCAGTTGGTAGTTGGTCGTAGTCGGTTGATTCGTATGAAAGTCGCGGGCAAACCATTTCAACGCCGGGATAGCTTACGGTGTACGCCGACATCTGGCAGTGTTGTGGGCCTATCATTGAAACACCTGTGAAGGAGGGTGCCCATCTGATACTGTAAATGGTAAATGGGTTATACTTGTATAGCACTTTTCTGTATTCAAGATACTCAAAGCGCTCTGACACTATTTCCACATTCACCCATTCACACACACATTCACACACTGATGGCGGGAGCTGCCATGCAAGGCCCTAACCACGACTTATCAGGAGCAAGGGTGAAGTATCTTGCTCAAGGACACAACGGCGGTTACTAGGTTGGTAAAAGGTGGGGATCGAAGCAGGAACCCTCAGGCAATCCAACCCAACCAAGTCCAGAAGAAGGGGGGCTATGAGTAGCCGTTGGATGTAGCCTGTTGTTACCACTCTACTCAGGTTTTGTCTCATGGGGTGGTTCCATCTAGTCCTAAAACTGAACTCTTCATCTGGATCTTCCCAGTGACTGCAGCTGGGAACCGACCTGGCGACTGCCTGAAAAGACAGGTGACAGGAGTGACAGAACCCAACTTGGCACTAGTAGTGTACAAGTCCTGCCCTTTTCTGGCCACGAAACGCTCAATGAAGAAAACACTCCTAGAGTCAGCGAGAGCGGGGGAGGATGACGACTCACTGACAGACTGCAACGGCAACCGACCCTGGATCGACACAGACAATGAGAACGATGATCCACAAGATACCTGAGCTTACTCCAGGATTACAGCTGTGACTGGTCCAAGGTAACATCCTATGCATGTCAGGTTTGTCAGTGACAGTTTAGTTATATTTTCGTTTTTCTTCTGTTTGTCTTTATTTCCTGTCAGCGTTTCCTGCTTTTCTCCCTGAGCGCTTTTTCCTCTCAGCTGGGGCTGATTGGCACCTGGCCACACCTAGTGTAAATCAGCCAGATGCTATTTAAACCTGCCTTGCCCTCCAATGTGTGCTGGAGTATTGTCATTGGCATTGTCGTTGTAGCTGTATGCTGTGTCCTGTTAGCGGTCTCCAGTTTTCCTGCTTGCTGGTTCCTGTTAACAGTTTGACTGTTACTTGTTCCTGGTTTGTTTTTTGTTTTTAAATTTTGAACATTAAATCATGTTTTCCTGCACCAAGACTGCATCTTGGGGTTCGTCACCAACACAGCTTGACAGAATACTCCAGCCTAATACGAACCCAGCGGAGATTTCAATGGCCGAGAGACTTGACGAGATTCTAGCAATGATGGCTAAATGGAGGAAAAGTTTGGCCTCAATTCAAGCCCTCTCCCACCCATCCCTTTTGTCTGTGGGCCTATCTGGGGACATCTGGGATTCGTACCTTGGAGGGGGGCTATGAGTAGCTGTGCAGGTGGGGAGGCACAGCTACGTCTCACCCCAGTGGGTCTGCCCTGCAACAGATGGCGCCATCCTCTCCGGTGGGTCAGCAGACAGCGCCATCCTCCCTGGTGGGCCAGCAGACGCCACCATCCTCTCCGCTGGGCCTGCAGATGGCACCATCGTCTCCGGTGGGCCAGCAGACGCCACCATCCTCTCCGGTGGGCCAGCAGATTCCACCATCCTCTTTGGTGGGCCTGCAGACGCCACCATCCTCTCCAGCAGATGAGCCACCTGCTCCTGTGACTCCGCCCGACGAGCTGCCTGCTCCTGTGACTCCGCCCGACGAGCCGCCTGCTCCTGTGACTCCGCCCGACGAGCCGCCTTCTCCTGTGACTCTGCCGATGACGTCGTCTTCCCCGTCTCTGGTTTCGCCCACGCTGCCGACGACGACATCTTCCTCGTCTCTGGTTCCGCCCACGCCGACGACGTCGTCTCCAGCATCGTTGCCCATGCGACCTGGAGCTGGCCTGACGCGGTGGCGGCCAGTAGGCACCAGCATGCGGACCACTCGTCAGCCATGGATGTGGTTGTTCCATGGCCGACCGCCTCGCCTCTTACGGCGGCATAATTGAACGTCTGGTATCCGTTATCGGAGGGGGGACTACTGTACCCTCAGGTTTGTCTCTGACAGTTTAGTTATGTTTTGGTTTTTCCTCTGTTTGTCTTTATTTCCTGTCAGCACTCTTATTTTGGTTGTTTCCTGCTTTTATCCCTGAGCGCTGTTTCCCCTCAGTTGCGGCTGATTGGCACCAGGCCACATCTGGTGTCAATCAGTCAACTGCTATTTAAACCTGCCTTGCCCTCCAGTGTGTGCTGGAGTATTGTCATTGACATTGACATTGACATTGTCGTTGTAGCTGTATGCTGTGTCCTGTTAGCTGTCTCCAGTTTTCCTGTTAGCTGGTTCCTGTTACCAGTTTGGCTGTTCCTGGTTCCTGGTTTGTGTTTTTTTCTTATTTTGAACACTAAACCATGTATTCCTATACCAAGCCTGCCGTCTCTGCATCTTGGGGTTTGTCACCAACACCACGTAAAAGCCGGTGGTACCGCTTATATGTTGGTGTTATCAATGGTGCCTAAGAAGACACCAAGGCCTGAGAAGACACCAAGGCTTGAACAAGTGCTTGATGAGAGCAACAGGAACTTTGCATTGACCGCTACTTCTTATGAAGCAAGTCGAGTATATCAAATGAAGTCCAGCAGCGGGACCAAAACCAAAGTCTGCAGGACATCAGTCTCCCTGCTCAGGCTGGGGATGAGTAACCAAGCAAAGTGGTGCCCAACCTGTCACAGCCTGCAACTTAGAGTAAGATGCAAGGACGAAAGCCACAAATTAGGTGGCAAAAATTCTGTGAGAAAAGAGAGTGGGAGACAATCGACACAGATATCAGCAAACTCCTCGGACAACTGAATGGAACTGTAATCAGAAAGCTCTGGAGAGTGGGAGACCTAATTTACAGCTATGGTGCAAAGTCATATGGAACTTTTATTTTTCTTCCTGTCAATGGGAGTGAAAGCAAAGAAAAAGGCTACGCTTTTGCTACCAGGGATTTTGATGAGTTTGACGATTTTTGACCACTGATTTGTGATCACAGCCACAGGAGAGTTACCTGTCATCTTCAAACTATTTTTTGTCCATTGAGAGGCACTGATACGCTGAAATAAAGCGAGTTGGAAGAGCCGTTAGCCTCAAGCCAACGGCTCCTTACCTAATTTAAAGCGGTTGCCTGGCAACCATAAGCTTCGGCAGGTTTGTAGCTATTTTAAAGTGCCTCTGACGACGCAGAGTGATATAAGTTGACAGGCTGACACCTCAAATTGATCTCTGAACGGTGCAAGGTACAAAATTGTTGAAATAAACAAGTTAAAAGTGCCTCAAGTCACTGAAGAAGCAACTACCGTCAGATAGCTGACTCAAGAGGCAATGACGTCAGCAACCTGCTGCGATGTCAAGACCTAAAAGAAAAACTCACATCCCAAAACTTTCGGTGTCATCTGAATCAAATGATTCTCTGGACGCAGGTAACAAGGGGGAGCAAGATTTGATGTTGGACACAGGACATGATTAACCTGACTTTTGCCAGATCCTTGTAGTTTGCTGAGCTCCACACAAGGATCTGGGCTTGAGGGCATTGCAAACTCCTTCAAAATAGCAAAAAATAATGAACCAATCAGGATAGCCGCCGGGATTTTATAGATGTGACGTAGTGCGGAAGCGACTGTTTGATTAAAACAACAATGGTGGCACGCAGCGAGGAGTCATGTGCTGACATTGATTCTACTGTTGCAACTGTTTTGTGACATTGATCGTCTGCTGACATTGCTGCATTGTTTCAATAAAAGTTCTGTAACTTTTCGCTCTGTCATTATCCAATATGCCGGCTGTTCTGTTTTGGATTTCCCAGCGTCGCTCTCATCAGCTTCACAGGTTGATTTCGATGTGAGTGGTTGAAGTAGCACGTCATTCAAGGTAACGGACAAGTGGATTATCCAATCACATACAAAGATTTTTTTACAAAGCCCCGCTTTCTGAAATACATCCCCTATTGAGAAGTCCCAGATCCTTGTGTGGAGCTCAGCAAACTACAAGGATCTGGCGAGCGTCAGGTTAGGACATGATGGGAATCAAGACATAATGCTTAAAAAATTGTCCATGATATAGAAAGAGCAAGAACAAAACAAAAGGCAGACCTGGAAAGAGTAAGATTAGAACATAAAGTAGCTCTGGAAAAAGCAAGAAGAGAACTTAAAAAAGAACTTAACCCTTGTGTGGTGTTCATATTATTGATACTCAGCCAGTGTTTGTGAGTCTGATGGACCCGTTGAATTTTGTGGCTTTTAATGCCTCACAATCAAACACTTTTATGTTAAAATACTGAACAGATGTTTACCTTATCCCAAAAAACATACGTAAGGAAGTGCTTCAAGAGCCTGGTAAAGGAATACATTGTCTCCAGACTCCCCCCCATTCGACCTATACCAGTTTGCTTATCGCCATAACCGCTCCACAGAGGACGCCATCTCCTCTGCAAACACCTGAGCTTAGAACATCTAGAAGGAAAGGACACACACATGCGGATGTTATTTCTGGACTAAAGCTTGGCGTTGAACACCATCATCCCGCAGCACTTGGTGAGCAAACTGCCCCCCTTGGGACTCAGTACCCCCCTATGCAACTGGCTGCTTGACTGGGCAACAACACCTACAGTGCCACCTCCCTGAGCACCGGCTCCCCCCAGGGCTGCGTCCTGAGTCCGCTGCTGTTCACATTGAGGACCCAACTGTGCCAGGTCCATTACTAACCCCATTGTGAAGTATACAACAGTAGTGGGCCTCATCCATGACAACAACGACATGGACTACAGGGAGGAGGTGAAACATCTGGTTGTCTGGTGTAGAACCAACAACCTTGTCCTGAACGTCCACAAGACAGAGGAGATCATATAGGGACGGCGTGGCGCAGTGGAAGAGTGGCCGTGCGCAACCCGAGGGTCGCTGGTTCAAACCCCACCTAGTACCAAACTCGTCACGTCCGTTGTGTCCTGAGCAAGACACTTCACCCTTGCTCCTGATGGGTGCTGGTTGGCGCCTTGCATGGCAGCTCCCTCCATCAGTGTGTGAATGTGTGTGTGAATGGGTAAATGTGGAAGTAATGTCAAAGCGCTTTGAGTACCTTGAAGGTAGAAAAGCGCTATACAAGTACAACCCATTTATTTATTTATTTATCATTGTCGACTTCCGGAAGCACCAGTCCAGCCACGCTGCACACTTCATCAACGGCACAGCGGTGGAGATGGTAAGCGGCACCAAGTTCCTGGGGGTGCAGATAACTGACAATATGACCTGGTCCCTACACGCCAGAGCTCTTGTAAAAAGAGCTCAGCAGCGCATGCACTTTTTGCGTGGGATGAAAAGAGCACAGCTCCTTCCCCCCTTTCTCACCACATTCTACAGAGGCACTATAGAAACCACCTGCATCTCTGTCTGGACTGGAGCCTGCAGTGCCTCAGAAAGAGGTCCGCAGCCTCAGTAGCAGAACCTCCAGGTTGTGTTACAGCTTCTTCCCTCAGGCTGTAAGACTCTTGAACGCATCATAAAAATCCCCTCAATTCCCCCCCAAGATGGATTAGCTCGCTGGAATATAAAGACAATGCAACATACATCCATAAACCTGGATGCATATGCAAAAGTGCAATATATATTAATCTGTACAGTAATCTATTTATTTATATCTGCACCTTATTGCTTTTTTTATCCTGCACTAGAATGAGCTACAGCAACAAAATGTTGTTGTTGTCTGTACTGTAAAGTTCAAATCACAATGACAATAAAAAGTGAGTCTAATTGTAATATTGAGTGTTGCAATATACTGTCATAGTGACTACAACATATTTTTTTGTATTCGCAAACCTTACAAAAACAACTGAATCTAGTAAAACTCAAATAAAAACAATATTACAGGCATTTTTAGACATAATTTGGTTTTGGAGTTATGTAAAAAAAAAAAAAAACTAACTTGTGTCTTTGCAAACCATACAAAATATAATTTTTATTGTAAACCTAACATAGATACATTTCTTCAGGCATTACTAACCATTTTGAATATGTCAGAATCAGAATCAGAATCAGAATAGTTTTTATTGCCATTGTTTGAGAACGGGTTCACAAACTAGGAATTTTTCTTGGTGCAATCGTGCAACATAGAAGACATATAAGACAGAATAGGTAATAAGATGAGCTGTAAGTCATCAGATTTTGTTGTTGTTCATGTCTCTGATGGCCGAGGGGAAAAAACTTTTTCAGGTGGCGGGAGGTGTGGGTCTGGATGTACCGTAGTCTCCTGCCTGAGGGGAGAGGGGAGAATAGTTTGTGTCCAGGGTGAGAAGAGTCAGCTGTGATCCGACCCACATGCCTACTGGTCCTGGAGGAAAACAGGTCCTGGTGGGATGGAAGCTTGCAGCCAATTACCTTCTCAGCAGCACGTACGATGCGCTGCAGTCGATGCTTATCCTGGACTGTGGCGCCGGGGAACCACACGGTGATGGAGGAGGTGAGGATGGACTCGATGATGGCTGAATAAAACTGCACCAGTATCTTGGTTGGCACCTTAAGTTTCTTCAGCTGCCACAGGAAGTACATCCTCTGCTGGGCCTTCTTGATGAGGGAGCGGATGGATCATCTCCACTGTTTTCTGGGCGTTCAGCTCCAGGTTGTTGAGGCTGAACCAGGACGCCAGCCGGTTCACCTCTCTTCTGTAGGCGGACTCATCGCCATCTGATATGAGCCTGATGAGGGTAGTGTCATCCGCAAACTTCAGCAGCTTTACCGACTGGTGACTGGACGTGCAGCACTTTGTATAAAGGGAGAAGAGCCAGGGGGAAAGTACACAGCCCCGAGGAGTACCAGTGTTAGTGAGTACCAGTGTTAGTGGTTCGACTGTCCGAGACAATCTTCCCCAGCCGCATGTGCTGTCTTCGGTCCGTCAGGAAGTCATAGATCCAACTGCAGAGGGAGTCGGGCACGCTGAGCTGGTAGAGCTTGTCTCGTAGCAGTCCAGGGAGGAAGGTGTTGAAGGCACAGCTGAAGTCCACAAACAGGATCCTTGCGTAGGTTCCTGGGGAGTCCATATGCTCCAGGATGAAGTGAAGGGCCAGGTTCACTGCATCATCCACAGACCTGTTGGCTTTTCGGCAAACTGCAGTGGGTCCAGGAGGGGGGCGGTGATGTCCTTGAGGTGGGGCAGGAACAAGGGCTCAAAGGACTTCATGACCACAGACATCAGCGCAACCGGCCTGTAGTCATTGAGTCCTGTGATCGGTGCTTTCTTGCGTACAGGGACAATGGTGGAGGTCTTAAAGCAGGACGGCACGTGGCGTAGCTCCTGAGAGGTGTTAAAAATGTTAGTGAAGACAAGAGCCAGCTGATCAGCGCAGTGTCTGAGGGTGGAGGGGGAGACATCATCTGGCCCGGGGGCCTTCCGTGTGTTCAGCTTCAAGAACTGCCGGCGTACACCCTCCACATGGATGGAGAGGGCCTTTAAAGTCCTGTGATGTTCTTGGAGTCCTGTGATGTCCTTGTCGTCCTATAAATCCTTTAATGGAGTGCTTGCGTTGGTGGGGAGGGTGATGGTGGGAGGAGCAGAGCTTTTGTAGTGGAATGTCTGAAACTCAACTGCAGACAATGTGGTTTTAGTACAAAAGTTTTATTTACCCATTAATCGAAATAGTACAAGTTGGATTAAATTGCCCATGCAGACAGAAACCGTCCTCCAGAGGAAGCAGAATCAAACAAAAAACATGCAAATTATCTGTCATCTGTTGGTCCACTGCTTTTTTTATATGTCTCCTAATGTGTCATGGTCGAGTTGTTTTTGCCACTGCTGGGGCCAACACATCGTGGATCTCCTAGTCATAACAAGCATTCATCAATCAATCAATCAATGGTTATTTATATAGCCCTAAATCACTAGCGTCTCAAAAGACTGCACAAACCACAACACAAACCACTACGGCATCCTCGGTAGGCCCACATACAGTAAGGGCAAGGAAAACTCACACCCAGTGGGACGTCGGTGACAATGATGACCAAGTGGCACGTCGATGACAATCATGACTATGAGAAACTTGGAGGGGACTGAAAGCAATGGATGTCAAGCGGGTCTAACATGATACTGTGAAAGTTCAATCCATAGTGGATCCAACACAGCCGCGAGAGTCCAGTCCAAAGCGGATCCAACACAGCAGCGAGAGTCCCGTCCACAGCGGAGCCAGCAGGAAACCATCACAAGCGGAGGCGAAACAGCAGCGCAGAGATGTCCCTAGCCGACACACGGGCGAGCGATCCATCCTGGGTCCCGACTCTGGCCAAGCGGTCCATCCTGGGTCCCGACTCTGGACAGCCAGTGCTTCATCCATGGCTATCGGACCGGACCCCCTCCACAGGGGAGAGTGGGACAGAGGAGAAAAAGAAAAGAAACGGCAGATCAACTGGTCTAAAAAAGGGAGTCTATTTAAAGGCTAGAGTATACAAATGAGTTTTAAGATGAGATTTAAATGCTTCTACTGAGGTGGCATCTTGAACTGTTACCGGGAGGGCATTCCAAAGTACTGGAACCCAAACGGGAAACGCTCTATAGGCCGCAGACTTTTTTTGGGCTCTGGGAATCATTAATAAGCCGGAGTCCTTTGAACGCAGATTTCTTGCCGGGACATATGGTACAATACAATCGGCAAGATAGGCTGGGGCTAGACCGTGTAGTATTTTATACGCAAGTAAAAAAAACCTTAAAGTCACATCTTAAGTGCACAGGAAGCCAGTGCAGGTGAGCCAGTATAGGCGTAATATGATCAAAATGTCTTGTTCTTGTCAAAAGTCTAGCAGCCGCATTTTGTACTAACTGTAATCTTTTAATGCTAGATTGGGTGGGACCCGAAAATAATACGTTACAGTAATCAAGGTGAGACGTAACAAACGCATGGACAATGATCTCAGCGTCTTTAGTGGACAAAATGGAGCGAATTTTAGCGATAATACGGAGATGAAAGAAGGCCGTTTTAGTAACGTTTTTAATGTGTGGCTCAAAGGAGAGAGTTGGGTCGAAGATAATACCCAGATTCTTTACCGAGTCATCTTGTTTAATTGTTTGGTTGTCAAATGTTAAAGTTGTATTATAAATAGAGGTCGGTGTCTAGCAGGACCGATAATCAGCATTTCCGATTTTTGGGCTTTGAGTGGCAAAAAGTTAGTGGACATCCATTGTTTGATTTCATTAAGACACTCCTCCAGCTGACTACAACATGGCATGTTGGTCAGCTTTAGGGCATGTAGAGTTGGGTGTCATCAGCATACCGGTGAAACCTAACACCGTGTTTGCGTATGATGTCACCTAGCGGCAGCATGTATATGCTGAAGAGTGCAGGGCCAAGGGGGAACTCCACACGGTACCTTAACAAAGTCCGAGGTCATATTGTTATGGGAGACGCACTGCATCTTGTCAGTAAGATAAGAGTTAAACCAAGGAAGGGCTAAGTCTGACATACCAATTCATGATTTGATACGCTCTAATAAAATATTATGATCAAGGGTATCGAAAGCAGCGCTAAGATCGAGGAGCAGCAATATAGATGACGCATCAGAATACATCGTTAGCAATAGATCATTAGTCATTTTTGCGAGGGCTGTCTCCATAGGGTGATTTACCCTGAAACCGGATTGAAAGGTTTCACATAGATTGTTAGACGCTAAGTGTTCATTTAGCTGCCCTGCAACAATTTTTTCGAGGACTTTTGAAATAAAGGGAAGGTGAGACACCGGTCGGTAGTTTACCATGAGGTCAGGATCGAGGTTAGGTCTTTTAAGGAGAGGATGAATAACCGCTTTTTTGAATGCTATGGAAACAATGCCAGAGGAAAGTGATACATTTATAATATTTAGCACTGATGGACCTAATAATACAAAGAGCTCCTTGATAAGTTTCCCAGGAAGTGGGTCAAGTAAACAGGTTGTTTGTTTTATTCCACGTTGTAACAATTCTTCTAATGTTATTTCCTCAAAACAAAGAAACTATTTTGGAGGGCAGTAGCCGCCGTATATACAATTGTATCTGTGTTAATAGGACCCAGTTGTAGCTGGGACGCATTGTCTTTAATCTCCTTTCTAATGACTTCAATTTTCTTATTAAAGAATTGCATAAAGTCATCTGCTGAGTGGGTGGAGCTACTGGAAAGAGTCCCTTGTTGGGTTAGCGATGCTACCGTACTAAACAAAAATTTAAGATCGTTTTTATTAAGGTGGATGAGATTTGAGTAATATTTAGCTTTAGCTAAGGTAAGCATGTGTTTATAAGTTATTAAAGCATCATTCCATGCTTGATGGTGCACCTCAAGTTTAGTCGTGCGCCATTTGCGTTCCAGCTTTCTACATAATAATTTCTGAGCTCTAGTTTCTTCTGTAAACCATGGGGTACGCTTTTTTGGAGCCTTTTTTAACTTTAGAGGTGCTATGTTATCAATGGTTTCGCGCAGGGCGACGTTATAGTTGTTAGTGAGGTTATCAATAGAGCCCACATACTTTGGGAATGGTGCCATTACCGAGGGCAGTAGGTCAGCAAGAGTTGTCGTTGTGGCCGTATTAATGTTGCGGCTGTTACAGCAGTTATTATTATTAGTTTGACGAACATGCATCTGAACTTCGAATTTTATAAGGTAATGATCGGACAATACTTTAGTATACGGGAGTATCATAACTTTGGAAACGGTGATACCCCTGACAAGCACTAGGTCTATCGTATTACAATTGCAATGCGTGGGTTCATTTATTATTTGTGTAAGACCACAGCTATCAATTATAGTCTGGAGCACTATGCACGGTAGGTCCGATGGGGTATTCATATGGATATTAAAGTCCCTCATTATAATTATGTTATTGGTGTGCGTCACTAGATCAGCAACAAACTCTGATAATTCATTGATAAAGTATGAATAGGGCCCTGGAGGGCGGTAGATAACAGCCGGGTATAGAGGCAGCGGTGTGACAGACCTTATATTAAGCACCTCAAACGATTTAGATTTATTATTTATGTTAGGACTAAGGTTAAAGTTTTTGTTGTATATTAGTGCGACCCCCCCCCCCCCCCCCCCCCAACCCTTTTAAGGGCACGGAGGCAATATGCGCATATGTATAGTTAGGAGGAGATGCCTCATTTAGCGCAAAAAAGTCGTCGGTTTAAGCCAGGTTTAGCTGAGACCGATGACGTTAAGATGGTTGTCTCTGATAACCTCATTAACTAATAAAGTTTTGGGAGACAATGATCTTATGTTTAAAAAAACCTACATTATAGGTAGTGGACTGTTTTAGAGAATTTTTGATCAATTTATCCGTGGTAGCAATATTAATAATGTTGTGTTTATTATGCATAGTGCCCTTAAAATAATTACTACCATATCTAGGAATTGATATGACGGCAATTTTCCGATTGTTTGTTTGGTGCTTTGATAAACTGAAAGCATCATAGTTTGCCACTTCAGTAGAACGCATCTCCAACTCCGAAACAATCAAAGGAGAAAAAACTTGTTCTAACTTAACTGACTCCTTACCCAGATCAGCCGTCTCGTATCTTCCATTTAAATCCGGATCCAGGATGGAGGGAAGTGGTGTTCTGTGGGGATTAGCCTTTTGCTTTGTTTTTAGCCCCGCTCGGCATCCGCGTTTCCGATCACACCGCTGGCGTCTGTTCCATAGACGGCCTCCGCCGGTAATATACTCCGCTGCTTCGCAGGCCGTTGGATGTAGCCGGCGAAGTATTCCCGTGCTAGCTAGCAGGTCTAGCAAGCATGCGTCTATCAGTCCAAAACGGCCCGATCTATCGACATCCAGAATTGTCTGGCAGTCGTAAGTGATCACGGAGTGACCACGCTGTAAGCCAGCCATGGAATTTGCAGAATTGTCCGTTATTTCTGCCAAATGTTCCTTCTTTACCAGGAGCTCCGCGATGTCGCAGCCCATCCGGGCGACGCCATCTTGGAATCATCACATCACATCTCTTATACTGGTTGGCGCGACCCCAAATTCAACTTTCCCTTACATTTTGCTTCCCAGTGATTCAAAAATAGGCTTTTGGATGGACTTTCTTTTTCGGACTTAAACATACACAAAATATCAATCAATCAATCAACGTTTACTTATACAACCTTAAATCACTAGTATCTCAAAGGGCTGCACAAACCACAACACAAACCACTATGACATCCTCGGTAGCCCCACCTAAGGCCAAGGAACACTCACACCCATTCGGACGTCGGTGACAATGATGACCCATCGGGACGTCGGTGACAATGATGACTGAGAACCTTGGAGAGGACGAAAGCAATAGATGTCGAGCGGGTCTAACATGATACTGTGAAAGTTCAATACATAGTGGATCCAACACAGCCGCGAGAGTCCAGTCCAAAGCGGATCCAACACAGCAGCGAGAGTCCCGTCCACAGCGAAGCCAGCAGGAAACCATCCCAAGCGGAGGCGGATCAGCAGCGCAGATATGTCCCAAGCCGATACACAGGCAAGCGGTCCATTCTTGGTCCCGACTCTGAACGAGCGGTCCATCCTGGGTCCCGACTCTGGACAGCCAGTACGTCATCCATGGCCATCGGACCGGACCCCCTCCACAAGGGAGAGTGGGACATAGGAGAAAAAGAAAAGAAACGGCAGATCAACTAGTCTAAAAAGGGAGTCTATTTAAAGGCTAGAGAATACAAATGAGTTTTAAGGTGAGACTTAAATGCTTCTACTGAGGTGGCATCTCGAACTGTTACCGGGAGGGCATTCCAGAGTACTGGAGCCCGAATTGAAAACAATCTGTAGCCCGCAGACTTTTTAAGGCTTTGGGAATCACTAATAAACTGGAGTCCTTTGAAAATATTGTATAAATTAATCACAATAAAGTCAGAAATTCCACTACAAACCCTCCTTCCAGGGTTCTGGAACCCTGGACCATACCGATTTCTGACCAAGGCCACTTACTTAAAATTTTTACCACAGATAGAGTCAAAAACCCCAATGTTGTTATGTGGGGCGAAACTTCCTCTATGACCCTCGCTGAGCGATCGCTGTTTTCAGCCTGCAGTAAAAACCATCTCACAGAACATAATCTCCCTTTGTTTTAGTAAAATGGAAAAACAGAATACGTTTATCATTAACATCATTGAACTTAATTAGATGAATATATATATATATGTACTTGCTTATTCAGATGTATTTCACATTAATGATCAATCAAACAAAATCTGTTTAAATGATAATAGACTTATGACTGTAAGCTGTTGCAGAATTCTTTCTCCGGCATTTGCAATGAATGTAGTTACCAATATGATTGATTACCAATTGATTTCGAACAAAACTGAATTTCGTATGAGTTCATGCTCGAGTAGTGCTCGTGTAGATTCCAGGTGGTGCCACAGGCTGGTGGCTTGCCGACACCTCGTTGGGATTTTGGCCGTCCGGGTGGAGAAGGAGATCCACTCAAACAGTACGGCTTTGTCTCTTTTTGGGGTGTGTGTGTCTCTGTACATTGGGTAAACTGTGCAGGGGCATGTGCGTTCTGGCCAAGATGGAGAAGGCAAAATGGGGGGTTGGAGCTGTTGGTGCTCGATCCAGGTCCTCGGCTTGCTTCAAGGCCTCCTCGCAGTTTGGTACTCCCGACACCTCCTTCAACAGCTGCTGGAGGTCCGACGGACACATCGTGGCTGGCAACCTTAGTTGTTCTCGTCATCGCTGGCAAGGTGTTTTCGTTCCTCTGAGGTTCCTCCCAGTCAGGTCTCGGGAACAGGTCTAGCATCCGACTTTGACCCAGACTCTCTCGGTGGGTGGAAGGGAATCTGGAGTGGCGGCCTGTCATCCTCGAATCTGCACAGAGGAACTGACACACTAATTCTGCATCTTTTTTATATTATAATTACCTTTTTGGTCTTGCGCTGAGTCTTCCTTCCTTTGGCAGTTATGTCCTGGGAAGGGCCGATTTGTACGTAGAACACAGGGTGAAAAATGTAAAAGCGCAAAAACAATTGTATTCAGGGACATTCAATTGATCATTAACGCTAATGGCAACTTGTCAATCAAATTTAATTTGGTTTGTGCACAGATTTTATCCAATTTGTTTTGATATTCTTATTCATCCTTTTCAACATTACCTTGGGACTGAGGATGAACCTATTTTCTAGTCCAAGAGCCTTTTCGACCAAGGCTTAATAAGTTTTTATTTTTAAAATGGTTGCCGTTGTTTAACCTAATCTTTTTGGGGAAACAATGCCGGGCTATTAATTTCTGAATTGGCATCCATCTTTGAGGTTGGGGTTGTCCCCGCCAACCACTGTAATTATCAATTACATGAAACTTTGACGCGCTCAAACTTGACACAGTCCAATTTCACCTCCTCCCCCCTCTGTCTCTGAAACAGGGACAGTGTTAGTTGTAGTAGCAATAGTAATAGTAGTAGTGGTAGTAGTAGTAGTAATAGACGTAGTAGTAGTAGCACTTTCAGAAACATCCAAGAAAAAGAAAAGGCAGCTGATTGTCAAATGCAGCAAAAGCAGAGGCGGAGGACAAGTCATGTTTGAGGTCAATGTTGGCTTTTGCAATAGTAATTTGATATTTTACAACACATAGTGAATTATTGTGGCCTCAAAAATTCACTAAGTAGTTCCTTTAATTTAGTCAATATATGATAGGACAATGCACAGAAACATTGGTTAAAAACAAATATGTTCTGTACTGTGGCGGGCACTAATACTATTCTCACACCCAGCAGAAGGGGTGTGGTTTGTTCTCCTGGGAGACACTTTAAAACTGCGTTGTGTTGTGTTTGTCAGATTTTCTCATGTTGGCAGTCTACAATAAAGACCTTGAAGAGACAACGTTCTGTTTCTTGCATTTGCCACATTGGTGACCCCAACAATGTTTCGCGCAGAAGAGGTGTCTTCATCAGCCATGTCGCCCCATCTCCAGCAACCTGTGACTCCATCTACCTGCGTGCTTCCGGAGTTCTGGCACAGCGACCCGGCCTCATGGTTTCAGCACGTCGAGTCTCTCTTCAACCTGCGAGGGATAACCGGCGACGACTCCCGGTATCACTTGGTTGTGACATCACTCGACCAGGCAACCACTTGCCGCGCGATGCAGTTTTTGCGAAACCCTCCACGGAGCGGCAAGTACCCCGCCCTCAAGAACTTCCTGCTTCGGAGGTTCACACTGTCTGACGCTGAGAGGGTGGATAGACTTCTTTCCCTGCCGGGTCTGGGCGATGACACCGCCGTGGATTTAATGGACAGTATGCCGTCGCTGTTGGGCTCCGAGGAGGACGGGTTCATTTTCCCTCATCTTTTCTTGCGGCAGCTTCCACCTGCGGCCCGTGCGGTGCTTGCTAACTCCACTTCCCTGGCCTCCCGCGATTACCGGGGCTTGGCTGAAGAAGCTGACCGGGTGCTAGTGGCTTCCAGACGGTTTGCCGTGCAGAGCGTGGAAGCGCCCCCGCTGCAGACGACGGAGAACGCGGACTCAGCGGTAGTGGCGGGAGTCGCTACCCGGGAAAGGCGCGGAGCAAGCCAGTGCTTCTTCCATCAACGTTTTGGCGCCAAAGCCCGACGGTGTGTCCCTCCTTGTTCCTTCAGGGCCCCGGGAAAACTCCATCGCCAGCGTTCAGTGGCGGCTCTGGGCGCTGGCAAAGCATGTGAGCGGCTTTTCATCGCTGACTCGTCGTCAAGGAGACGTTTCCTGGTGGACTCCGGTTCGCAAGTCAGCCTGCTACCTGCTACAGACGCGGACAAGGCGACAGGTGGCTGCGGGCCGCTGCTGAGTGCCGCCAACGGCTCATCAATCGACACTTTCGGCTCCAGGTTGGTGACTCTGTGCTTCAATGGACGCAATTTCCAGTGGAATTTTATCATCGCCTCCATCACGGTCCCCATTATTGGCGCGGATTTTCTTTGTCCTAATGGACTGCTTGTTGATATTGCTAACTGCCGATTGATTGATGCTGTGTCTTTTTCATCTTTTACATGTAAGGCAGGGGCACTTGGACCGTTTACACACGCTAATTATTCGGTATCTGGTGACGTTTTTCAGCGTTTGCTGGCGGATTTTCCGTCATTAACCACTCCCGCTTTTTCCACCGCGGACACTAAACACGGCGTCGAACATTTTATTCCCACGGTAGGCCCGCCAGTTTTTGCGCGCGTGCGCCGTCTTGACGCGGCTAAACCGACCATTGCTAAAGAGGAGTTTGCTACTATGGAGCGTTTAGGCATCGTTAGGCGTTCTAACAGCCCGTGGGCTTCGCCCTTGCACATGGTGCCTAAGTCAGATGGTTCCTGGCGTCCTTGTGGGGATTTTCGCCGCCTTAACAAAATCACAACGTACGACCGCTACCCTATTCCGCACATCTAGGACTTTTCGGCGCGCCTGGCTGGTGCCGCCATTTTTTCAAAGGTAGACCTAGTTCGCGGTTATCACCAGTTTCCGGTGCACGCCGAGGACGTGCCCAAGACTGCAGTAATAACCCCGTTTGGGCTTTTTGAGTTCCTGCTTATGCCTTTTGGCCTGAAGGGGGCAGCACAAACATTTCAAAGATTAATGGACTCAGTGTTGCGCGGGCTCAATTTTGTATTTGTTTTTCTTGACGACATTTTGGTGGCGAGTCCTTCAACTGAAGAGCACCAGTCACATCCAACACAGGTGTTCAAACGTCTTGACGAGCACGGCCTGATGGTGAATCCTTCTAAATGTCAGTTTGGGCTGTCGGGAGATTGATTTTTTAGGTCACCGTATTTCGTCGCAGGGTGCCATTCCTTTGCCTTCGAAGGTGCAGGCAGTGGCGGATTTTCCTCGTCCCTCCACTGTCAAAGCTCTACAGGAGTTTTTGGGCATGATTAATTTTTATAATCGGTTCCTTCCGCGCGCTGCCCACCTCCTGCAGCCTCTTTATGGCGCCCTACGTAACAAAAAGGCTAGCGATTCCCTCGAATGGACTCCTCAGCGGGTCCAAGCTTTTCAGAGGGCTAAATCCGCACTCGCAGGGGCTACTCTTCTCGCCCATCCTGTTTCAACGGCGCCCGTGGCATTGACGACGGATGCGTCTGATGTCGCCGTGGGTGCTGTGGTTGAGCAGCGGGTGGCGAATGTGTGGCAGCCTCTTGCGTTCTTCAATCGCAAACTGCGAGATAACAAGCGTAAGTACAGCGTATTTGATCGAAAATTGTTAGCACTGTATCTCGCGACACGCCATTTTCGTTTTCTGTTGGAGGGTCGATCTTTTAAGGCTTTTGTTGATCACAAACCCCTGACATTTGCCATGTCAAAGGTCACGGAGCCTTGGTCAGCCCGTCAGCAGCGTCACTTGTCATCCATCTCGGAGTTCACTACGGACATTCAGCATGTGGCCTGTCAGGCCAACCCTGTGGCTGACTGTCTCTCACGCAAACTTGTGTGCCCCATGCAGCTCGGTTTAGATTTTTCGGGAATGGCCGCTGACCAGCCCGACGACCCCGGCATCCGCGCACTCAAAGCTGAAGGTACGGCACTTGTGCTCAAGGAGGTGGTGGTGCAGGATGGCGGTCCCGCCCTCCTTTGTGATGTGTCCACTGGCCGCCCTCGGCCTGTCGTCCCGGTACACTGGCGCCGCCGGGTTTTTGACGCAATACACTCCCTGTCACACCCTGGCGTTCGGGCTTCCGTCAAGTTAGTTGGTGCCAAGTTTGTTTGGGCTGGCCTTAGGAAGGATGTTAGGCAGTGGGCTGCCGCATGCGTGGCATGTCAGCATGCCAAGGTCCACCGGCACACTAAGGCGCCCCTCGAACCATTTACGATTCCGGTCAGGCGGTTTGACCACGTGCATGCGGACTTAGTTGGGCCCCTCCGTCCGTCGCAGGGTTACACACACTTGCTAACGATGGTTATTGATTCTAGAAACGGTGTCAGAAATTAAATTCTTAGGAGTCACCATTGATAATAAATTAAGCTGGAAACCACACACAAGACATATACAAAGCAAAATCTCCAAAACCATCTCTATTATCAATAAATCCAAATTCTTCTTAAATTACACAGCTCTGCATTTATTGTATTGTTCATTGGTCTTGCCATATCTAAATTACTGCATAGAAATTTGGGGCAACAACTACAAAACTTCACTACATCCCCTGGTTACACTCCAAAAACGTGCGATAAGAATTCTACACAAGGTGGGATATTTTGACCACACAAATATTTTATTTTTACAATATAAATTATTAAAACTGCCTGATCTAGTTGATTTTAATACAGCTCAATTACTATTTAAAGCAAACAAAAAGGTTCTACCTGCCAATATTCAAAAACATTTCAAACACAGAGAAGGAGTTCATAATCTAAGGGGGTGTAGTATCTTTAATATTCCAACAGTAAGAACTACGAGGAAAAGTTTGTGTGTCTGTGCGTGGAGCGAAACTTTGGAACGGATTGGATGTGGGGCTCAAGCAATGTCCAAATGTCCATCAGTTCAAAACAAGATACAAAAAAATGGTATGGGCAATGTATATGAATGTGAACATGGATGCCTAAGTGTTAAACTCCAGCACTGGCTAATAATGATTATTATTATTATTGTTGTTGTTGTTATTATCATCATCATCATCATCTTCATTATTTTATATTTATTATTGTCATCATTTATTGTCATTGCTATTGATATTGTTCATATTGTTATTATTATTGTTATCATTATCGATATTATTATTGTTTAGTCATTGTTGATATTATCATTATTATTATTACGTCTATGACATCACCCAACTAGTAAAACTATATGAATTAGTATCAACAAGAGGAATACATTGAATTGTGTGTGTGTGTGTGTACAAACAATCCTATATGCAATTTGAGTAATACTAATTTTCTGCCAATGTAAAAACAAATATGAATTCTGACTAAAGAATTGGTGCCGATGGAAACTAAGAAAAGGGATTTGGGTACACTATCTGGAGTACAGGGCAGGCGAGTGGGGGATCGTATGTTCGTGGATGACTCCTCTGGCAGGGGGCTCCCCCCGTCTCTTTTAATGCACAGCATAGGACACATAGCAAGAGTGGTCCTCAGGTCCTGTTGATCAGGGGCAGTAGCTCCACAGCCACAGATCCACTATTAACCACTAATATCACAGTCAAAATGAAAGCTTGTTCCCATAGGCACCATAAACTGTTAATAATGTTTAGACAAAAGTGTATATTATATATACTATTATATTTATAGTATTTATATTAGGTGTGTGTGTGTGTGTGTGTATTTTGGGTATATGCATGTGTGTATGTATGTGATTATGTGTATGTATGTGTATATATATATATATATATATATATATATATATATATATATATATATATATATATATATATGTATTGCGCTCTACCACGGTATCGAGCACTATTCTCTGGATAATCCAATCAAGACATATATATGTATATATATATAAATTGTATATATGTGTGTGTATATATGTGTGTGTTGTGTACATATGTGTGTGTACATATGTATATATGTAAGTGTGTGTGAATTTAAATGTATTTTATATAGACAATATATTGCAGCAACCACTGAATTGAATTATATTATATATATTATCGTATTATATATTGTATATATATATATATTGTATATGTATGGGGGTGGGACCTAATAAGTTTACTTCTTCCCACTCCCTTTTGAGCCAATCTTGACATCTACAAAAGATTAGTCACATGTAGTGTTTTCAATGTAGGTGTAAAAATAATGTATCTATATATTTCTTTTGTATTTTATGTCATTCTCTTGTTTTGTTTGCATGGCTCAAAATAAACCATTCATTCATTCATGGTAGATCGTACCACCAGATGGCCTGAAGCTGTTCCTCTTTCCTCCACTGCCTCTGTAGACGTTGCCCGTGCGTTTCTGTCGGCATGGGTTGCGCGTTTTGGCATGCCATCCGATATCACCTTGGACAGGGGATCCCAATTCGTGTCGGAGCTTTGGTCAGCGTTGGCGCAGTCATTGGGTGTACAGGTGCACCATACTACAGCCTACCATCCCCAAGCTAACGGTTTATGTGAACGTTTTCACCGATCACTTAAGGCGGCTTTGTGTGCGGCCGGCGCTCGTGGATAGCAATTGGGTTGACCGTTTACCTTGGATTATGCTCGGGTTGCGCTCGGCCCCTAAAGAGGATCTCGCTGCGGCCCCCGCTGAATTGGTGTTTGGTCAACCACTCCGTGTTCCGGGTGAATTTTTACCTGAGGGTGGTGCCCCGCGATCGTTTCCCTTTTGGCCGAGGGAGTCCTTGGCTCCTGGCCCGGTCCACCACTGTTTCACTAAATCTTTTGTGCCATTGGAGCTTAAAAATGCCCGTTTTGTTTTTGTTCGTCACGACGCCACCGTTCGCCATTCCAACCCCCTTACGATGGCCCATTTAGGGTGCTGGGGGGGGGGGGCTAGGACCATTCTCACACCCAGCAGAAGGGGTGTGTTTTGTTCTCCTGGGAGACACTTTAAAACTGCATGTTGTGTTGTGTTTGTCAGATTTTCTCATGTTGGCAGTCTACAATAAAGACCTTGAAGAGAAAACGTTCTGTTTCTTGCATTTGCCACAGTACCAGATTATATCTAAATAGCTACTTTCCATCTGCAGTCCACGGCCACCTAAATTAAAGGAATACAAAAATCATGCAATAAAATTATGACACTCATTAATCATAATTAATAATGTATATATATATAAATAATAATCCATAACTAATCAATAAAACATCATAATATAGCATGTAATCAAATTAAGTAAAGTCATAAACTGCCCTTTCACTAACACATACTAAATATTTAATACAACCACAACTTATTTACATCATCACACAAAGACAATGCATGCTCTTGTTCACTTCCGTCATCATTTGTAAAAACTACCATGATTTTAACAGACACAGCTCACAATTTACAACAAAAATGCTCTAATGGATCAATATAATACACATTAAGTTGATATGTCAAACACTATGCCCACCTTTAGTGACCGTGTGAGCAATTTTGAATGCTCCAAAGCCCATTTTTATAACTTAATTTTTTCTATTCCTTTTGTTCTAACAGTGAAAAGGCTAATTGGTCTGTACTTGTTGTACATGAAAGTCAGCCCCAGACTTTAGTATAAGCATTGTAACTTTGTTCCTCAACTTTTAAAATTATACGACCCGTATTTAGACCTGTTTTTATTTCTATTTTGACAGCTGAGTCCCTATATTTCATTAGAATCCAAATTGTTTCATTAGTCCAAGGTATTTTTATTTTACCACTTTTCTTTCTGGGTTTTGTTTTAGTGTATTTACAGATGATCTCTTTGATTTTTGTATCTAATGTAATTCTAGTAGGGCTGCTTATCATTTGTGTCATGTAGAAGCCCGTTTATAATATCCTTAAATTTCTTTCTACGTGACTTATTTAATCAATCCAGATTAACGTCCCTCATAACGTTCAATTCTTTCCTATTGTGTTGTTCGAGGATGTCTGAAATGAGTTGAGTAAAATGTCTTTAGCTGTGGTTGGTGGGTATGCTACAATTACCTCAAAATACATTTCTGAGAAAAATGTGATTTTAATTTCAACACCCTCAATATGATCTATTGGTAGGGATAATTGTTCACTTTTAATATTTTCCCTTACATAAATCAAAACTCCTCCCCCCTTTGTTACTTGATATTGTTATTTCTGTAATATTATACCCCCGGACATTAATTAGAACAAAAGATGTTGCAGGTTTTAACCATGTCTCCAATAGACAAAGGTACCCCAAATAAGAGTCTGACACAAACTGCCGGATTTGTTCAGTATGGTTCCTGTTGCAAAAAGTTGAATGATGCGGACACGTTTGTTATTGAATACTTTCAATCAGACTTTTATCTCTAATCGACTTTTTGTATGTAATAAGCAATTATAGTTATATGATATGCTTAAATGTGTTGTTTTAGCTCATTTTAGCTCAACTGTTGTGTAGCTGCTACTCCTCCTGCCGCCTACAGCAGGAGTGTCCAAATTGCAGCCCATAGCTATGTATTTAACAGACAACCGAAACAATTGAACATGTGGTATTTGGGTGTTTGTTCAATCAGCGGCAGCTACGCCTTGTTTTATCATTGGTTATCTTTGGTTTCGTAGGCTGGACAGAGAGCAAGGGAACAATGTGGGACAGCATTTGTGTCCATCCTATACCATGTCAGTTATTTGCAAAAATATGTCAACATGAGCAGCCACACCCTGAGTTCTAACATATATATATATATAAAAAGGAGTCAAAGGCCTCCTGGTATGAGTCGTCTGACTGATTATGATAACATATCGCGGGTCGGGTGTATGTACACACGGAAACAGCTCAGCCAGCCAAGGTTTTCACTGATAGAACATTTCCAGCAGGAGTTCGGGGCTCAGCAGGTGTCAGCCTTGGTGGGGGTGTCGCAGCTTGGTGGCCGTACCGTCAGGTAACACCAGGAAGGTCCCTTCTGTGTGATAATGAATGTCAGGGTACAGTTTGTAAAGCACGACATTACCAGGCAGGCAAGGTGTGCGCAGGTAGATGAGTGAGTGGCACTAGTGTCAATCACAAACTGCTAACATTGTTCGTTGACATTTAGGTCCAGCAGGGGTCTGTTTGTATCCCCTTCTGGGCATCCAGCTGTGAGCGTCCTTTGCCATACCTTTGTTTGTCCGGTGGCATGATGGTCCCTTTCCCATTTGGAAACGTTGAAACAGTCCTGAACCCAGTGACCAGGCTGGTCATAGGCGAAACAGTTTCCACCCCGGTTTGACCTTGAAGCACCGCGTTGTGCACCACCCAAGTCCATCTGTCTGGTCTCACATCTGTTGCGGATTCTTTTCTTCACCTGCTGGAACTCAAAAGGAAGGTCGCCCACTGCTGAATATACTTTAGCTGATTTTTGACCTTTCGGTTCTTTTGACATTTTTGCTTCAGAATTTGTAAATTAAGCAGTTGTTTCCCTGTTACTCTATCTCAGCCTTATTGTTGTCCTCTTGCTTAATCCAATTCTGCATATCTCGTTTAAAATTACAGCATTAATTGTCCCATTAAATGTTAAATATTTTTTTAATCAACTAAAGATTATCTTATAAGTTAATGAGACTGTCATTTGTGTCTATCAGTTGTGACACTCCACACAACAAAAGCATGCATTTCATTCCATCATTATTTTGATAGCGCAGCCCACACACATCTACAAGGTCGTCTGCTAAGATAAGCTCACCAACACTTCTGTCCTTTGTAACACTTTTATATTTTGATTCTATATTATGATTATTAATCTAGCTTTTATTTGTAATCATCATTCAACACTATTCAAAGCAAACGGTTTTAAAGGTTATAATTATTCAATTTATAATATCAAAAGTCTAACAGAAAACTTTTGAGATTTTAGTGTGCCACCTTATTTGTCCTGTCTTAGCTCTCCACCCAGATGTATGGTGTAATGCAATGTCTAAATAAAAATAAACTACTCCAATCTAAAAAATGTTAGTCTACACTATAAAGTTAAACGACTTAAAACTTACTTTTATTATATTCATTTTCAAAACCACCTCTACCACAGCAGACTTTTTCCTCACAATCTTATCTCATTACCCCATCAATTGTAAAACCATGGCAAAAGAGGTGTTTCACAACAGTGGTTAAATATTTATTTAAGTAATAGATCTCAATATGTGGAAATTAATAAGACTAAATCACAGCCTTAAAGAATAACTTGTGGGGTTCCACAAGCCTTGTTATTTGGACCTAAGTTATTTATACTTAATTTAAATGATATTTGTTCAGTATCTAATAAATTAAAATGTATCACGTTTGCAGATGATACAAATGTATATTGTTCAGGAGAAGACTTGAAACCGCATATTGAATATATAAAGGGAAAAATATCCAAATTCATTGCTATTCTGTATATAGTAAGACACATGCTGAATAATAAATGTCTGCATATGTTATATTATTCTTTTTTTTCTTCTATATTTAACATATTGTTTTTGGGGAAATGTTTATGGAACAAATATAGACCCAATACTTGCGTGCTACTATGGACATATCAATCCATTATTTATAAGTTGTAATATGCTAAAATGGTCAGATATTTTGTTTTTTAAAAATAACGGACATTATATTTTCAGTAAAGAACAATAGCCCTTCTAGCTTGTATTCTTAGCTTATTTACATTAAGAGGGGATATTGATTTCTGAAATAGGTCAAGTAAAAACAACCACAAAATACAAATGCATTTCAGCTCCAGGAGCCAACAACCAACCAAAAAAAGATAAAAAAACAAACTTGCAGTGAACCACCATTAACTGCATTCTACCTTCATTCGTCACTTTTCTTATCTTTTCTTCATCTTACTTTTTCTTTACAAACCACATCATGTATCCATCTTTTCCTTATACTTTCCCACAATGTTTCTATTTCTATTATCCTCTACTAGACACCATCCATGTAAGGTTATAACCATCCTTTTTCTCTTCCTTTTTCCAAACCATTCTCTTCACCTTCCCTTCACACCTCTCCTGCTCTATCTCTCTTTTTCTCTCTTTCTCACAATAAAAACTTGCATGTAATACATCCATTTTTCAATTTATCGCTTTAAAAACATATCAATCCAAAATAATTCAATCTTATAAAACACACCAGAGTCAATAACAATTCAAACACAGAAATCTATAGAGGCAGTAATAAGTATAAGAAATATAAAAACAAGCTAATGGTATACTGCGAACATCTAAGAGGGAATACTCCAGACAATTATTAAACAAGAACAGAAACAACATGAGAACAACATGGGGCATCCTAAACAGCATCATTAAAAATGGTACTCAGAAGGATTACTCCCAGTACTTTCTAGATTGAAATGCAAAAAATGACAATATTAACCAAATAGTTAACATTTTAATGATTACTTTTTTAATATCAGACAATATCTGGGGCAAGATGATGGGTCAATTTCATTACTTCCACAATTCTCCAAAATCATGGAAAAAACTATTAAATAGATGATTAGATAAATGTATCAACAAAAGTAAGACGGTCGTGGAGAGAACCAATTTGGATTTAGAGCAAATATCTCAACATCAATAGCAATAATCAAAGACTGCTGATCTTTATACAAACGACATTTGTAAAATTACAAAGGGCCCAAAATCAGTTCTATTCGCAGATGACACAATGACTCTCTATTCAGGAGAGAACACACAAAAGATAACACAAACTGGCCCATTTGGCACATGAATGTGCTATGGTAAAGAAGAAATCAATCTGTACATACTTTAAAAAAAAGGATGAGAATCTTTCTTCTGACACACTGGTCCCACAAAACAGGCATTTTATTTGTTTACTTTCTATTGGCCCAAAACAATTACTGGAGGATTTATGTAATATAATAAGCGATGATGCAGAGCGGGATAAAAAAAAGTTTTTGAACTTCTGCACACTGTTGAAGAAGTCTGTGTTCAGACTATCAGGACAAAGCAACTTGAACATTTTGAGCATATCGCTTAAGGCCTTATCAGTGACTTTTTGACAGTTTACATAACCCATGATGATCAGAAGGCACTCTGCCATGGTTTCTGATGCTTTGTCATGTATTGGTTTGTCTGTTGTGTCCTTGAAATTTGACTCTTCTGCACACTCCTCACTCAAACTATCTTCAAATCCTTCATTAAACGTATGTCTGTCATTGTACAGCCAATCCCCTATATCAGGGAGAGCTTCCTCAAATGATTGAGATAAATCATACTTAGCATCGACATGTAGTTCAGTTGTTAGGCCATCAGGAGGATCTGTGAGGGCTGATCTGGAAAATTGTTTTCCATTGTCTTTGATAGTCAGAAGTAGAAATATTTTCATGTGCTGAAATTAAAATAGAATACAAATCATTAAAGGTTTTTTTTTATAACATTTTGTCACAAGGCAAAACGTATAACATCTCAGCATATCGCTCACATTCTTACACTCAAAAGTTTGTCATATTTTAGCAGGATTTGCTTCGTGACAAAATTCACAACAAAACAATAGTCAGACGCCCTGCGATGAGGTGGCAACTTGTCCAGGGTGTACCCTGCCTTCCGCCCGATTGTAGCTGAGATAGGCGCCAGCGCCCCCCGCGACCCCGAAAGGGAATAAGCGGTAGAAAATGGATGGATGGATGGACAATAGTCAGACACAGAAGACGGTGGGTGTACCTGGCAGGTAGGGAGAGGCTTGATGTTCCAGAGTGGTACATCCTGCATGGACACCTGAAGGTTGGATGTCTTCCATTTGAAGAGCAGTGTTTTGGGCTCCTTCAGGAGGCACCGCCTCCTGCAGTGTTATTCTGCTGCTATCCCCTGACACAAAGAAGAGGAACAAAAAAACTCAAAAGACTAAAATATATATTTTTTTAAAAGACAAAAACATGCAAAACAAGAAGCAAGTTGACATAGATTGAACACATTATACAAATCCACCTAATGGAATGCATTTACTTTTTTCCCACATCTTGATCGCATTGTAGTTAATGTTTACATATCTTCTGTGTTTGTGGTAACACATAATCCACAGTATTAAATGTAACTCATCACAATACAACACACACTATTAAAACAAAGTTGTGGATGCTAATGCCAATCATTAGTAAATACACAGCATCAAACCAAACCTATGAGAAAGGATCTTGACGAGGGATGCAACATTATTGTAAATATTACGTTATTTTGGTTTCAAAATTCTCACAATAATGCCGTGATGTTTGACGGTATCAAACGAGAACTCCAGTGGGTGTGTTTTTTTCTGACAATATTAAGTAGGCTTATCTGAGAAGTAAACTCGATCTCCCATGATAACCCGAGCAGTGTGGGACAACAAAGTTCAAACAGGGGACATTATATAGGGGCGAAGAAGTGGAAGTGTGCAGGAGTGACGGGAACGTTTGTGCTTCGGTGATCCGAGGAATTGTTGCTGTGAAATATTTCTGTGCCTATAACTGTCGTGCTAGTTTGACCTTAAATAAAGTCTGCATACTGCAAGGTAAAGCATGCCACGTTCATCCAGACCATTTCCATGTCGACCCAGAGCTGTTGCAGTTCACCAGAGGAAATATGGACATGCACAAAATAAGAAATTTGCCGACACTTCACACCACAATGTCTACAATAAGTTATGGAATATGAGTAATATATTAGATTGAGTTATATGTTAGAACCATTATTTGGAAAATATCATTGATGTGAAACCAAGACGTCAGCAAGGGACAATATCCATTTGTGAGGTATTTAAATGATTAAAAGTCAAATTATTAGTTAATTCTTAAGAATCAGTATTCTACAAACTAATACTAACATTTCCATTGCAAATGACAGTTTCTTAGGAAGTTAAAAGTAAAAAAACAAAATGTCATATCACCGTTACTGTGACCAAAATGATCACTGTTTGCATTATAATCGCAGTATTGTTGAATGTACTAAAAATGTAATCACACCCACAATAATACCAAGTTGTATTAAAAAAAAAAAAAAAAAAGGACAAACACAGTATAGTTTTTTGGCTAAAGAAACATTATTGTTCTACATTAGTTACACTGCAAGTTTACTGTTAATGTCAGTTTAAAGACACATATTTGAAACTTTTGTTGTTTGTTTGTCTTTGTGTGTTACTTGAAATTCTGGAATTCTGCACCATTCATTTGCACCTAAAATACCTGTTTATAATAATAAATATGATTACAACATATGAACATCATGTTTGTGTTCAATTATAGTAAGTGCGTTTAGCCTAAACATTCTTGCCACTTCATTTAACACCATCCATTTTCTACCGCTTATTCCCTTTGGAGTCGCGGGTGGCGCTGGTGCCTATCTCAGCTACAATCGGGCGGAAGGCGGGGTACACCCAGGACAAGTCGCCACCTCATCACAGGGCCAACACAGATAGACAGACAACATTCACACTCACATTCACACACCAGGGATCATTTAGTGTTGCCAATCAACCTATCCCCAGGTGCATGTCTTTGGACTTTGACATTTTTGTAACAATATCTTACTGTGGCTTTAACACTGTGACGATATCATACCGTGAAATTTTGATATTGTTACATCCCTAATCATGACCTGATGTTACCTACCAACCTTAACTTGAAGGTGAAAGGTTCAAAAAACATTAATTACACATGCTGAGATTACTTATATTTCAAGTTTCATTCTTCATACGTGCTACTGTAATCAGGGTAAAAGAAAGCAATATTTCCATGCTTGTTCCTGACAAACTGTGGACAGCTTTGTATCCTTCTATCTGGTCTGTAAATCTCAATCAGAACTAATTCACTTAAACAAAGAACACACATATACATGTAACTTACTTAGCCATTGCTCATCAGTCTCCACATTCACATAGGTGGTTGCAGGACAGGATGACTGCAGGAAGAAAAATAAAATATCATATATTATATCTGCTGCCAGTTTAATGCACCACAACTATGCCAGTCTACTCACCAACTTTACAGTCCTTCTTGATCATTTATTTCAGTCGACTTCTTTACCAGTTCTTCTCCATCGTTTTCCAGGTTTTCATTTTGTCATTTCGACACTCCAATACTATGTAAATACAGACAAAGGTTGCTGGAATATACAGTGGAGCTTCTAGTAAATGTAAAACTCTATATTATGTTGAAGCAGTGTATGTTCAGTAATTTATATTGTTAAACTTCAAATGTTCTCTGAACGTTTACTTCTATCATTGCTGTTTCACTATGGGATGTATGAAGTGTAGCTTATCACTTGAGATGCCTCGGTGGAGGTAACTAACGTAGCCTCTAGCAAGGTGGTTTTGCCGTTGAATGCGGCATTTATAGCTATATTTCCGTAAATCAGTGACGTTATAGTAGTTTAATAAATACTAACTCGTGTATGTTAAAGTAATTTAAATACCAAAACAAAAACAATAAATGGTATTACTTACTTGCAGTTGTTATTCCTTCAGTGCCGAATTGTTTCTTCAAGTCACATCCGCCCACTAAATGCGCATGCGTGTTTTCCAGGTAGAGCAAATATGATTGGACAGATTCATGGGGCGCCGTGCCAAATCTCGCGAGAGTGTTGTTGAGATCCACATCTCTGACTTTAGATAAAATTGATTTTCTCCTTATATGACCATCTGAAAATAGCCATTTTTGGCTATGAGTAACTTTCAAAGGAAGGCAATTTAGAAAATGTACGCTTTCTATCAGACGGCGGCGGACATCAGTTAACGTCAGAAGAAAAAGAGGCGGGGAAACAGTAGGTGGCGTAACATTTGAACGTTGTCTGTGCGCCTACCTTAAACTAAAACGAGGAAGAAGAAGAAAGCGAAGAAAAAGAGAAGAAGAAGCGGGAAAGTTTTTGGAAACGACGGTCGCAACGCTTGCGACATGAGACTTGGATAGGTAAGTATGCTAATATTTTTTAGTTGGTCAACCATGTAATGTTGTGAAATGAAAATATTTAACTGTTGTGACAACGGAGTGGTCCTTTAGCAGGCTGCGGTAATGCTAATGGCGTCTGCCCAACAAGTAATGTTAGCATACGTAATGACCTTCACAGTTGGATTCCACAGTGCATATTAATTTGGGGGGCTTAACTTAAAAATGTTTTACAATACTGTTGTACGTAAAGTGACAATCGACAAAGGAGGCCCGGGTTGCATTTTATTGGTAAGGCTGGCTATTTGCAATAAATAAGAGATTACATCCAAAAGTATTCAATGATTAACCAATTTGCCCGGCCATTTTGAAAGCAGCAGTATATTTGCTTACTAGGTGGCAGTGGCCGAGTATGTTTTGTATCATGCTATCGATTGTATAAACTGCATATATTTAGGAATATAAAGTAGGTATGTGTCTAAAATGTTAAACATTCATTAAATGAATCCGGTATTATCAGACAGGTCTTGTTAAGACTAGCAACATGATATAAGAATAGTTTTCCTGTGATACATGTTTAAAAACTTATGAATGTTTTAACCTGGTCAAAATGCACTAATAATGGTCAACCTCTTCAATACAAAGTAATTTGTGCTCGAGATTATATTTATGACCTTTTTGTTAAAAATACTTTAACTTTCCTAATATGTACCCCATTATAAAAAGGTGCCATCAAGCCCACTGCACCTCAAAATATATACAAATTAAAATAAGAATTAAACTGTCTGGGTTAGGATTTTTTTTACTATAGCCAGAACGATCATAAATAATCATTTTGTTTACTTGTTTTTAACAGAAGTTAAATATGATTCACCATAAAAGTTAACATCCATATCGAGTGACCCCATATATGTAAATAATTTCCATTTATATTATAGTTCCATCCATATATTTTCTACTGCTTTTCCCTTTCATGTCGTGGGGGTGCTATGTCCTATCCCAGTTCCGCTCGGGCGAAAGGCGGGGTACACCATGGACAAGTCAACTTAGATCGACAGACAACATTCACACACGCGTCAATTTAGTGTTGCCAATCCTCAGTTTGTGATCCAAATTTATTTTTTCATTTATAGCATGGACCAAAAGGAAACGACTACAAGAAAGAGGTTAAGAGTTCCCACAAAGAAAATGAAGGACCTGCATAATTCTCCTCCCCCAATGGAGCAATCTGGTAAGTTTCTATGTATGTGTGGCAAAGCGGACTACGGTTAAGCCAAATTGCAGTACATGTAGCTAACAAACTGGAAAAAGGACTTTATCAGTTTGTGTAGTATTTAAAGAACAGCTGAGAATGCCACCTTGGGAAAGTCGCCCCAAGGAAGTCAGGTAACAGTACCCTAATTGTAATGAGGCCACACACCTCTAAGACAGCAATGGGCAAGCTCTTCCTACTGCATCTGCTTTAAAATGCAAATAGGGATGGGGAGAGGGAATAATCCTAACATTGTTGTCCAAATGAGATGACAAATACCAGTCCAATTTTTATACTCAAATAAACAATTTTAAACACTTTCTCTTTTGCACTTTCTCTTTCAAATTGTTTGGCATTCGTCAGATGGGAGGACGGTTATACCGGCAAAATCCTTACAGGAGCAGACATTTTGTCAAGAGATGAAGCTCCTGTGCAGATCTCGGATCTTAAAACAGGAGATTCTGTTTTAGCAAAGTGGTCAGATGGTAAATTTTATAGGGAAACTGTTGAATATATTTTAGGAAAAGATCAGACTCAGTCACCAAAAGGCTGCCAAACTCCACAGGAGTCATTTTTAAATATGTTGGAAGCCAGTGAGCCATCACACTCAATATCACGGTCTGACACCATTACAGTAGATCAGAACCCACTGTCTGAACATGATAATATTACAGCGCTGAATCTATCAAGTGACGGGGGACTTGTAACAGGCAGCAACACTGCCTATGGGTAAGCTTGACATTTATCACCTCATGCCTATGGGTCTACAAGTTCAAAAACTTTAATCTTTAGCAAATTTACTGAATTTCGAAACCAAAAAAAACCAGCATTAATTTAAACATTATTTTATTTGCCATCAAATCCTTGTTTCAGTAAATAGTATGTTAATGACAAATACAAATATTTGATGTATTAAATTGCCCAAAACCCAACATCTGTATCCACTCTGATTTCAGGATTAAAAGTTCTAAACTTGTGGACCCTGAAAAAATGTTTTTGCCATCATGTTATTACTTTTTAGTTTTGATCAAAACATTCATAGAGTGTAAATATCCACTCTACAATCTCATGTGTCAAAACTAGGGAGTAACAAAATGAACATTTCATGCCATGGTTACAATTGTTATCACAGTATTGATGAATGTGCTCAAGAAGTACTTGAACACACACTGAAATCTTATAAACAAATTTTATTTGTGAAAAATTAACACAATATATACTTTCTTAACAGTTTTTAAACATTCAGTTTCACGTCAAAATGAAAATTCCGTTTTTTTTTTCAGTTAAATATAAATAAGAATATGTAAAATATATAAAAATATAAATAAAAGTAGTGTAAGGATGGGAGTTCAAGGATGAGTGTCAAAAAACGGAGCTAACTTCTTATCAGCAATCAAGTATTAACTAAACACTTGTAGGTTCTCAGAGCAACACTCATCGGAAATGTGTCCAGTAAAAACCTGTCCGACCGGAGCTTTCAACAATAACAAAAATTCCATGGATGAATTAAGTAAACAATATCAAAAAAATAGGATCCAAACAAAATTGGTGGAACGCTCTCCTTGGCCGCAGGTACTTGCTGTTGCTCTGCCTAAACACCACACTGAATTTCAGGACAGGGACACCAAAACAAGCTTGGCTTGCTGGTTAGCATAATTATCATTATTGAGCTAGCTTACTTGTTGTTGATACTGTTACATGATTGGCTGTTGGCGTGTCCCTTCCATTGCTCAGTAAATACTGTTAACTGATTGTCTGTTGTAGTATGTCACTTCCATTGCTTAGTGACACTTCCTGTTTTCTGTTTACTGGGTTCCCAAACCGCGAGTGACCTCATGCAGCGAATCATGCTGGCTCGAATATTTTATCGAAAGCATTTAATATTGATAATATTATGTGTCTATCGCGATGTATAGTTATTGTTTTATTGGCCCAGTGCTATGTAGTATTGATTCTTAAAAAATATTTTCTGGGCTTTTGTCGGAGCCCTACATGCGGATGGAAATGTTCCTCTTTTTTGTGAATTTTCCTCCTCTTTTGTCAAAGGGTGCTCACATGCCTGTGCTTCCTTTGTGGAGAAAGGAGGTAGGGCGGAAATCTCAATAAGCAATAGTTTAAAAAAAATATATATTTAAACCAAATATAAGTATTGGTTTGACAGTTTATACTTAATTGTACATTTCATAAATAATCCTGAGATATATAAAGTAATAACTTTTTTGTGATAGTCGTCAATGTTATGTATAACTTAATATTAAAAAATCTGTCATAATCTGTTATTTGTTATTGTTGACTAAGTGAGTCGTCTATTTCCTTGCAGTCAAGATGATTTAATCTTCAGTACTGGTCCAGTTCCTTTGTCTTTTATGTGAAATGTTTTTGTTAAGGAGTACTGTACAGAACGATTATAGATATAGTCAATTTTGGTCATGGTACATTTATTTTCAATATTGGTACCGTCCATCTTAGAATGAGGAGAACAAATCATTTATACACTGCTGATTTTGTAGTTCGAGGTCTGTTACTTATATTATTATTTTTATTAATATCATTATAGGCACACTTCAATTGTAAGTGATAGAATCCAAAACAAAAATCAGTAAAATCACATTGTATGAATTTTTTAAAAGTAATTAATTTGCAAATTATTGCATGAAATCCATATTTGATACTTCAGAGAAGTAGAAGTTACTAGGTGATCAATTCCGTGGAGATAAAAAAAAGCAAGTTACTTGAAAATAATACAATGTGTAATTTGTGTTTTGTTTTAGATTTTACAGAGCCGCCAGTCTATTAAATACTTGTTCTCCTCACTCCACATAGACTAAGGTCCACTTTGGCCGCCGCAGGTTAAAATATACTGTAGGTCATTTCAGTAATTTTTTTGTAGTTCAGTATTTCTCATCTCTTTTGATGTTGTGTATACATATATGGAAAAATTGGGTTTATAGAATTGTAATTTATGGTTCAATGAAATTTCAGGATAGGTTTACCAGAGAGGGAACCATTGGTCCATCACCCTACAGCGACAATACAGCCATCCCATCACTGTATGGCCTCCACATCAATTGTCAATTTCTTTACGGAGGCCATATATCTATCACCATATGGCAGGGGTGTCCAAAGTGCGGCCCGGGGGCCATTTGGGGGCCCCCAGGTCATTCTTTAACGGCACATTTTAAAAATACAATTGAAAAAAAATAAAAAGTGATAAAAAGCGCAAACAGGTGAAATGTAACAAGAAAATGTTGCAATGCTTTAATAACACAAAGCTGCCATCCAGGCTGTTTCTTTCTTTAAAAAATAATGAATCAAAATCAATGTCATTTTGAATTATTGACCTATTCAAAGCTTCAATTACGTCACATTAAATATTCCACTTTAAGATATTTTTGGGGGAAAATGTTGCATATTTTGTGTTTTGCCATATAAAAAAATGAGCTGTTTTTTTTTTTTTTTAAAGAAGGGCCTAAAAGAAACAAACAAAAAAAATAAACAACAATAAAACTTCTAAAATTGACGGATATATCTGAAGTTGATCTCTAGATTATAGTGCTAAAAGTAAACAGTGAAAAAATGTATTATTTATTTTTTACCACTTTAATGAGTGAGAAACTTTGGGATCCCCAATTATTTTAGTGTGAATTGTTTTTAAGTGTCATTCCTCAAAAAATAGTAATGAATCAAAATCCAAAATTAAGGCTCCAATTATTTCAAATATTTCACCTAAAAAAGTTATTGGATGAAAATATTGCATATTTTGTGTTTTTTCCATTTTTTTTTTCCTAATGTTGATCTAGAGATTTAAAACATGAATAATGAAAATAATAATAATACTGAATAATGGCACATTTTTTATATTTTTTTGGACCAAAACCCTTTGGGGTCCCTTGGATCATAACTAAGTGGAGGCCTAAATGTATATTTTTTTTATACATATATTGTATTGGTTTTTAAAATATGAAAATGGCCCCCGCTTGCTATGATTTTTCAGTGTGCGGCCCTCAGTGGAAAAAGTTTGGACACCCCTGCCATATGGTCTCAACATCAAAGGTCCATTTCCCTACGAAGACCATGCATCCTGCCCATCAACCAATGGCCTCACCACCGAAGGTTGATCACTCTATGGAGGCTGTATACCCCGCCCATCCCCACACGACTTCAACACCGCTGGCCCATCACCAAATGTCCACAACACCTCTGGTCCTTCACCTGGCGTACACAATAGCTTGCCACCTGAGAATAAAAACGCAGCTCTCCTGGCACCAGACAGGAGAGATGCAGGCAACTATCTGAGAGATGCAGGACACTATCTGTTATCAACCACAGGCAGAAAAATCATGGACGCCATGTGTTGGATGTAGGGAGGAGTTGGAAAAAATCAGGCGAGAAAAGCAACGAACCAAAGAAGTCCTCTTGAAAATAGGTAAGTACCTAATGCTAATTCATTCATGATGTAATTGTTTTGTTTACTTAAACTTGTGATTTGGCCTTGAACACATTATTTTCTCATTCCGGTATTTGTGCTATTTTTTCCCTTACAGATCCGGGCCAAGTCAGAGTACTTCAAACTCTCCGCGACCTCGTTGGAGACAAATACAGCGACGGCCCTCCTCAACAATCGGACCAGCAAGAGCTCTTTCCTGAGAGCGGCATATTCATATCATCGTTCCGCCTTGCTGTGATGAGACATGCTTCAAAGCCCAAATGTATGCGTTTATTCCGCGCACTTTTTGACCTCTTTTTTTACAGTAGAGGAGTGTCCCTTTTGGTCGCCCTGAAAACAAACCTGCAGGAACACGAAAGCGCATCCTTGACCGGAAAAAAGTTGAAGGAATCCTAAGTAAGTTTTCCCAAACTGAGGGGGTTTTCAGGCCAAAATTGGGTAACAATAATTAAATAGAAGTTCAATATGAGAAATGTTGATCCCTTATCGATTACAGCACACTGGAAGTATAACTCAATGTTACATAATTACAATTTGTGATTGACTAAAAACTAGCGTTATGATGAGCAATATAGTGTTATGTCCATCAACTTGAAGTGTGGTTGTGTGTATTAATGATTTTGCGTAAATGAAGGCTTTAAACGGCAATAAAAAACATTAAATGCATTGCCCAGAGGCATTTAAAAAATGTAATACGATTGTAAGACATGGCGGACAGTCAATATGTCAAACGGTAAATAAAAATTAACTTAAGAGGGTTACGGTCATCGAAATTGTTAGTCTGTCTGTGTGTTTCTTTTTTTAACTGCGGCTGTCAAACTGCATACAACAGGTATTGTAAGGTGGGAACACGACCAAAACACTGCTTCAATAAAGCAAAATGAAACTGCTTTGGGGGCATAAACTTTTCCATTCTTTGGTCACTGTAGGCATGTAGTCCTTAACTGTGACACCATGTCAGGATAATGGAAAAGCTGAGCTTTTTTCATACACCGAGTCGTTTATTTCAATCATCTCCACTTCAACACATATGAGCTAACTTGCCTAACATTAGCAACTGTTGTGACGCAAGTGCCTCAAGTGATCTACGCTATCCTAGTAATGGACAAACAAGGCAATTTTCACAGCAGACCACAACTCTTTTATTCTCTGACATTCCCACAATAAATGAATACAAGTTCCTTCAGCTGCCGGACACTTGATACATACTTGCTATTTACTGTAAACATTTTAAACAACAGAAAAGGTGTAAAATACAGTAAATTCAATATGTTTAATTCCCATAGCTTTTTTTCAAATGCATCTTATTGGCATTTTTACCAATATTGTTCTGTATTTTTCTAAAATGTTTAAATCGATCATCCATTTCCAAACACATTCATAATTTGCAATCCTGGTATGATGTTCATTTATTATTCCATAAAACCTTTTAACTATTTTAAAACAAATTGTATCCTGATTAAAAATGGTATCCTCCAGTTTGTGGCTATTATAAGTCATATTTTCAGTGAATATATATATACTTACAGCATGTTTCAAACAGACACAACTAAATAAATGGCTAATGGGTATATTATATTGATCATCTGATGCAGAATTGGATGTTTGTTTAGAGGGTTTAAGTGCAGTTCTCCTCTAATATTTTTGATGGTCGGAACCTTTTAATTAGCGATTGTCTACGGCCATGCACACAGTCAAAACACCAGATGCTACTCCACAAAAATAAATAAATAAAAATACATTCTCCAATTAAACAGCTTTGTAAGCCAATTCTAATACACTAGATAGTAACAGATAATGTAAACTTTTCAACTAATTAACTTGTCTAATGCTTGCAATTGTGTGTGTACAGATAATTGTAAGCTTTTGACTATATATAAAAAAAAACTATATGCAGTCGCACATGGGCATTACATTTTTTTAAGTACCAAAAAAATGGCATTAAAAAGCATTACATTTGAATTTGCATTATTATTGTTATTGCCTTGCATAAATTTGATACCTGTAGAAACTGATGTGGGACAAAATTACGAATGGCTGTCTATCTGTGTTGGCCCTGCGATGAGGTGGCGACTTGTCCAGGGTGTACCCCGCCTTCCGCCCGATTGTAGTTGAGATAGGCGCCAGCGCCCCCCGCGACCCCAAAAGGGAATAAGCGGTAGAAAATGGATGGATGGATGGATGATTATTATGTTCTTGCCTTGCAGCGTATGTCCTCAGATGCGGTACCCTTCCTGATTGGGACAATATTGAGGAGGCCAAGCTCAAGAAAGCTTTGGTAAACAAATGTCGGGCCAGAGCCAGTTTTAAGTAGGTCAAGTTCATTCTATGGTAGGATGTTTCCTTGGTAAACATTTTAAATATTTTGGTCTAGGTTTGCGTAGTATATATTGTAAAAAAATGCCCTATGATGTAGCTTTTAGTGCCACGTTATTCTGTGATAATGCATATTGAGGTGTGCTGTGTCAAGCAAATTTGGCATTGATGCTACCTCACTAACAAGCTAGCGGCTAATATCCCTTCACAGTGCAAAGTTTTTTCCAAATAAAAAAAAATAATGCAACCGGAAATGACGCAGTATGTTACTGCTTACATAATCAGGTATATTAGTAGCTTTTGTAACCAATTTCAAATTATTTCAATGAACATTTGTGTACCAAATGTTATATTGTTATCGCAGGAGGCTGTTCTATTGTTTACAACAGTGTTTCTTAATCATAGGGCCGGGGCCCACTGTTTGGCTGCGAGTACCCCTTGGAAGCCGCCGATAAATGTCTGTTTCTTAGCTGTGGTCCGTCCATATGGGCAGCAATGGTACTCGGTTGTCTTACACTTTAGTGTAAGATTACTAATTCAGTGTTTATATTTCAGTTGGTTCCAGACCCCTGTGTAGTGGAAAAGTTGGTCGTGTCCCAAGGTAAAAATGTTAAGTATCCCTGGTTTTCAATGTTTGATTATTTTTTGTATGTAGACCAGTTCCAGACAGCGCGGTTACAATTTTATAAATGTATTTCAGTTTTTGCTTGGAATATTTAAAAAATGGAAGTGTTTTTTTACTGAGATGAAGTCAAGTGTTTTTTTAACTAAGGTACATGGTTTGCTCAACAAGGAGTTAAAAAACTACACCTGACTTTTTCACAATAACAAAGTGAGTACTTAAGGTCAAATTCATTTATTTTTGTATTTGTTTTATTTTTTGTATATTGTTTTCTATGTTGTTTTAAGTATTGTGAATGTCAATATGTACATTATGTATGTACTAATTAACTACATTTACATTTTTGTATTTAATCTATTTTTATATTATATTTTGTATTTTTGTGTAGCCAAATAAAGTGACACACCTTTCAATATTTTAGCATTTGTTTAGTGTTATTTCTAATTAAGTCAGATGAATATTTAAATTGCACTCTCAATTTGTTCTCATGATTCTCAAATTTGAGATATGATGGTAAATATAAGAGAAATAATCAAGACATGAAAAAGACATACATAAGATCTCTTTTATTGCTCATACATCTCATTTCTTTCTCTTTTTATTATCCTTCAAAATACAGGTAAATGACACATAATTGAGATCAATGGCATACACATATGAACTCTCGTCAGTGTATCCCACTTCTCAAATATTGCTCAAAGAGTTGTCTCAACTTAACCTCCTTTGTCTCAGTGATGTCTTGTCTCTTTTTAGCTTATTTATTGCTCCTAAGGGTCACTTAGGAGCAATAAAAGAGAAACAATTGATCACAGAATTAGACAGATATGAGAAGCTCAAAATATTCTCAAGATACGAGATTAAGCAACAGATGAGCAAGCAAATTTTTGCTATGGGCATATCTGAGTTACTCTGCAGAACTATGGGAAAACAACTACAAATGTGCACTACATTCGTTAACTTTGCCACAAAAAGATCAATTAGACTAATACATAATGTTTGGTATAGAGGGAATACAAACCCTTTATTTATTGAGTCAAAAATGTTAAAGTTCACTGATTTGGTAAAATTGCAAACAGCTAAAATGGTGTACAAAGCAAATCATAACCTGCTACCAAAGAATGTACAACAATTCTTCTCAACTAAAGAGGAGAAATATAACCTTAAAAGAAAATCTAATCCAAAACATTTGTATACTCGTACAACACCAAAAAACCTTAAGCATATCTGTATGTGGAATTAAATTATAGAATGGATCAAGTAAAGAAGTAAAACATTGTACTGATATGATCCACGTTAAGAGGCCGTTCAAATTAATAGTGCTTCCAAAGTACAAAGAAGAAATATTATTAGAAACACTTTCAACCCTATTGAAAATAAGCTATTCTTAATAATAATAATAATGGATTATATTTATATTGCACTTTTCTATTATTAGATATTCAAAATGCTCACATCTCAGTATGTTAATAATGACTGAATTAATTAATTACCTATTACAAAACTGTTGTATGACACATTCACGGATGTCATTCTACTATAATACTATAAAAAGGTCAGTAAATTAATGTATATATTTGTAAACGCTCTGACCTGGGAAAGGGGTAGGATTAAATAAGCTTTGCTTCTTCCTACTCCTTTTCGGGCATAATGTAATGTCAAATTATATGAAATTATCTGATGTATTATGTTGTAAGTATGTTCATGACCAAACCTGTAACTCAGACTCCATGATTCACACAGGTGTGACTATAAAAGTCAACATTATTTTGATGAAACCCGGTTACACAGATAAAAGTTAAAAATATTTTAGAATATACATTTACATTTTCTTCTATTGTGATTATTCCTAAAATAATTAAAATGTCAATATATCTAAATAATCAGTTTACCTTCATCATATTTAAATTAATATGTTCTTAATTTATTTGTTATATAACTATTAATTCAAAGCTACAATGTTTTCTAATCTATGATGTGTGTGCGTGTGTGTCTTAACTGGATCAGTACAGCCTCAAGGCTGTGCAAAACTTAATACTTACACATAAATAAATGAATGATGTATCAAACTATGTTTCAATGTCCCACAATCCAAATGTATTTATTGATATTTAAATGTTTATTTATTCATATACCTTTTATTTTACTGGAATTAGTAAGCATTAATACCAGTACCCTCTTTTAGACTGAGAACAGCTGTCCAAACACACCTAGTAATGTCAAGCTAAATGCTAACCTAGCTCAGTGCTAAACCAATCCTATGCTAATCTATGCTAAACTATGCTAACAGTGACTCCGGCCCACGTTTAATGTGCAGCATGCCACACATCCACGTCACACACCCTTATCTCCAAGACACACAATGTTACACACAATGTTAACAAACAGAGGCTCCTCTCGTATTTTCATTCACACCTTGTACTTTCTCACACTTTCAACAAAAATATATTCGGAAAGGAATGGAGGGTAATCGTTAACCAGCTATGTCTTATCTCTCACAACACCTCTTCTTATTATTGCTTCACACGCAAACACATTTTTTTAACAAAGACAGAAAGCCTCTTTCTGTAGTCAAAATCTCAGACCCCTCTTACAAAAAACCACATCGTATAGCCCCAATCACACCCATACAGTCAACCGGGCGGAATTGCCAACACAACAAAAACATCCTCAACAGTCAACTATTTTTCTCACTCGCTAGCACAACTGTGCTATATCAGACCTTAAAGGCCTACTGAAATGAGATTTTCTTATTTAAACGGTGATAGCAGGTCCATTCTATGTGTCATACTTGATAATTTCGCGATATTGCCATATTTTTGCTGAAAGGATTTAGTAGAGAACATCCACGATAAAGTTCACAACTTTCGGTGCTAAGAGAAATGCCCTGCCTCTACCGGAAGTCACAGGCGAAGATGTTACATGTTGATGGCTCCTCACATATTCACATTGTTTTTAATGGGAGCCTCCAACAAAAAGTGGTATTCAGACCGAGAAAACGACAATTTCCCCATTAATTTGAGCGAGGATGAAAGATTCGTGTTTGAGGATATTGATAGCGACGGAATAGAAAAAAAACGAAAAAAAAACGCGATTGCACTGGGACGGATTCCGATGTTTTGTAGAGTCATTTCTTAGGATAATTCTGGGAAATCCCTTATCTTTCTATTGTGTTGCTAGTGTTTTAGTGAGTTAAATAGTACCTGATAGTCGGAAGGGTGTCTCCACGGGTGTCTTGACGTGCAGTGTCTCAGGGGAGTCGACGGCAGCTATGGACGGCACAAGCTTAGCTTTTCTCCGGTAAGAAGTGACTTTTTAACCACAATTTTCTCACCGAAACCTGCTGCTTGACATTTGGTAGGGATCCATGTTCTCTTGACCGCGCTCTGATCCATAGGAAAGTTTCACCCCCAGGAATTTTAAACAAGGAATAACTGTGTGTTTGTGTGGCTAAAGGCTAAAGCTTCCCATCTCCATTTTTCTACTGTGACTTCTCCAATATTAATTGAACAAATTGCTAAAGATTCAGCAACACAGATCTCCAAAATACTGTGTAATTATGCCGTTAAAGCAGACGACTTTTAGTTGTGTGTGTGCAGCGCTCATACTTCCTAAAAACCCGTGACGTCTTGCGTACACGTCATCATTACACGACGTTTCCAAGACGAAACTCCCGGGAAATTTAAAATTGTAATTTAGTAAACTAAAAAGGCCGTATTGGCATGTGTTGCAATGTTGATATTTCATCATTGATATACAAACTATCAGACTGCGTGGTGGGTAGTAGTGGGTTTCAGTAGGCCTTTAATAATAATAAACAACATTTATCATTCACTTTTAGCTGGACGAAATGGCTTGGGAGGGAGAAGTCTGGGCATGTCTGCTTAGGCTGCTGCCCCCGCGACCCGACCTCCGATAAGCGGAAATTAATAAATGGATGGATAGATCATTCACTCATATGCTTTTTGAACATAAACATTGTCTATCGTTTCATAAACACACACATTTTGGACAATTTCCCATCTTTTACAGTTCAGCAGTGATGTGGGGAAAAAAAAAAGAAACGTGAAGCTCGCTGCGCCAAAGAGGGAGGATGAGGGAGAGTGGGAGCATTGGAAAATAAAACAAATCAGACCCATAGGTACATGCATGATTGTTTATAAATACGCATTTATACAAATGTACCAACAAACATGGAATCACTCCACATCCAACACACTTGTCAACATTCACCAATTTTAACACAAATTGACAAATAACTACCCACCCAATGTCCGGACAACTATAAACAATTATGCATGCGTACTTTTTGGGGACCGGCCGTCTCAAACACCAACACAGGTCCCTTCTTACTCATAAAACGGCGATTAACCCGTCCAGCGGAGCAGACCCTGTGACAACAAACTGACCAATCATGGACAACACCACACCTCAAATTTAAGGCCCCGTAGAGTCACTGGGAATCACCCAATAATTCTACAGGCATCATGTTTGGTCAGTTCCATACAGCTTCACCAAGTTTCACCAAAGCTCTATTGTATGGAGCCCGATCTCTATCTGTCTAACTGCAGCCAACTAATCAGAACTTGTGACAAACATCATCTCAGTCATACTTCTTTACCGGATCCACTGAGAAGGTCACTACAAATGAGGCTTTTATACCGCTACAGATCCACAAAGACAGATGTTCTCGCACTTTCACAAATGTAACAATTTTTATATAGTCAAATGTACCGCCAGCTAGTTAAAAATGCCTTTACTTTAGCTGCACCCAAACTAATTAACTGGCGTACTTGCAGGAGAAGATCCCCCTTTGCCAGAAGAGGGGAAGAGGTTAAAAATGTATTTGTCTCAAATCGTTTTTGCAACACACTCCTGAACCACCACAATTCTATTAACAATTCCCCTTATTATTAAAACAGACATCACAAGTTTTCAGACGAACACAGAGACAATATAATCACATATAAAACAACCCAATCCAACCATAATATACCCAATCACAGGTTGTTTTTGGAGAACCTGCTAGACCTATCTTTTTTTTTTTTTTATCAAAAAACAGGTTCAGTAATTAGTCTTACCAATCCCGATCATCTCCAGACAGACAGCTTTTACACTTTAAGCAAAATTGCTTACCTTTAATTGCGCGCGTGTAACCCTCCGTCTGCCTAAGAGAGGACCAGGAGCGGCTTCGACCTGCAGCGTTCTTGGACCACCCTGCTCGCAGCGCCATTTTGTAGTGGAATGGTCCGAAACTCAACTGCAGACAAAGTGGTTTTAGTACAAACGTTTTATTTACCCATTAATCAAAATAGTACAAGTTGGATTAAATTGCCTATGCAGACAGATACCGTCCTTCAGAGGAAGCAGAATCAAACGAAAAACATGCAAATCCTCTGTCATCTGTTGGTCTACTGCTTTTTTATATGACTCCTTATGTGTCAAGGTCGAGTTGATCGTGGATCTCCTAGTCATAACAAGCATTCATCACATCTCTTATACTAGTTGGCACGACCCCAAATTCAACTTTCCCTTACATTTTGCATCCCAGTGATTCAGAAATAGGCTTTTATATAGACTTTCTTTTTCGGACTTAAAACAGACACAAAATATGGTATAAATTAATCACAATAAAGTCAGAAATTCCACTACACTTTGATGACCTGAGGGCAGTTCATGACGACAGTAATGTATGTTAGGATAGGATAGGATAGGTCTTTATTGTCATTGCACAAGTACAACAAAACTTTGTTTTCAGCACAAACCTGTTCAAGATTATCAATCAATGTTTATTTATATAGCCCTACATCACTAGTGTCTCAAAGGGCTGCACAAACCACAACACAAACCACTACGACATCCTCGGCATAAGGGCAAAGGAAAACTCACACCCGGTGGGACTTCGGTGACAATGATGACCCAGTGGGACGTCGGTGACAATGATGACTATGAGAACCTTGGAGAGAACCACATATGTGGGCAACCCCCCCCACACCCCCCACCTGTAGGGGACCAAAAGCAATGGATGTCGAGCGGGTCTAACATTATACTGTGAAAGTTCAATCCATAGTGGATCCAACACAGCCATGGGAGTCCAGTCCAAAGCGGATCCAAAACAGCAGCGAGAGTCCCGTCCACAGAGGAGCCAGTAGGAAACCATCCCAAAGGAAGGCGGATCAGCAGCGCAGAGATGTCCCCAGCCGATACACAGGTCCATCCTGGGTCCCGACTCTGGACAGCCAGTACTTCATCCATGGCCATTGGATCAGACCCCCTCCACAAGGGAGAGTGGGACATAGGAGAAAAAGAAAAGAAACGGCAGATCAACTGGTCTAAAAAGGGAGTTTATTTAAAGGCTAGAGTATACAAATGAGTTTTAAGGTGGGACTTAAATGCTTCTACTGAGGTGGCATCTTGAACTGTTACCGGGGGGGCATTCCAGAGTACTGGAGCCCGCAGACTTTTTTGGGGCTTTGGGAATCACTAATAAGCCGGAGTCCTTTGAATGCAGATTTCTTGCCGGGACATATGGTACAATACATTCGGCAAGATGGGATGGAGCTTGATCGTGTAGTATTTTATACATAAGTAGTAAAACCTTAAAGTCACATCTTAAGTGCACAGGAAGCCAGTGCAGGTGAGCCAGTATAGGCGTAATATGATCAAACTTTCTTGTTCTTGTCAAAAGTCTAGCAGCCGCATTTTGTACCAACTGTAATCTTTTAATGCTAGACATGGGGAGACCCGAAAATAATACGTTACAGTAATCGAGGTGAGACGTAACAGACGCATGGATAATGATCTCAGCGTCTTTAGTGGACAAAATGGAGCGAATTTTAGCGATAATACGGAGATGAAAGAAGGCCGTTTTAGTAACGCTTTTAATGTGTGGCTCAAAGGAGAAAGTTGGGTCGAAGATAATACCCAGATTCTTTACCGAGTCGTCTTGATTAATTGTTTGGTTGTCAAATGTTAAAGTTGTATTATTAAATAGAGGTCGGTGTCCAGCAGGACTGATAATTGGCATTTCCGTTTTTTTGGCGTTGAGTTGCAAAAAGTTAGCGGACATCCATTGTTTAATTTCATTAAAACACGCCTCCAGCTGACTACAATCCGGCGTGTTGGTCAGCTTTAGGGGCATGTAGAGTTGGGTGTCATCAGCATAACAGTTAAATCTAACACCGTATTTGCATATGATGTCACCTAGCGGCAGCATGTATATGCTGAAGAGTGCAGGGCCAAGGACCGAACCCTGGGGAACTCCACACGTTACCGTAACGTAGTCCAAGGTCACATTGTTATGGGAGACGCACTGCATCCTGTCAGTAAGATAAGAGTTAAACCAAGACAGGGCTAAGTCTGACGTACATATTCATGTTTTGATACGCTGTAATAAAATATTATGATCGACGGTATCAAAAGCAGCGCTAAGATCGAGGAGCAGCAATATAGATGAAGCAGACAGTGTACAGGGTTACAGAACAAGAAAGCTGATGGGTCGCCATAAGGCGCCCCGTTAAAGATGGGAAAAAGGTAAACGCTGGGGAAGGATGAGTAAAAAAATATAATCTAGACTGGGCTCCTAAGGGGGCCCAGTCTGGAGGGGGAAAAAAACCTCCATAACAAAGCACATATACATATTACAACATACATCTCGAGATATTTAGCAACAGAGGGAAGGGAGTTCGGGCTCATAATGGTAGGCCGCAGCTCTCAGGCGCTGACCATCCATTCATCACCCCTATGGGATTTGCGTCGAGTGCGTTGGGTTGGGGGGAATGGGGTGTGTATGTTTGGCGTATATTTTTGTGGATGTGTGTGTGTGTAAGCTCGTAGTGTGTCTCTATTCCGCGGCCTTGATGTATTGTACAGTTGCTAGTCCAAATTCAATAACAACAAGTGTGTGTCCATGAGAGACAAGAAGAGAGTTTGTTGTGTCTTCGCCGTACCGTCCTTCAGGAGAGTCTCGAAGCCCGGGAAACAATCCAAGTTAGAATGTTTTGTATACGGGTGAAAATAAAATGTGCTTTTCACTCTAAATTGTCTATGACTGGTCCTCAAAACTGCGGGGTAGACAGTCCGATGTAATCCACAGTTCTTCCCGCATCCTCCATCTTTTTGTGGCAGCTCTGGGGTACTTTGAAGACTGACAGCAAGTTCCAATTTGTCGACAAACCAGAGCAACGCTTACTCCAATCAGCAGATGTCCTGTTGTCATAATTCCAAATAGGTGGATACCTTCAGGTTCTCGACCGAAAAAGGTTGCAAGGCACGCGGCCCTCCTTCTTCTCCCAAGAGTCCATTGTGTGTCCAGCAACAACCGCTTCATCACGACAGCAGGTTCCCCCAAACCCAAGATCTTGTCAATTTTGTTGAGGCCAGTTAAATAGTTCCAATGATTAGATTTGGAAAGCAGTGCAAAAAGAGGCAACAAGAACGTTAAGACAAAGAAGCAAGCAGGAGAAATAAGAGAGAGGAACGCGGAGCGTCCACCCTCGATGAGTGCCAGAGAGAAAAGAGAAAATGTTAAGGCCCTGAGCGAGAGTCCGGTCATTCAGGGTCTGGGAGGCTTTGGGCTTATAGTTCGTAAAGGCCCTCAGCCTCTCCAAACAGCCGCAGAATCACTGGAGCGGAACTGTTCCTGTAGACGGTTAGAGTACACAGATTTAGCTTTCTCCACTTCCCTGTTGAAGTGGTACTTTGCTTTTCCACACAGCCTAAGATCCAAGATGGTGGCGCCTGGACGGGCTGCGACATCCTGGAACTCCTGGTTAAGATGGAACATTTGGCAAAAATACTGGACAATTATGCAATTTTCAATGGCTAGCTTACAGCATGGACACTACTTTATCACTTACGACCGCCAGACAATTCTGGATGTGGATAGATCGGGCCGTTTTGGACTGAAAGACGAATGTTTGTTGGACCTATTAGCAAGCATGGGAATACTTTGCTGGCTACATCCAGCGGCCTGTGAAGCAGCGGAGTATAGTACCAGCGGAGGCCGTCTACGGAACAGACGCAAGCGGTGTGATCGGAAGCAGAAACGCGGATGCCGAGCGGGGCTAAAAACAAAGCAAAAGGCTAATCCCCACAGAACACCGCTTCCCTCCATCCTGAAGCCAGATTTAAATGGAAGACACGTGCTTACTGGTCTAGATAAGGAGTCAGTTAAGTTAGACCAAGTTTTTTCTGCTATGATTGTGTCGGAGTTGGACATGCGTTCTACTGAGGTGGCAAACTATGATAAGTTCAGTTTATCAAAGCACCAAGGAAACAATCGGAAATTTCCCGTCATATCAATTCCTAGATATGGTCGTATTTATCTTAAGTGCACTACGCATAATAAACGCAACATTAGTAATATTGCTACTACAGATAATTCCTTAAAAAAGCCCACTACCTATAATATAGGCTTTTTAAACATCATATCATTGTCTCCCAAAACGTTATTAGTTAATGAGGTCATCAGAGACAACAATCTTAACGTCATCGGTCTCAGCGAAACCTGGCTTAAACCAGACGACTTTTTTGCGCTAAATGAGGCATCTCCTCCTAACCATACGTATGCGCATATTGCCCGTCCCCTTAAAAGGGGTTGGGGGGGTCGCACTAATATACAACGAAAACTTTAACCTTAGTCCAAACATAGATAATAAATATAAATTGTTTGAGGTGCTTACTCTGAGGTCCATCACACCGCTGCCTCTATACCTGGCTTTTTTCTACCGCCCCCCAGGGCCATATTCAGACTTTATCAACGAGTTCTCAGAGTTTGTTGCTGATCTAGTGACACACGCCGATAATATAATTATAATGTGGGACTTTATTATCCATATGAATACCCCATCGGACCCACCGTGCGTGGCGCCCCAGACTATAATTGATAGCTGTGGTCTTACACAAATAATAAATGAACCCACGCATCGCAACGGTAATACGATAGACCTAGTGCTTGTCAGGGGTATCACTGTTTCCAAAGTTATGATACTCCCGTATACTAAAGTAATGTTCGATCATTACCTTATACAATTTGAGGTTCAGCTAAAGTTAAAAAAGTCTCCAAAAAGGCAGACCCCATGGTTTACAGAAGAAACTAGAGCTCAGAAATTATTATGTAGAAAGCTGGAACGCAAATGGCGCACAACTAAACTTGAGGTGCACCATCAAGCATGTGTTTAATAACTTATAAACGCATGCTTACCTTAGCTAAAGCTAAATATTACTCAAATGTCATCCACCTTAATAAAAACGATCCTAAAGTTTTCTTTAGTACGGTAGCATCGTTAACCCAACAAGGGACTCTTTCCAGTAGCTCCAGCCACTCAGCAGATGAATTTATGAAATTATTTAATAAGAAAATTGAAGTCATTAGAAAGGAGATTAAAGACAATGCGTCCCAGCTACAACTGGGTTCTATTAAGACAGATACGACTGTATAAACGGCGGGTACTGCCATCCAAAATAATTTCTCTCGTTTTGAGGAAATAACATTAGAAGAATTGTTACAACGTGTAAATGGAATAAAACAAAGAACTTTGACCCACTTCCTGGGAAACTTATCAGGGAGCTCTTTGTATTATTAGGTATATCATGCTAAATATTATGAACTTATCACTTTCCTCTAGCACTGTTCCCCTAGCATTCAAAAAAGCATTCATCCTCTCCTTAAAAGACCTAACCTCGATCCTGACCTGATAGTAAACTACCGACCGGTGTCTCACCTTCCTTTTATTTCAAAAATCCTCCAAAACATTGTTGCAGAGCAGCTAAATGAACACTTAGCGTCTAACAATCTATACTGGCTCACCTGCACTGGCTTCCTGTGCACTTATGATGTGACTTTCAGGTTTTACTACTTACGTATAAAATACTACACGGTCTAGCTCCAGCCTATCTTGCCGATTGTATTGTACCATATGTCCCGGCAAGAAATCTGTGTTCAAAGGACTCCGGCCTATTAGTGATTCCTAAAGCCCCCAAAAAGTCTGCGGGCTATAGAGCATTTTCCATTCGGGCTCCAGTACTCTGGAATGCCCCACCGGTAACAGTTCAAGATGCTACCTCAGTAGAAGCATTTAAGTCTCACCTTAAGATTCATTTGTATAGTCTAGCCTTTTAATATACCCTCTTTTTGGACCAGTTGATCTGCCGTTTCTTTTCTTTTTCTCCTCTGTCCCACTCTCCCTTGTGGAGGGGGTCCGGTCACATGGCTATGGATGAAGTACTGTCCAGAGTCGGGACCCAGGATGGACCTCAGGTCCAGAGTCGGGACCCAGGATGGACCGCTCGCCTGTGTGTCGGCTAGGGACATCTCTGCGCTGCTGATCCGCCTCCGCTTGGGATGGTTTCCTGCTGGCTCCACTGTGGACGGCACTCTCGCTGTTGTGTTGGATCCGCTTTGGACTGGACTCTCGTGGCTGTGTTGGATCCACTATGGAATGAACTTTCACAGTATCATGTTAGACCTGCTCGACATCCATTGCTTTTGGTCCCCTAGAGGGGTATACCAATTAGCTTGTTTTTATATTTCTTATACTTATTACTGCCTCTATAGATTTCTGTGTTTGAATGGTTATTGACTCTGGTGTGTTTTATAAGACTGATGTTTGTTTGTTTGTTTGTTTGGTTGGTTGTTGGCTCCTGGAGCTGAAATGCATTTGTATTTTGGGGTTGTTCTTACTTTACCTATTTCAGAAATCAATATCTTCACTTAATGTAAATAAGCTATGAATACAAGCGTGAAGGGCTGTTGTTCTTTACAATATAATGTAATGTCTTTACAATATAATGTAATGTCCATTGTTTTAAAAAAATATATATATATCTGACCATTTTAGCATTTTAGAAATTATAAATAATGGATTGGTATGTTCATAGTAGCACGCTTTGTGTATTATTCTAATAAATTGCTTTAAAGTAAAGCATTGGGTCTATATTTGTTCCATAAACATTTCCCCCAAAAAACAATATGTTAAATAAGGAAAAAATAAAAGAATAAAATAACATATGCAGACATTTCTTATTCAGTATGTGTCTCACTGTATACAGAATAGCAATGAGTTTGGATATTTTTCCCTTTATATATTCAATATGCGGTTTCAAGTCTCCTCCTGAAAAATATACATTTGTATCATCTGCAAACGTAATACATTTAGATTTATTAGATACGAAACAAATATCATTTAAATGAAGTATAAATAACTTAGGTTCAAATAATAAAGGCTTATGGAACCCCACAAGTTATTCTTTAAGGCTGTGATTTAGTCTTATTAATTTCCACATATTGAGATCTATTACTTAAATAACTATTTAACCACTGTTGTGAAACACCTCTTTTGCCATAGTTTTACAATTTATGGGGTAATGAGATAGGATTGTGAGGAAAATGTCTGCTGGGGTGGAGGTGGTATTGAAAATGAATATAATAAAAGTAAATTTTAAGTCGTTTAACTTTATAGTGTAGACTAACATTTTTTAGATTGGAGTAGTTTATTTTTATTTAGACATTGCATTACACCAAACATCTGGGTGGAGAGCTAAGACAGGACGAATAAGGTGGCACACTAAAATCTCAAAAGTTTTCTGTTAGACTTTTGATAGTATAAATTGAATAATTATAACCTTTAAAACCGTTTGCTTTGAATAGTTTTGAATGATAATTACAAATAAAAGCTGGATTGATAACTATAATATAGAATTGAAATATAAAAGTGTTACAAAGGACAGAAGTGTTGGTGAGCTTATCTTAGCAAGACGACCTTGTAGATGTGTGTGGGCTGCGCTATCAAAATAATGATGGAATGAAATCATGCTTTTGTTTTGTGGAGTGTCACGCACGACGGAGGGTCAGAGTGCACAACTAATAAACTGATAGACACAAACGACAGTCTCATTAACTCATGGATAATCTTTAGTTGATGTAACATTTAATGGGACATAGAATGCTGTGATTTAAATGCGACATGCAGAATTGGACTAAGCAAGTAAGACAACGACAAAGGCTGAGATAGAGTAACAAGGAAACAACTATTAATTTACAAATTCTGAAGCAAAAATGTCAAAAGAACCAAAAGGTCAAAGATCAACTAAAGTATATTCAGCAGTGGGTGACCTTCCTTTTGAGCTCCAGCAGGTGAAGAAAAGAATCCGCAACAGATGTGAGAACAGACAGATGGACTCGGGTGGTGCACAACGAGGTGATTCAAGGTCATTCCGGGGTGGAAACTGTTTCGCCTGTGAACAACTTGGTCACTGGGTTCAGGACTATCTCAACATTTCCGAACAGGAAAGATCCGGTCATGCCACCAGACAAACACTAAGGTATGGCAAAGGACGCCCACAACTGGACGCCCATAAGGGGATACAAACAGACCCCTGCAGGACACAAATGTCAACGGACAATGTTATCTGTTTGTGATTGACACTGGTGCCTCCCACTCATCTACCTGCGCACACCTTGCCTGCCTGGTAATGCCCTACTTTACAAACTGTACCCTGACATTCAATATCACACAGAACGGACCTTCCTGGTGTAACCTGACGGTACAACCACCAAGCTGCGACACCGCCACCAAAGCTCCTCCATGAGCATCAGCTCATACTACCACTGAAATGGCTGACACCTGCTGAGCACCCCAACTCCTGCTGCAACTGTTCTATCAGTGAAAATTCTGGATGGCTGAGCTGTTTCCGTGTGCACCACCACCTGACCCGCCATATGATATGATCACAAGTAGACGACTCATACCAGGAGGCCTTTGACTCCTTTTATGTATAAATATATATATATATATATATATATATATATATATATATATATATATATACATATATATATATATATATATATATATATACATATATATATATATATATATATATATATATATATATATATATATATATATATATGTATATGTTGGAACTCAGGGTGTGGCTGCTAATGTCGACATATCTTTGCAATAACTAACATGGTATAGATGGACACAAATGCTGTCCCACATTGTTCCCTTGCTCTCTGTCCCGCCTACGAAACCAAAGACCTAGGTGATAAAACAAGTCGTAGCTGCCGCTGATTGAACATACACCCAAATACCACATTTTCAATTGTTATGGTTGTCTGTTAAACACATAGCTATGGGCTGGAATTTGGACACTTGGGCTGTAGGCTACGAGGAGTTAGCAGCTACACAACAGTTGAGCTAAAATTAGCTCAAACAACACATTTAAGCATATCAGATAATTCTAGTTACCTATTACATACAAAAAGTCGCCTAGGGACAGAAGTCTGATAGAAAGTATTCATTAACAAACATGTCCGCATTATTCAACTTTCTACAACAGGAACCATACAAAAAAAATCCGGCTGTTAGTGTCAGGCCCTAATTTGGGGTACCTTTGTCAATCGGAGACATGGTTAAAACCTGCAACACCTTTTGTTCTAATTAAATGTCCCGGGATACAATATTACAGAAATGACGGATCAAGTGACAACGGGGGGAGGAGTTATGATTTGTGTAAGGGAAAACATTAAACGTGAACAAATAACACTACCAGTAGATCATCTTGAGGGTGTTGAAATTAAAATCACATTTTCCTCAGAAATGTATTTCAAGGTAATTATAGCATACCGACCACCCACAGCTAAAGACATTTTTCTCAACTCATTTCAGACATCCTCAAACAGCACAATATAAATGAATTGAACGCAATGGGGCACGTTAATCTGGACTGAATAAATAAGTCGCGTAGAAAAAAATTTAAGGACATTATAAACGGCTTCTACATGACATAAAAGATGATAAGCAGCCCTACTAGAATCACGTGGGATACAAAAATCAAAGAGAACATATGTGTAAATACACCAAAACAAAACCCAGAAAGAAAAGTGCTAAAATAAAAATACCTTGGATTATAATTCACTTCACATTAATGAAACAATTAGGACTTTAATGAAAAATCAGGACTCAGCTGTCAAAATAGAAATAAAAAGAGGTCTAAATACGGGTCGTATGAATTTAATAGTTGAGGAACAAAGTTAGAATGCTTATACAAAAGTCTAGGGCTAACTTTCACTTAGAATCAATCAAAGCTGCAAAAAGGAACATTAGACATTTATGGAAAACCATTGACAAACTCACTGGAAGAAAGTAAACAAGAAACAACACTACTATCACAGACAGTCTGGACATAAGTACAAACCCTGTACAAACCCTGAATAAAAAGTCCCTCAAAATCAGTGCAAAGAATTGCCATTTATTCAGGATGGACTAAGTTTAGAATTAACAAATGAAACAAAAGTAAACAAAATCCTCCCTGCATTATCAAACTCACGATCTCGAGATATAATCTGGACACTTTCTTCCTAAAAACGTATAAAGATAGTCTTACTGCTCCTATAACAACATTGATAAAGTAATCGGTATAAGGAAACACTGTTACTATTATCCCAATCCATAAAGTAGGAAATAAAGAAGACATCAACAAGTACAGACCAATTAGCCTTCTCACTGTTAGATCAGAAGGAATAGAAAAATTAAAGTTATAAAAAGGGGTTTTGGAGCATTCAAAACTGCTCACACGGTCACGAAGGTGGGCATTATGTTTGACATATCAACTTAATGTGTATTATATTAATCCATTGGAGCATTTTTGTGTAAATTGTGAGGTGTGTCTATTAAAATCATGTAAAAACTACAGGTGATGACAGAAGTGAACAAGAGCATGTATTGTCTTTGTGTGATGATGTAAATAAGTTGTGGTTGTATTGAATATTTAGTATGTGCTAGTGAAAGGGCAGTTTATGACTTTTCTTAATTTGTTTACATGCTATAATATGATTATTTATTGATTAGTTATGAATTATTATTTATATATATATATATATATATATATATATATATATATATATATATATATATATATATATATATATATATATATATATATATATACATTATAATGATTAATTAGTGTCATAATTTTATTGCATGATTTTTGTATTCCTTTAATTTAGGTAGCCATGGACTGCAGATGGAAAGTAGCTAGTTAGATATAATCTGGTACAGAACATTTCTGTTTTTGAACAATGTTTCTGTGCATTGTCCTATCATATACAGACTAAATTAAAGAAATTACTTTGTGAATTATTGAGGCCACAATAATTCACTATGTGTTGTAAAATATCAAATTACTATTGCAAAAGCAAATATTGACCTCAAACATGACCTGTCCGCTGCCTCTGCTTTTGCTGCATTTGACTATCAGCTGCCTTTTCTTTTTCTTGGATGTTCCTGAAAGTACTACTACTACTACGTCTACTACTACTACCACTACTACTATTACTACTGCTACTGCAACTAACACTGTCCCCTGTTTCAGGGACAAAAGGGGGGAGGAGGTGAAATTGGACTGTGTCAAGTTTTAGCGCGTCAAGGTTTATTTAATTAATTAATTACAGTGGTTGGCGGAAACAACCCCAACCTCAAAGATGGATGCCAATTCAGAAATTAATTTCCCCAAAAAGATTAGGTTAAACAACGGCAACCATTTTAAAAATAAAAACTTAGTAAGCCTCGGTCGAAAAGGCTTGTGGACTAGAAAATAGGTTCATCCTCAGTCCCAATGTAATGTTGAAAAGGATGAATAAGAACATCAGAACAAATTGGCTAAAATCTGTGCACAGATCAAATTGAATTTGATTGATAAGTTGCCATTAGCGTTATTGATCATTTGAATGTCCCTAGGTACAATTGTTTTTGCGCTTTTGAATTTTTCACCCTGTGAGCTACATAAAGATCGGCCCTTCCCAGGACAACTGCCAAAGGAAGGAAGAATCAGCGTGAGACCAAAAAGGTAATTATGACATAAAAAAGATGCAGAATTTGTGACAGGCCACTCCAGATTCCCTTCCACCCACCGAGAGGGTCAGAGTCAAAGTCGAATGCTAGACCTGTTCCCGAGACCTGACTGGGAGGAACCTCAGAGGAAAGAAAACACTTTGCCAATGATGACGAGAACGACAAAGGTTGCCAGTCATGATGTGTCCGTCGAACCTCCAGCAGCTGTAGAAGGAGGTGTCGGAATTACCAAATGGAGAGGAGGGCTTGAAGCAAGCCGAGGACCTGGATTGAGCACCAACAGCTTCCCGGGGGATCCCGAAGCGTTCCCAGGCCAGCCGGAAGACATAGTCTTCCCAACGTGTCCTGGAGCTTCCCCGTGGCCTCCTACTGGTTGGACGTGCCCTAAACACCTCCCTAGGGAGGGGTTCGGGTGGCATCCTGACCAGATGCCCGAACCACCTCATCTGGCTCCTCTCGATGTGGAGGAGCAGCGGCTTTACTTTGAGCTCCTCTCGGATGGCAGAGCTTCTCACCCTATCTCTAAGAGAGAGCACCGCCACCCGGCGGAGGAAACTCATTTCGGCCGCTTGTACCCGTGATCTTATCCTTTCGGTCATGACCCAAAGCTCATGACCATAGGTGAGGATGGGAACGTAGATCGACCAGTAAATTGAGAGCTTTGCCTTCCGGCTCAGCTCCTTCTTCACCACAACGGATCGGTACAACGTCCGCATTACTGAAGACGCCGCACCGATCCGCCTGTCGATCTCACGGTCCACTCTTCCCTCACTCATGAACAAGACTCCTAGGTACTTGAACTCCTCCACTTGGGGTAGGGTCTCCTCCCCAACCCGGAGATGGCACTCCACCCTTTTCCGGGCGAGAACCAAGGACTCGGACTTGGAGGTGCTGATTTTCATTCCGGTCGCTTCACACTCGGCTGCAAACCGATCCAGTGAGAGCTGAAGATCCCGGTCAGATGAAGCCATCAGGACCACATCATCTGCAAAAAGCAGAGACCCAATCCTGCGGTCACCAAACCGGAACCCCTCAACGCCTTGACTGCGCCTAGAAATTCTGTCCATAAAAGTTATGAACAGAATCGGTGACAAAAGACAGCCTTGGCGGAGTCCAACCCACACTGCAAATGTGTTCGACTTACTGCCGGCAATGCGGACCAAGCTCTGGCACTGATCGTGCAGGGAGCGGACCGCCACAATAAGACAGTCCGATACCCCATACTCTCTGAGCACTCCCCACAGGACTTCCCGAGGGACACGGTCGAATGCCTTCTCCAAGTCCACAAAGCACATGTAGACTGGTTGGGCAAACTCCCATGCACCCTCAAGAACCCTGGCGAGAGTATAGAGCTGGTCCACAGTTGCACGACCAGGACAAAAACCACACTGTTCCTCCTGAATCCGAGGTTCGACTATCCGGCGTAGCCTCCTCTCCAGTACACCTGAATAAACCTTACCGGGAAGGCTGAGGAGTGTGATCCCACGATAGTTGGAACACACCCTCCGGTCCCCCTTCTTAAAGAGAGGAACCACCACCCCGGTCTGCCAATCCAGAGGTACCGCCCCCGATGTCCACGCGATGCTGCAGAGTCTTGTCAACCAACACAGCCCCACAGCATCCAGAGCCTTAAGGAACTCCGGGCGGGTCTCATCCACCCCGGGGACTTGCCACCGAGGAGCTTTTTAACTACCTCAGCGACCTCAGCCCCAGAAATAGGAGAGTCCACCACAGATTCCCCAGGCACTGCTTCCTCATAGGAAGACGTGTTGGTGGGATTGAGGAGGTCTTCGAAGTATTCCTTCCACCTATCCACAACATCCGCAGTTGAGGTCAGCAGAACACCATCCGCACCATACATGGTGTTGATAGTGCACTGCTTCCCCTTCCTGAGGCGGCGGACGGTACTCCAGAATCGCTTCGAAGCCGTCCGGAAGTCGTTTTCCATTACTTCCCCGAACGCCTCCCATGTCCGAGTTTTTGCCTCAGCGACCGCTGAAGCCGCACACCGCTTGGCCTGTCGGTACCTGTCCACTGCCCCCGGAGTCCTATGAGCCAAAAGGACCCGATAGGACTCCTTCTTCAGCTTGACGGCATCCCTCACCGATGGTTTCCACCAAGGGGTTTTAGGATTGCCGCCCCGACAGGCACCAACTACCTTGCGGCCACAGCTCCGATCAGCCGCCTCGACAATAGAGGTGCGGAACATGGTCCACTCGGACTCAATGTCCAGCACCTCCCTCGTGACATGTTCGAAGTTCTTCCGGAGGTGGGAATTGAAACTTTGTCTGACAGGAGACTTTGCCAGACGTTCCCAGCAGACCCTCACAATGCGTTTGGGCCTGCCAGGTCGGTCCGGCATCCTCCCCCACCATCGCAGCCAACTCACCACCAGGTGGTGATCGGTAGAAAGCTCCGCCCCTATCTTCACCCGGGTGTCCAAAACATAAGGCCGCAAATCCGATGACACAACTACAAAGTCGATCATGGAACTGCGGCCTAGGGTGTCCTGGTGCCAAGTGCACATATGGACACCCTTATGTTTGAACATGGTGTTTTTAATGGGCAAATTGTGACGAGCACAAAAGTCCAATAACAAAACACCACTTGGGTTCAGGTCCGGGCGGCCATTCTTCCCAATCACGCCTCTCCAGGTTTCACTGTCGTTGCCAACATGAGCGTTGAAGTCCCCCAGTAGGACAAGGGAATCACCCGGGGGAGCACTTTCCAGTACTCCCTCGAGTGTACCCAAAAAGGGTGGGTACTCCGAACTGCTGTTTGGTGCGTAAGCACAAACAACAGTCAGGACCCGTCCCCCCACCCGAAGGCAGAGGGAGGCTACCCTTTCGTCCACTGGGTTCAACTCCAACGTGCAGGCTTTAAGCCGGGGGGCAACCAGAATTGCCACCCCAGCCCGTCGCCTCTCACTGTCAGCAACGCCAGAGTGGAAGAGGGTCCAGCCCCTCTCGAGAGAAGTGGTTCCAGAGCCCTTGCTGTGCGTCGAAGTGAGTCCGACTATATCCAGCCGGAACTTCTCCACTTCGCGCACTAGCTCAGGCTCTTTCCCCCCCAGTGAGGTGACGTTCCACGTCCCAAGGGCTAGCTTCTGTAGCCGAGGATCGGACCGCCAAGTGCCCTGCCTTCGTCTTCCGCCCAGCTCACATTGCACCCGACCTCTATGGCCCCTGCTATGGGTGGTGAGCCCATTGGAGGGGTGACCCACGTTGCCTCTTCGGGCTGTGCCCGGCCGGGCCCCATGGGAACAGGCCCGGACACCAGGCGCTCGCCATCGTGCCCCACCTCCGGGCCTGGCTCCAGAGGGGGGCCCCGGTGACCCGCGTCCGGGCTAGGGAAATCTGGGTCCATGTTTTGTCTTCTTCATAGAGGTCTTCGAGCTGCTCTTTTTGACTGATCCCTCACCTAGAACCTCTTTGCCTTGGGACACCCTACCAGGGGGAATAAAGCCCCTGGACAACATAGCTCCTAGGATCATTGGGACACGCAAACTCCTCTACCACGATAAGGTGGCAGCTCAGAGAGGAGATTGGTAAATACATTCATTGCAAATGCCGGAGAAAGAATTCTGCAACAGCTTACAGTCATAAATCTATAATCATTTAAACAGATTTAGTTTGATTGATATATTAATGTGAAATACATCTTAATAAGCATACACATATATACATATTCATCTAATTATGTTCAATGATGTTCATGATCAGAGTATCCTGTTATTCCATTTTACTAAATCAAAGGGGAGGCCACTAATTGTGTTCTGTGAGATGGTTTTACTGCAAGCTGATAACAGCTCAGCGAGGGTCATAGAGGCATTTTCGCCCCGCATAACAACATTGGGGTTTTCGCCTCTACCTTTGGTAGAAATTTTAAGTAAGTGGGCTAAGGTCAGATATCGGTATGGTCCAGGGTTATAGAACCCTGGAAGGTGGGTATGTAGTGGAGTTTCTGACTTTATTGTGATTAAATTATACTATATTTTGTGTTTGTTAAAGTCCGAATAAGAAGTCTATCCAAAAGCCTATTTCTGAATCACTGGGAAACAGAATGTAAGGCAAAGTTCAGTTTGTAGGCACTGTGACCATTCTAAGAATTGTTATGACTATTTGTTATGACTAGGAGACGCTCAATTATGTTGGTGCACCGAGAAGGAAAATGATTTGCATGTTTTTTCGTTTGACTCTGGATCCTTCGAAAGATGCTATCTGCAACTCAATCCAATCTGTACTTTTTGAGATATCCATCCATCCATTTTCTACCGCTTATTCCCTTTCGGGGTCGCGGGGGCGCTGGCGCCTATCTCAGCTACAATCGGGCGGAAGGCAGAGTACACCCTGGACAAGTCGCCACCTCATTGCAGGGCCAACACAGATAGACAGACAACATTCACACTCACATTCACACACTAGGGCCAATTTAGTGTTGCCAATCAACCTATCCCCATAGGGTAAATAAAACTTTTGTACTAAAACCACTTTGTTTGCAGTTAAGTTTCGAACCTTTCCACTACAAGGGCTATATAAATAAACATCGATTGATTGATTGATTGATTCTTGCGCAGCTATTGGAGCTTGGGTGTGAACCAGGGCTTGTCGTTGTTATAACAAGCCCTGGTGCGCGTTGGAATGATGCGCTCCTCATTGAATTGAATGTATGAGGTCACAGTGTCCGTATATTCGTCCAGATTGTCCGTGGCCGCTCCAATTGCCTCCCAGTCTGTCGTCTCCAAACATGCGCGCAGCTCCTCTACAGCTTCAGCGGTGAAACACTTAATGGTCCTCATAACAGGTTTAGCCAGTGTCAGTCTTTGTCTGTATGAAGGGATTAAGTGCACCATCATGTGATCTGATAGTCCAAGAGCAGCACGCGGGACTGCATGGTATGCCTTATTTATTGTAGTGTAACAGTGATCTAAAGTGTTCTCCTCTCTGGTCGGGCATTTAATAAACTGCATATACTTGGGTAATTCCTGGCTCAAATTTCCCTTGTTAAAGTCACCAAGCACGATAACAAGAGAGTCCGGAAAAGGCTGTTCCACATGTACGATCTGGCCTGCAAGCGTGCGCTGAGCGTCACACACGTCCGCGCTGGGCGGTATGTAGGCAGCCACCAGAATGGATGAAACAATCTCACGCGGTGAGTAAAAGGGCTTACAGTGAATGAAAATATATTCCAGAGCAGGAGAACAGTGTTGGGATATCACTGTCACGTCTGTACACCACTTGTTGTTGATGAAGAAGCAGACTCCACTGCCTCTTGAATCACGTGAGAAAGGAACGAATCAGTTCATGAAGTGATTCAGTTCTGTACGTTCACTCAAAAGATTTGTTTGTTAGAACGAATCGTTCACGAACGACACAACGCTATTTTGCGTGTGTTCTTTAAGAGTTATGTTTAAGTAACTGCCTTATTGAGTGTGACAGTATACTGTCATAGTGAGTAACACCTAGTTTTTGTATTCGCAAACCTTACAAAAACAACTGATTCGAGTAGAACTCAAATAAATACAATATTACAGGCATTTTAAACATAATGCATGTTTGGTTTGGGAGTTATGTTTATAAAACGTTCATGTTTTGTATGACCGTTATACTATTAAATATATTTGAAAAAAATAAAAATAAAAATAACTTGTGTCTTTGCAAACCATACAAAATATAATTTGTGGTGGAGGGTCCGAAGCTTAAACAGCAAACAAAGTGGATTTAGTACAAAAGTTTTATTTACCCATAATCAAAAAGTACAAAGTTGGATTGGATTGCCCATGCAAACAGACAACGTCCTACAGAGGTGTGGATGATTGTGAATCAAGCAAAATCACACATAGGCCTGGTCTACTTGCCCATTTATATGTTTTCCTCTTGTGTCAAGGTCCCGTTGTTTTGGACCTGTTTGTTCTGCAACATCCTTGAATCCCTTAGTCATAATAAACAATCAAAACATTTTGTAGGGTCGGACCGACCACAAATTCAACTTTCACCTACATATGATCCTTCAATTGTTCCGAATAGGAAAAAAAGAAACGAGCGGACATTCTTTTATTTTCGTGTCCTTCTCAATGCTTTTTGACCTCGCTCTCTTTCCGGACTTCGACAGATACAAAATATGGTACAAAAGGTCAGAAATTCCACTACAAACCCCCCTTCCAGAACCCTAGACAATACTGATTTCTCACCTAGCCCACTTACTTAAAATCTCTACAACAGATAGAGGCGAACACCCCAATGTTGTTATGCGGGGCGAACATTCCTCTATGACCCTCACTGAGCAGTAAAACCATCTCACAGAACACAATTAGTGGCCTCCCCTTTGATTTAGTAAAATGGAATAACAGAATATATGTATATGCTTATTCAGATGTATTTCACATTAATGATCAATCAAACAAAATCTGTTTGAAAATTAATATAGACTTATGACTGTAAGCTGTTGCAGAATTCTTTCTCCGGCATTTGCAATGAATGTAGTTACCAGTAAAATTGATTACCAATTGATTTTGAACACAAAACTTAATTTCGTATGAGTCCATGTTCGATTAGTGCTCATGTAAATCCCTTGGTGGTGCCGCTGGCTGTTGGCCTGCCAACACCTCGTTGGGCTTTTGGCTGCCCCGGTGGAGAAGGAGATCCACTCAAACAGTCCGGCTCCGTCTCTCTTTGGGGCGTGGCTCTGTCCATTAGGCAGACTGTGCAGTGGCATGTACGCGCTGGCCGCTATGGGGAAGGCTGAGTGGCAGTTGGAGCTGTTGGTGCTCAAATCCAGGTCCTCTGCTTGCTTCAAGGCCTCCTCGTCGTTTGGTACTCCCGACACCTCCTTCCACAGCTGCTGGAGGTCCGACGGACACATCGTGGCTGACAACCTTAGTCGGTCTCGTCATCGCTTGCAAGGTGTTTTCTCTTCGCCGAGGTTCCTCCCAGTCAGGTCTCAGGAACACGTCTGGGATCCGACTTTGACCCTGACCCTCTCGGTGGGTGAAAGGGAATCTGGAGTGGCGGGCTGTCATCCTCGAATCTGCACAGGGGAACTGACACACAAATTCTACATCTTTTTTATTTTATAATTACCTTTTTGGTCTCGCGCTGATTCCTCCTTCCGATGGGACTGCTAGTCCTGGAAAGGGCCAATCTGTAAGTAGCTTACAGGGTGAACAATTCAAAAGCACAAAAACATTTGTAATCAGTAATATTCAAATTATCATTAACACTAATGGCAACTTGTCAATCAAATTCAATTTGGTCTGTGCACAGATTTTAGCCAATTTGTTTTGATGTTCTGGTTCATCCTTTTCAACATTACCTTGGGACTGAGGATGAACCTATTTTCTAGTCCGAGAGCCTTTTCGACCAAGGCAAAGTGAGTATTTATTTTTAAATGGTTGCCGTTGTTTAACCTAATCTTTTTGGGGAAACCATGTCGGGGTATTATATCATTTACAAAACATTTAATTACTGAATTGGCATCCTCCTTTGAGGTTGGGGTTGCTTCCACCAACCAATGTAATTATCAATCAAATAAAAACCTCGACGCGCTCAAACTTGACACAGTCCAAACTCACCTCCTCCCCCCCCTGTCCCTGAAAAAGGGACAGTGTTAGTCGTAGTAGTGATAGTAGTAGTAGTGGTAGTGGTAGTAGCACTTTCAGAAACATCCAAGAAAAAGAAAAGGCAGCTGATAGTCAGGCGCAGCAAGAGTACAGGCGGAGGACAGGTCATGTTTGAGGTCAATGTTTGCTTTTACAATAGTAATTGGATATTTTACAACACATTGTGAATTATTGTGGCCTCAATAATTCACAAAGTAGTTTATTTAATTTAGTTTTTATATGATAGGACAATGCACAGAAACATTGTTCAAAAAAAGATATGTTCTGTACCAGATTGTATTTATTATAGCTGCTTTCCATCTGCAGTCCCTGGTGACCTAAATAAAATGAATACATAAATCATGCAATAAAATTATGACACTAATTAATCATAATTAAATAATGTATATATATTAATAACAATTAATAATTAATCAATAAGTAATCATAATATAGCATGTAATAAAATTAAGAAAAGTCATAAAGTGCCCTGTCATTGACACATACTTAATATAATTTATTTTACTTGTTATTCATAGCTGTATGTAGAAGTGGCTGGTTGTATCCGCTGCTTTAATGTCTATCATGTCCTTTGTGTTCTTTGATGTTTGATGTTTCCCTCTTACACACATGTGAGCGGGATGTGTACTATGGCTATGAGTTGTTGTTTTTTTTCCTCCTTGGCCTCAGTCTGGACCCCCTCTCCAGGGGCCCAGGCTTAGACCGATTTTTTGATTTTATTTGAATCTTCTATTTTTTTCTCCCATTCTCCCCCACTTGTTTACCTGTATCTCATCTTTTTTGTAAGGGGTGCTGGAAGCCGGCAGACCCGTCAGCGATCCTGTTCTGTCTCCCTGGAATGTTTGTCTGATCTTGAATGGGATTGTGCTGAAAATTTTAATTTTCCTGAAGAAACTCTCCTGAACGACTAAATAAAGTACTATCTAATCTAATCTAATCTAATCTAATCTAATCTAATCTAATATCCAATACAACCGCACCTTATTTACATCATCACACAAACACAATACATGCTCTTGTTCACATCTGTCATCATTTGTAAAAACTACCATGATTTTAACAGACACACCTCACAATTTACAACAAAAATGCTCTAATGGATAAATATAATACACATTAAGTTGATATGTCAAACATAATGCCCACCTTAGTGACCGTGTGAGCAGTTTTGATTACTCCAAAGCCCCTTTTTAACTTAACTTTTTCTATTCCTTTTGATATAACAGGGAGAAGGCTAATTGGTCTGTACTTGTTGATGTCTTGTTTATTTCCTGCTTTATGGATTGGGATGATAGTAACAGCTTTCAACGTGGTAGGGAAAGTGTTTTCTGTTTTTGACTTATTTATCAATATTGTTATAGGAGCAGTGAGACTATCTTCATACGTTTTTAGGAAGAAAGTGTCCCGACTGTACATATCTCGAGATCGTGAGTTTGATATTGCAGGGAGGATTCTGTTTACCTTTGTTTCATTTGTTAATTCTAAACTTAGTCCATCCTGAATAAATGGCAAATCTTTGCACTGATTTTGAGGGACTTTTTATTCAGGATTTTGTACAAACTGAATGAAATGTTCATTACAATGACTACTTTTGTCCAAACTGTCTGTGATAGTACCGCCATTGATATTTAATGTTATAGTGTTGTTTCTTGTTTGCTCTCTTCCAGTGAGTTTGTCAATGGTTTTCCATAACTGTCTAATGTTCCCTTTTGCAGCTTTGATTAATTCTAAGTGAAAATCAGCCCTAGACTTCCGCATAAGCATTGTAGCTTCGTTCCTCAAACTTTAAAAAATCATACGATCCGTATATAGATATTTAATTGCTCTTTTGAGAACTGAGTCCCAATTTTTCATTAGAATCCAAATTGTTTCATTAATCAAAGGTATTTTTATTTTAGCACTTTTTTTTCTGGGTTTTGTTTTAGTGTATTTACAGATGATGTCTTTGATTTTTGTATCCAATGTAATTCTAGTAGGGCTGCTTATCATTTGTGTCATGTAGAAGCCGTTTATAATATCCTCAAGTTTCTTTCTACGTGATTTATTTAACCAGTCCAGATTAACGTCCCCCATAACGTTCAATTCTTTCATACTGTGCTGTTTGAGGATGTCTGAAAATGAATTGAGTAAAATGTCTTTAGCTGTGGGTGGTCAGTATGCTACAATTACCTTGAAATACATTTCTGAGGAAAATGTGATTTTAATTTCAACACTCTCAAGATGATCTACTGGGAGGGTTGTTTGTTCACTTTCAATGTTTTCCCTTACACAAATCATAACTCCTCCCCCCTTTGTCACTTGATCTGTTTTTTCTGTAATCTTGTACCCCGGGACATTAAATAGAACAAAAGGTGTTGCAGGTTTTACCCATGTCTCCGATAAACAAAGGTACCCCAGATTAGAGTCTGACAGTAACTGCTGGATTTGTTCTGTATGGTTCCTGTTGTAGAAAGTTGAATGATGCGGACACGTTTGTTACTAAATACTTTCTATCAGACTTCTGTCTCTAAGCGACTTTGTGTATGTAATAAGCAACTATAATTATTTAAAATGCTTAAATGTGTTATTTTAGCTCATTTTAGCTCAACTGTTGTGTAGCTGCTAGCTCCTCATAGCCTACAGCAGGAGTGTCCAAATTGCAGCCCATAGCTTCTATGTGTTTAACAGACAACCGAAACAATTGAAAATGTGGTATTTGGGTGTCGGTTCAATCAGCGGCAGCCATGCGATGTTTTATCATTCGACTTGAATCTTTGGTTTCGTAGGCGGGACAGAGGGCAAGGGAACAATGTGGGACAGCATTTGTGTCCATCTTATACCATGTTAGTAGTTACAAAGATATGTCAACATGAGCAGCCACACCTTGAGTTCAAACATATATATATATACATATATATATATATATATATATATATATATATATATATATATATATATATATATATATATATATATATATATATCCATCCATCCATTTACTACCGCCTATTCCCTTTTGGGGTCGCGGGGGGCGCTGTCGCCATATATATATATATGTGATGGAACACAAGTAGGGGATTTTATTTTTTGTTTTTGTTTCATTGCCATGCAAGTTTTAGAGTGTTTTATTGCTGTGGATTTTAAATTGCATGTTTTTATATTGTAGGATTCGATTATAGTTTAATTTGCATGTTTTTATATATTAGAATTTGATTGTATTTTGAATTGCACGTTTTTACATTTTAGAAGTTGATTGTATTTTTAATTGCACGTTTTTACATGATAGAATTTGAATGTCTTTTTTTATTGCATGTTTTTACTCCTTGTGGACTTTGCTGGTCATTTAAGACATGGCCCTTTTAGCTGGTTGCCCCTAACAACCAAAGTGCCCAATCCAACGGCACAGGAAATTGGACACACCTGTGGAGCATTAGGACTGCACATTTAAAAGGAGCAGCAAGAGGCAGGGGCGAGAGCGGAGGAAGGATCGACGGAGGGAAGGGTCGACAGAGGGAAACGACAGGCTTTGACGACAGGAGAGAGAGGAAGGCAGCATTCAGCAGGTTCTGGCCGGAACGGGGAACAATCTGCGGCTTGGCCGAGAGCGACCGGGTAGAAGCACGCAAGCTGGGAAGGAACCCCCGGACCACGCAGTAGAAGACCCCGCAGGCTACCGGAACGAACCCCAAGACGTCCACAACAGGCAGGGGCAGAGGAAACTCTGCCGCCCAAGTAAGTGCCGTGCGTTGTGGATGTGTGGGGACACCCAACTGCCTTTGGCTGTGGGCTTGCGGGCTCGTGCGTCGTACGCTGGCTGTGTGGTTCTGTGGACAGGGGGCGATATTACACCCAAAGACCTGCAGAGACCCCCGGAGCGACCAGGAGGCGGAGCGGGACGGGTACGGCCACGTGGGTGGGTCCCGCTAGTGACTGGAGACTGGCGAGGAGAGTGGGCGTGCCCCAACACTTGGACGTGGAACTACAGCAAAGGCAGGGGAAACCCTGCCTTGTGTGTAAGTGTGACGTCAGCCCGGATAGCGTCTCCGTTGTGGTAGATTTTATCTCCGTGGCCTGCCTCCCTTTTTAATTTTTGTGCAGGAGAATGCCGTGGAAGGGGGCGGAGCCAATATACCCACATGCCTGTTGGCCCCTCGCCCATCACATTTGTACCATCTGGAATTTTAGTATCGACAACGTGACTGTTTTTTATTGTATTTTAATAAATTGTGAACCAGTTAATCATCTTTCCTTATTTTGGACAGCTGCTCTCACATCATTTGGTTCTTAATATTTATATTAACATTTTTTATTGGTTTTAAGCAATAACTATTAGATTTTAATAATTTTACCACTCTGGTCCATTACATATATATATGTGTGTGTGTGTGTGTGTGTGTATATATATATATATATATATAAAGGAGTCAAAGGCCTCCTGGTATGAGTCGTCTAACTGTTGATCATAACATATGGCGGGTCGGGTGGCGGTACACACAGAAACAGCTCAGTCAGCCAGGGTTTACACTGATAGAACAGTTGCAGCAGGAGTTGGGGTACTCAGCAGGTGTTAGCCATTTCTGTGGTATGAGCTCATGCTCGTGGAGGAGCCTTGGTAGTGGTGTCGCAGCTTGGTGGTTGTACCGTGAGGTAACACCAGGAAGGTCCCTTCTGTGCGATATTGAATGTCAGGTTAAAGTTTGTAAAGCAGGTTATTACCAAGCAGGCACGGTGTGTGCAGGTCGACCATGAAGGGGTGCTTGAGTGTGTGTCCAGCAATTTGAACCAGAAGTGGTTTGGTGATAGGTAACATTCTTGTGACCTCAGTGAAGCCTTTGATCTTCAAAAGGGAAGCACAGAATTTCTTTGGTACCTCTGGATTCAGAGATGAGTGGGTGGCACCGGTGTCAATCACAACCTGATAACATTGTCCGTTGACACTCATGTCCAGCAGTGGTCTGTTTGTATCTCGTGCTGGGCGTCCAGCTGTGGGCGTCCTTTACCACGCATTTGTGTTTGTCTGGCGGCATGATGGGACCTTTCCCGCTCGGAAATGTTGAGACAGTCCTGAACCCAGTGACCAGGTTGGTCACAGGCGAAACAGTTTCCACCCCGGACTGGCCTTGAAGCACTGCGTTGTCCACCACCCGAGCCCATCTGTCTGGTCTCACATCTGTTGAGGATTCTCTTCTCCACCCGCTGGAGCTAAAAAGGAAGGTTACCCACTGCTGAATATACTTAAGTTGATTTTTGACCTTTCGGTTCTTTTGACATTTTTGCTTCAGTGATTTGTAAATTAAGGAGTTGTTCTCTTGTTACTCTATCACAGCCTTGTCGTTGTCCTCTTGCTTAGTCCAATTCTGCATATCACATTTAAAATCACAGCACTAATTGTCCCATTAAATGTTAAATAAATGTTAAATCAACTAAAGATTATCTATAAATTAATGAGACTATCATTTGTGTCTATAAGTTAGTTCGTTGTGCACTCTGACTTCCTGTCGTGCGTGATATTCTACGAAACAAAAGCATGCATTTTATTCTCGTCCCTCCATATTCCATTCTACTATTTTGATAGCGCGGTCCACACACACATACACACACATATCGTCGTGTGCTAAGTGACAAGCCAAGCAACACTTGTGTCCTTTGTAACACTTTACATTTTGACTATTATTATAGTTATTAATCTAGACTTTTATTTGTAATTATTATTCAACACTATTCAAAGCAAAAGGTTGTAAAAGTTATAGTTATTCGCATTATACTATCAAAAGTCTACAGCCAACCGAAAGCCGTTTGAGACTTGGCGTGTCTCCTTATTATGCCATTATCCTATCTTAGCTCACCACCTGGATGCATAATGTAATGCAATGTCTAAATAAAAATAAAATATTGCAACCTAAAAATGTTAGTCTACACGTTAAAGTTAAACTTGCTTTTATTGTATTCATTTTCAAACTCACCTCCACCACAGCATACATTTTCCTCACAATCTTACACTGAAAAAAGAGACTTTTTGGAGCTGTAAACTCTATTAGAGTAACTGTCATAACTTATACCTAATATTTGCAACATACAGTAAGAACTAGAGTTTCTTAAGTAAAATTAAACATTTTATTAACGTAATACTTCAATTATGGGGGAAGAGTAAGTTTTACTTATGTTTCCTCATACTATTTAAATGTTTAATAGTTGTACGTACATAAACCTAAAAATATTACATAGACTTTACTCTAAAAATCTAGTGTTTTGAAATGCATGCACGACGACGCATGCGCACAGCACAACAGGCTCTGGCCGACTGGCTCTGCTCCGGCCGTTAGGATCACTTCACAGCAGAGGTGTGGACTCGAGTCACATGACTTGGACTCGAGTCATGAATTTGATGACTTTAGACTCGACTTGACAAAATGTACAAAGACTTGCAACTCGACTTAGACTTTAACATCAATGACTTGTTACTAAAACGGCCTTCTTTCATCTCCGCAATATCGCTAAAATTCGCTCCATTTTGTCCACTAAAGACGCCGAGATCATTATCCATGCGTTTGTTACGTCTCGTCTCGATTACTGTAACGTATTATTTTCGGGTCTCCCCATGTCTAGCATTAAAAGATTACAGTTGGTACAAAATGCGGCTGCTAGACTTTTGACAAGAACAAGAAAGTTTGATCATATTACGCCCATACTGGCTCACCTGCACTGGCTTCCTGTGCACTTAAGATGTGACTTTAAGGTTTTACTACTTACGTATAAAATACTACACGGTCTAGCTCCAGCCTATCTTGCCGATTGTATTGTACCGTATGTCCCGGCAAGAAATCTGCGTTCAAAAGACTCCGGCTTATTAGTGATTCCTAGAGCCCAAAAAAAGTCTGCGGGCTATAGAGCGTTTTCCGTTCGGGCTCCAGTACTCTGGAATGCCCTCCCGGTAACAGTTCGAGATGCTACCTCAGTAGAAGCATTTAAGTCTCACCTTAAAACTCATCTGTATACTCTAGCCTTTAAATAGACCTCCTTTTTAGACTAGTTGATCTGCCGCTTCTTTTCTTTCTCCTATGTCCCATCCTCCCTTGTGGAGGGGGTCCGGTCCGATGACCATGGATGAAGTACTGGCTGTCCAGAGTCGAGACCCAGGATGGACCGCTCGTCGGGACCCAGGATGGACCGCTCGCCTGTATCGGTTGGGGACATCTCTACGCTGCTGATCCGCCTACGCTTGAGATGGTTTCCTGTGGACGGGACTCTCGCTGCTGTCTTGGATCCGCTTGAACTGAACTCTCGCGGCTGTGTTGGAGCCACTATGGATTGAACTTTCACAGTATCATGTTAGACCCGCTCGACATCCATTGCTTTCGGTCCCCTAGAGGGGGGGGTTGCCCACATCTGAGGTCCTCTCCAAGGTTTCTCATAGTCAGCATTGTCACTGGCGTCCCACTGGATGTGAATTCTCCCTGCCCACTGGGTGTGAGTTTTCCTTGCCCTTTTGTGGGTTCTTCCGAGGATGTTGTAGTCGTAATGATTTGTGCAGTCCTTTGAGACATTTGTGATTTGGGGCTATAAAAATAAACATTGATTGATTGATTGATTGATTGACTTGGACTTGAGCCTTTTGACTTGACATGACTTGCTACTTTCCCCAAAACCCAACAATTAAAAAGTTATTCAGGAGCGCTCCGTATCTTCCATTGTGTACGCGTGTTTGTCAACATGTGTGCGAGGACAGTGTGTGCGCTACCTGTCAGTACAACAGCCAATCAAATTACATCCACGTTAGTTTCGTCACACAGCATTCATCCAATCAAATTGCAGGAAAACCAACACAGAAGAGCTCTTAAACAAAGCGCCAGTGAGGAAAAGTTATGCCAAAAATAGTTTTGTTCGGGGATTAAAACTATGAGTTGGTCAACAAATAACGAATTACCGTATGCAAACATGAGGTTGGAATATTACAGACGGACACGCAACAACTTCCAACTTCGTTCGACATTTGAAGATGCACAAAGACGGGTAAGTTTTGAATTTAAGCTAACGTTTATTGGTTGAGTAACGTAACTTTTATTTGCTGTGTAGTTAAATCAGTGAGACTGTAAACTCACTGCTAACGTTAGAACCATAGACATATTATAAGTAGACGCAGCATCGACCACCACTGGCGCTGACGAGACGAGACGCGGGGTCGCCATCTTGGAGTGGTGATCCATTCCACTCTGCAATTCTTTTGGCAGGAGCAATGAACAGTCAGCGCATTTTATCTCACTGAATACCACTGATTTTCACACGCTTTTTTGTCATACGTGTAACTATGATAAAGGACACATGTTTTGGCGTGTTCATGGTTTGCTTAGAAATAATAGAATATTCTTATATGCTATAAGTGACCAGACGTCCAAGATCAAAACTGGGAATAATAATCCCAGAGAAGGGGAAAAAACGGTCAGCTATTTTTAAATTGAAGAAACAATATGATTAGGTTATATATACATGGGTATATCCTACATCAACAATGTATGAATATAGTAGATATCTATATATCTTAAGGACCAATAGACGTTATCTCTGTTGCTGCAACAGCAGAGAGTTTTTTTTGTCTTGACACTTTGTGTTGATATTTTCTATTACATTCTTCCCGTAAACGATCATGTTTACAGTGATTGTTTTATATGTATTTTTAATCTATGTTGCTTTGGATAAAAGTGTCTGCCAAATACTTAAACATATACAGTATAAACACTTGAAAGTCATATCAGCTAAAGCCATCAATATGTTTCACTGGATTCAGAATAAAACTAAATTCTGTCTTACCCAACAAAGTTAGTATTTGAATATTGTTACTTGAAGACTTATTCCTGGTTACAGTTATACTATTAAAGTATTGTCTTGTGTTTTGCCTAAAATGATGAATGCATCATAATCAGTGGTGGCTGATGAATTTTGTTTTAGGTGGGGCTGAAAGTTTGTAAACCAAATACCAGTAGGGGGGTCATCCTCCTCCAGAAGATTTTTTTGTGATTTTCATATACAAATATTGAAGATCTTTGCTCCTTCACAACTCTGTGATAATATTATTTTCACAAAATACTACCAATATTATGTTAATGTTAAATCTTACTTGTGAAAAGTAATCCCCCGGTTCCTATTTTCAACAGTCCACTCATTTAAGCAGGAAAATGCTGAACTCCAGCCCAGCATCTTTGTTTTCTACCTCTCAACTGTCGGTTTAGGCTGCTCTCCAGCTCCTCATTACCACTTCAAGATGGTGGCCAAATTGCTCGCGTCACAGCAGCCAATGCTGGGTTTACTTACAGTATAATATGTCTATGGTTATAACGTCATTGCAAACACGACAATCTCTTGCGTCCACTGCAGTTTGCTACCTTATTCATACTTTTTGTCAAGTGATTTTTTTAAGCAGAGCTGCATGAGGTACCCACACATAATGTTACGTTAGTGAATGTATCACACACAGTAACGTAACGTTGGACGGCGGTCAGGAGCACCACGTATTTTAGCCACCTACAAAAAGACAAACATAGTCAAATAATGGTCAGTTAAAATGTATACTATATTAAGAATATGTGTACAAATTCAATAGGGCCCTGACATCTAAAAAGTACAACTCTGTTCATTGTTATGTTCATGTATTTATGGTTTTCATGTGTACGCACACTTTAAAACACATACAGTTTGAGATGAGATCAATGAGATAAGGTAAAAACAGGATGGAAACTGCTGTGGAACTAGTTCCAATGCAATATGCCATGGAAATACAATGTTAACACTTTTGTGCAAATAATTACAGTTGCACTTGTTTTTTCAAATTTGTTTATTCTGTAAAGGAATGAGTTACATGTTTAAAATAACTGGTTAATAGTGCTATTATGAAGTGCAATGTCAGCACTATTTTCTTTTATAGTAAATACATACAGCGTTTTAAAAGCATACACAATCTGTGTAAATATATTAGTCTGTGGTTAAAAGGACTTGAAATGACTCGAAAATCAAAATGCAGGACTTGGGACTTAACTTGAGACTTTTCAGTTTTGACTTGGACTTGACTCGAGACTTGCCTGTCTTGACTCGAGACTTGACTCGGACTTGAGGGCAAAGACTTGAGTCTTACTTGTGACTTGCAAAACAATGACTTGGTCCCACCTCTGCTTCACAGAGCACTGCAAGGTGGCATTATGGGTAATTCTTATCTTGCGTTTATAATGTGTTACAGAGTCGAAGTTTGTCAGAAATGTATTTGGTGTGGGTTCACAGAGTGTGGCGCATATTAGTTAGAATGTTAAAGTTGTTTATATCACAACTGTCAGTGTAAAAGGTATGGCTGTTGACCAAGTATGGATTGCAATCTCGTATTAGAAGATGTTGTGTAAAAGTGGGCTTGATGGTATGCTGAATAGCGGTGGTCCCCAACCACCGTTGTCGCGGCCACAGAATAATTTTTTATTAAAGTCTTTTTGATCACATTCATTTTTTAATTCTGGCCATTGATAGGCATTGGAGTGAGAAGAGGTTTTAAAATAATTACATTCCGACGGCTATACAAGGAAATATGGTATATAAAATGTACTTAAAGTTTTTAGTAGAATGACGTTCCTGCCGATGAAAAACAAGCAGACTTTACTTTATTTGTTTAAATAAATATAACCTAAAACTTGGATGTAATTAAGTAACTGTTACTTTATATCTTCACAACTGTTATGTTATATGAAGTTATATATAGAATTAACTTTATACTGGCAAGTGAGTGTTACTTGATATTGCAGCATTACATTTTACTTAAATCATTTCCGTGCAAATGCTTATAATTTTTTAAGTAAATCTTATGAGTTATTTTTTTCAGTGTATCTCAATACCCCATAAATTGTAAAACTATGGCATAAGAGGTGTTTCACAACAGTGTTTAAATAGTTATTTAAGTAATAGTTCTCAATCTGTGGAAATTAATAAGACTAAATCAAAGCCAAGAAGAGTAACTTGTGGGGTTCCATAAGCCTCGTTATTGGGACCTAAGTTATTTATACTTCATTTAAATGATATTTGTTCAGTATTTAATAAATTAAAATGTATTACGTTTGCAGATGATACCAATGTATATTGTTCAGGAGAAGACTTGAAACCGCATATTGAATATATAAAGGGAAAAATATCCAAATCCATTACTATTCTGTATAAAGTAAGAGACATGCTGAATAAGAAATGTCTGCATATGTTTAATTATTATTTTTTCAATATTTAACATAATGTTTTGGGGAAAATGATTATGGAACAAATATAGATTCAATACTTAAACTTAAAAACAAATAACTACAATAATACACAAAGCGTGCTACTATGAACATACCAATCCATTATTTATCAGTTCTAATATGCTAAAATGGTCATATATATTTTTTTATTTTTAAAAACAATAGAAATTATGTTTCGAGTAAAGAACAACAGCCCTTCCAGCTTGTATTCTTAGCTTATTTACATTAAGAGGAGAAAACTATAATTTACGGGGGATTTCTGAAATAGGTAAAGTAAGAACAATTATAAAATACAAATGTATTTCAGCTTTAGGAGTTAACAACCAACCAAACAAACAAACAAACAAACTTGCAGCAAACCACCACCAACTGCATATGCTGACACGTGAATACCATTTACGAATACTTTCATTTGTCACTTTCTTATCTTTTCTTCAACTTGCTTTTTCCTTTACAAACCACATCCTGTATACATCCTTTCCTTATACTTCACACAATGTTTCTATTTCTATTCTCCTCTCCTAAAAAACATTCACGTAAGGTTATAACCGTCCATTCTCTTCACCTTGCCTTCAAATCGCTCATGCTCTCTCTTTCTCTCTCACAATAAAAACTTACATGTAATACATCCATTTTTTTCTATTTATCTCTTTAAAAACACATCAATCCAAAATAACTCAGTCTTATAAAATACAACAGGGTCATCAACAATCCAAAACCAAATAATGTCATGCGTCTTTCTTTATCTATTAACAGTTATTCCTCCTTCATAATCTGATGCTATTGCTAATCCAAGTACAGTTCATGATGTCTCGTCCTTGTAAACACTGGACAGACTGCTTATCTTGCATTTATTTCCATTTGGTTTTATTCTCTACAAGTAATTCTACGTGCTTCAGCGTCACATAGAAATTTGCTTTCTTTGTTATTTATTTCAATTATTACTTGTTATATCGAATATTTATAACAGACATCTATAGAGGCAGAAAATAAGTATAAGAAATATAAAAACAAGCTAATTGGAATACTACGAACATCGAAGAGGGAATACTACAGTCAATTATTAAACAAGAACAGAAACAACATGAGAGCAACATGGGGCATCCTAAACAGCATCATTAAAAATGGTGCTAAGAAAGATTACTCCCAGTAGTTTATAGATGGAAATGCAAAAAATTACAATATGAACCAAATAGTTGAACGTTTCAATGAATACTTTGTTAATATCAGAAAAAATCTGGAGCAAAGAATTCTAAATGCAGGTGATGGGTCAGTTTCATTACTTCCACAATTCTCCAAAATCATGGAAAAACTATTCAATAGCCGATTAGATCAATTTATCAACAAAAGTGGGACGCTCGTGTAGAACCAATTTGGATTCAGAGCAAATATCTCAACATTAATAGCGTTAATACAAATAATAGAGGACACTACCAATGTAATAGACGGTAAAGAATGTGCGGCCACATTTTTTTTTTTTTTTGGCAAGATGGCGGCGCCCGGACGGGCTGCGACACTGCGGTGCTCTTGCTAAAGATGGAACATTTGGCGGAAATGCCGGACAGTTCTGCAGACTTCATGGCTGGCTCGCATCGTGGTCACTCCGTGATCACGTACGACCGCCAGACACTTCTGGATATGGTCACATCGGGCCGTTTTGGACTGATAGACGCGGGCGTGCTAAACATGCTAACTAGCATGGGGATACGTCGGCGGCTACATCCAGCGGCCTGTGAAGCAGCGGAGTCTAGTGGCAGCGGGGGCCGTCTACGGAGCAGACGCCAGCGGTGTGATCGGAAACGCGGATGTCGAGCGGGGCTAAAAACAAAGCAGAAGGCTAATCCCCACAGAACACCACTTCCCTCCACCCTGAAGACGGATTTAAATAAGGGATGCGAGACTACTGGTCTGGGTAAGGAGTCAGTTAAATTAGAACAAGTTTTTTCTGCTTTGAGTGTTTCAGAGTTGGACATGTGTTTTACTGAGGTGGCTAACTATGATGCGTGCAGTTTATCAAAGCAACAAACAAACAATCGGAAAATCCCCGTTACTGAGGTGGCTAACCATGATGCGTGCAGTTTATCAAAGCAACAATCAAACAATCGGAACATTCCCGTCGTATCAATTCCTAGATATGGTCGTAATTATACTGAATGCACTGGGCATAATAAACACAACATTATTAATATTGCTACTACGGATAATTTGATCAAAAATTCCCTAAAACAGCCCACTACCTATAATATAGGTTTTTTAAACATAAGATCATTGTCTCCCAAAACGTTGTTAGTTAATGATATCATCAGAGACAACAATCTTAACGTCATCGGTCTCAGTGAAACCTGGCTTAAACCAAACGACTTTTTTGCGCTAAATGAGGCATGTCCTCCTAACTTTACACATGCGCATATTGCCCGTCCGCTTAAAAGGGGTGGGGGGGTCGCACTAATATACAACGAAAACTTTAACCTTAGTCCTAACATAAATAATAAATATAAATCGTTTGAGGTGCTTACTATGAGGTCTGTCACACCGCTACCTCTACACCTGGCTGTTATCTACCGCCCCCCAGGGCCCTGTTCGGACTTTATCAATGAATTCTCAGAGTTCGTTGCTGATCTAGTGACACACGCCGATAATATAATCATAATGGGGGACTTTAATATCCATATGAATACCCCATCGGACCCACCGTGCGTAGCGCTCCAGACTATAATTGATAGCTGTGGTCTCACACAAATAATAAATGAACCCACGCATCGCAACGGTAATACGATAGACCTAGTGCTTGTCAAGGGTATCACCGCTTCCAAAGTTACGATACTCCCGTATACTAAAGTATTGTCCGATCATTACCTTATAAAATTCGAGGTTCAGACGCATGTTCGTCAAACTAATAATAATAATAACTGCTATAGCAGCCGCAACATTAATACGGCCACAACGACAGCTCTTGCTGACCTACTGCCCTCGGTAATGGCACCATTCCCAAAGTATGTGGGCTCTATTGATAACCTCACTAACAACTTTAACGACGCCCTGCGCGAAACCATTGATAACATAGCACCGCTAAAGTTAAAAAAGGCTCCAAAAAAGCGCACCCCGTGGTTTACAGAAGAAACTAGAGCTCAGAAATTATTATGCAGAAAGCTGGAACGCAAATGGCGCACGACTAAACTTGAGGTGCACCATCAAGCATTTAGTGATGGTTTAATAACTTATAAACGCATGCTTACCTTAGCTAAAGCTAATTATTACTCAAATCTCATCCACCGCAATAAAAACGATCCTAAATTTTTGTTTAGTACGGTAGCATCGCTAACCCAACAAGGGACTCCTTCCAGTAGCTCCACCCACTCAGCTGATGACTTTATGCAATTCTTTAGTAAGAAAATTGAAGTCATTAGAAAGGAGATTAAAGACAATGCGTCCCAGCTACAACGGGGTTCTATTAACACTGACACGATTGTATATACGGCGGATACTGCCCTCCAAAATAGTTTCTCTCGTTTTGAGGAAATAACATTAGAGGAATTGTTACAACGTGTAAATGGAATAAAACAAACAACATGTTTACTTGACCCTCTTCCAGGGAAACTGATCAAGGAGCTCTTTGTATTATTAGGTCCATCAGTGCTAAATATTATAAACTTATCACTTTCCTCGGGCACTGTTCCCCTAGCATTCAAAAAAGCGGTTATTCATCCTCTTCTTAAAAGACCTAACCTCGATCCTGACCTCATGGTAAACTACCGACCGGTCTCTCATCTTCCCTTTATTTCAAAAATCCTCGAAAAAATTGTTGCGGAGCAGTTAAATGAACACTTAGCGTCTAACAATCTATGTGAAACCTTTCAATCCGGTTTCAGGGCAAATCACTCGACGGAGACAGCCCTCGCAAAAATGACTAATGATCTATTGCTAACGATGGATTCTGATGCGTCATCTATGTTGCTGCTCCTCGATCTTAGCGCTGCTTTCGATACCGTCGATCATAATATTTTATTAGAACGTATCAAAACACGAATTGGTATGTCAGACTTAGCCCTGTCTTGGTTTAACTCTTATCTTACTGATAGGATGCAGTGTGTCTCCCATAACAATGTGACCTCGGACTACGTTAAGGTAACGTGTGGAGTTCCCCAGGGTTCGGTCCTTGGCCCTGCACTCTTCAGCATCTACATGCTGCCGCTAGGTGACATCATACGCAAATACGGTGTTAGCTTTCACTGTTATGCTGATGACACCCAACTCTACATGCCCCTAAAGCTGACCAACACGCCGGATTGTAGTCAGCTGGAGGCGTGTCTTAATGAAATTAAACAATGGATGTCCGCTAACTTTTTGCAACTCAACGCCAAAAAAACGGAAATGCTGATTATCGGTCCTGCTAGACACCGAACTCTATTTAATAATACAACTCTAACATTTGACAACCAAACAATTAAACAAGGCGACACGGTAAAGAATCTGGGTATTATCTTCGACCCAACTCTCTCCTTTGAGGCACACATTAAAAGCGTTACTAAAACGGCCTTCTTTCATCTCCGTAATATCGCTAAAATTCGCTCCATTCTGTCCACTAAAGACGCTGAGATCATTATCCATGCGTTTGTTACGTCTCGCCTCGACTACTGTAACGTATTATTTTCGGGTCTCCCCATGTCTAGCATTAAAAGATTACAGTTGGTACAAAATGCGGCTGCTAGACTTTTGACAAGAACAAGAAAGTTTGATCACATTACGCCTGTACTGGCTCACCTGCACTGGCTTCCTGTGCACTTAAGATGTGACTTTAAGGTTTTACTACTTACGTATAAAATACTACACGGTCTAGCTCCATCCTATCTTGCCGATTGTATTGTACCATATGTCCCGGCAAGAAATCTGCGTTCAAAGGACTCCGGCTTGTTAGTGATTCCCAAAGCCCAAAAAAAGTCTGCGGGCTATAGAGCGTTTTCCGTTCGGGCTCCAGTACTCTGGAATGCCCTCCCGGTAACAGTTCGAGATGCCACCTCAGTAGAAGCATTTAAGTCTCACCTTAAAACTCATTTGTATACTGTAGCCTTTAAATAGACTCCCTTTTTAGACCAGTTGATCTGCTGTTTCTTTTCTTTTTCTTCTATGTCCCACTCTCCCCTGTGGAGGGGGTCCGGTCCGATCCGGTGGCCATGTACTGCTTGCCTGTGTATCGGCTGGGGACATCTCTGCGCTGCTGATCCGCCTCGACATCTCTGCGCTGCTGATCCGCCTCCGCTTGGGATGGTTTCCTGCTGGCTCCGCTGTGAACGGGACTCTCGCTGCTGAGTTGGACCCGCTTTGGACTGGACTCTGCGACTATGTTGGATCCATTGTGGATTGAACTTTCACAGTATCATGTTAGACCCGCTCGACATCCATTGCTTTCCTCCTCTCTAAGGTTCTCATAATCATTATCGTCACAGACGTCCCACTGGATCATTATTGTCACCGATGTCCCACTGGGTGTGAGTTTTCCTTGCCCTTATGTGGGCCTACCGAGGATGTCGTGGTGGTTTGTGCAGCCCTTTGAGACACTAGTGATTTAGGGCTATATAAGTAAACATTGATTGATTGATTGATTCATGGATTTAACAAAAGCTTTGACACAATTAATCATGATATTTTAATACAAAAACTAGAACGATATGGCATCAGAGGTTTGGTCCTGAACTGGGTAAGAAGCTATTTAACTAACAGGAAGCAATATGTGAAGATGGGTGAAAACATGTCAACACGGCTAGATATATCTTGTGGTGTACCCCAGGCAAGGGCGTAGAATTGGGTAGGGACGCTAGGGACACGTCCTTACCAATATCCAGCCGCTACTGTGTAGTCACTATCAATACAAGCGCTGCCCGTAAGGTTTAGTCAATGATTATGGCACAGAAAGAGTTAAATGTCCGTCTCTGCTAGAAGACCCGCCTCTAACGTAAATATCGCTTCTTGATTGGTTGCCAGATTCATGCTAACTTACGTGTGATTGGCTGTCACTCCTTCTGCTTGTAAAAGCTAGCCTACATGCTAGTTGCTAGCGAGCGGACGAGAGTGTCACGCCAAATTTCTTCCCCCCTACAAAAACCTTACCATTTACTTCTGGGGTCATGATTAATACAGACGTTTTGTTAACGCTATATTGTAAAAATATAACGCTGTATTATAAAAATACAGACGTTTTGTTAACGCTGTATTATAAAAAACATTAAAAAACAATTTACAAACACAAGCTATGGGATGACGCATTTACTTCCGGGGTCACGTTTCCTCTAATGTCATCCCATCGTCTTTTCCTCCGCTTTTTTTCAGGTGAAAGTCAATGCTTAGTCCCCTTTACCATTGTTAACCCTCCCCGGAGGTGAAAGTTAACCATAAACATGTGAATTCAACTACTTTAGTCCGTTTTTTAACGTCCTAAAAAGATCAGCTGTCTTTTACCACGGACTGCAAGGGTCCGTTGTCATGGATACACCTTCCATTCATACCAGTCATGCGTGCCTGAGGCGGAGTGATAGCCTGCTCTGTGATAAGGCTTTAGAATATTTAAACCACGGTTAACAACCAATCAGATTGCCAGATTTCACCTTTCCGTTTTATTTTTGAAATTATTTTTTAGTTTCATGTATTTGTGTAGAAGTGAGCAACGGTTTGAAAATACCAAAGTGGTGGAAATACTATAAGACCTCACTAGATGATCATGTGATTTTACAATGCTAAAATATAATTCATTAATATGAAGTAATATTCATATTTAGTAAAAGCCTTTTTGCTCAGGCAGTAACTGTACCATCAATCTCTATGGTCATTGTCCTTAATGTATCTGTCATGCATCAACATATTTTTGGCCAGCAGTTAACTTCTGTGACAGACCGGCAGAGGCATATGTTTGGCTCTTTCAAATAGGAACAACCAGTGGAAAATAATCTGCTTGTATTTGAGTATTAGTGACAAACATATTTACAGTACAAAAGCATCAATAGAAAGAAGTAGTTGAAGGGAAAACTTGTGAGTGATTTAAACACAAGTTGGGGAAAAGATTATTACAGTTAATTTATGTTTATTTACAATGTTGTATTGCAGAATGTATTTCTGATGTTGTTGATGGACAGTAGGCTATGTTAATTGACAGTATGATGCACAGTTGCACTACAGCCCTACACTAAAGAGTAAAGATGAGAACTCTTCCAAGTTGTCTCCTTTACTTTCATTTTAGTTGCTTTACCCTATAACATCTGCATGATGTGAAATTATGATTGCTAATGTAAAAAAAAAAAAGAAGTAAACTTTCAGAGTGCTGCCTTGGAGCACTTTTGTGTCCCCACCAATCTCAAAATCAAACCTACTCCCTTGACCCCAGGGATCAATACTGGGACCAAGACTGTTTAATCTTTATACAAACGACATTTGTAAAATTACAAAGCACCTGAAGTTAGTTTTATTTGCAGGCAACACAACCGCTCTCTGTTCATGAGGGAACACACAGAAGAGACTACAAACAATAACGGAAGAAAGGAACAAACCAAAAAATTGTTTGACAAAAACAGACTATCTTTGAATCTCAGTAAAACTAAAATAATGCTATTTGGTAACAGTGGAAAAGAGCACCAGACACAAACACAAATAGATGGAGTAGATATTAAAAGGGTAAAAGAAACCAGACTGTTGGGCGTATTAATAGATTACAAAATGAACTGGAAATCTCATATACAAAACATACAACAAAAGGTGGCAAAAAACATTTCAATAATGAATAAAGCAGACTATGTCCTGGGCCAAAAATCACTTTATATTCTCTACTGCTCGCTAGTGTTACCATATCTGAGTTATTGTGCAGAAATATGGGGAAACAACTACAAATGTGTGCTACATTCGTTAACTGTGTTACAAAAAAGATCAATTAGAATAATACATCATGTTGGATATAGAGAGCATACAAACCCTTTATTTACTGAGTCAAACATATTAATGTTCGGTGATTTGGTAAAACTGCAAACAGCTAAAATGATATCCAAAGCAAATTATAACCTGCTCCCAAAGAATGTACAATACATTTTCTCAACTAAAGAGGAGAAATATAACCTTAGAGGAAAATCAAATTTAAAAAATTTGTATGCACGTTAGAGATGCGCAGATAGGCAATTATATCATCCGCATCCGCATCTCCAAAGTCGTCATTCACCCGCACCAACATTTTATCAGGACCGTACCCGCCCGCCAACTGCCCGCTGTAATACATCAGAGGTTGTCCGCTTTTAAAACTCACAGAGCTATTTAAACCTGTTTCACAGAGTAACGATGACAATTGGAACCGTTAACGTTCCCGCGGCTATCCAATAGCATTCATACTGATTACAAGAATAAGGGCGTGCTATGAAGCCATTGCCTTAGACACCTTCAACAACATGTACAAACTAATTGTTGGTCCGGCAACATGTGTGCAGATTCCCCGATTACACATTCAAAATTGAAAGGCATACTGGGTGATACAGAGTACACTGATGGTTGTGATATAAACAACTTTAACACTTACTAATATGCGCCACGCTGCGAAGCCACACCCAACAAGATTGACAAACACAACACATACCCATAATCCTTTGTATTCATGACACTTCCTGAATACAACCGCGCCCCCAGCCCTGCCCACCTTACCGACGCATGGGGGGGGTTGCTGCTAGGGGTGTATAAAATAGTCAGGTGTGTCATGAATACAAAGGATTATGGGTATTTGTTGTGTTGCGTTTATGTTGTGTTACTGTGAATGTTCTCCCGAAATGTTGTTGTCGTTCGTAATTGGTGTGACTTCACAGTGTGGCGCACATTACTAAGAGTGTTAAAATTGTTTATATCACAACCATTAGTGTACTCTGTGTCACCCAGTATGCCTTGCAGTCGTGTGCGTGTTGCTGCGGAAGCCACACGCAACATGATGCTGGACTGACAAGTAGATCATAAATGTTGAAGAAGGTGACAAAGCCAATTACTTCATAGCACGCCCTAATACTTATTGACTGGGTGACTACCGGCAGTCATTCAGGAGAATAATAGCGTCTCTTACTGTCTTCTTCGCTTTATGACACGGGTCTTAAATGCCACTTTGAATGGCAAAGGATGCAGATCACAGAACCATGCATATCAAATATTTCCGGATGGTTCAACCGCCACCCGCCTGAATCTAATTAAAATCTATTTTTTCGCCATGTCAACCGCCCGACCCGCGGTTTATCCGCGGACTCCGCGGATGAGACCGCAAACCGCGCATCTCTAATGCACGTACAACACACAATATCACTATGTGGAATTAAATTATGGAATAGATTAAGTAAAGAAGTTAAACATTGTACTGATATGATCCAGTTTAAGAGGCTGTTCAAATTAATAGTGCTTACAAAATGCAAAGAAGAAGGACTATGAGAAACACTTTCAACCCTATTGAAAATAAGATATTCTTCATCTCAGTATGTTAATAACTGAATTAATTAATTACATATTACAAAACTGCTGTATTACTCATTCACGGATGTCATTCTACTATAAGACTATAAAAAAGGTCAGTAAATGAATGTATATATTTGTAAATGCTCTGACGTGGGAAAGGGGTAGGATTAAATAAGCTTTGCTTCTTCCTACTCCTTTTCGGACATGATGTAATGTGAAATGATATGAAATTTCCTGATGTATTATTTTGTAAGTATGTTCATGACCAAACCTGTGACTCAGACTCCATGATTCACACAGGTGTGAATATAAACGTTGACAATTTATGATTACTACCAGTTACACAGATAAAAGTTAAAAATGTTTTAGAATAGAAATGTGTGGAAGGTCTCCAACCCAGATCCTTTGTTGTTTGGCAGGAAATACCACACCCTGGCGCGGTGGTTACAATCTTTTAATGTTTTTCACAATACTCAAAATATTCACAGTCCTTTTAGCTTTTCAGCTCAGATGTCGTGCCTCTTTTACGCTGGCTTGCCGCCCGGCAGTCCCACTCCTGTTGCCAGCCCTGTCATGATCTCCAACGCTGCTGATAAAGGAAGAGGTGATTAGATAACTCGTTCCAGCTGAGGTATCCGCTCACCTGTTTGCTGCTTCGTGATCGGCTCCCGCACATGCCCCGCCCGCAGGGGACGCGTAGGACACACTCCTCTCCACATGCCTCCACCACCCGATTCAGGCCGTCCAGCCGTCCGGCCGTGCCCACTCTCCCTCCCCCTCCGTAGAGGGCCGAGAGAGCACCCGGCCTGTGAATCACCCGGAAGTTGTAGGGCTGGAGTGCCAGGTACCAGGGGGTGATCCTCGCATTGGTATTCCTCATGCTGTGGAGCCACTGGACTGGTTTGTGGTCCGGGTAGGGACTGAAGGCGCGCCCCAAAAGGTAGTAGCGGAGGGCCCCGACCGCCCACCGGATGGCAAGGCACTCCCTCTCCACCGTGCTGTACCTTGCCTCCCTGTCCGAGAGCTTCCGGCTGAGGTACAATATGTGGCGGTCGACGCCCTCCACCCGTTGGGACAGTACCGCCCCCAGTCCCTGACCCGATGCGTCCGCCTGCAGACAGAAAGGGATCTCAAAGTTAGGCATGTGCAGCACCGGCTCCTCACAGAGTGCTTTCTTTACCTTCTCAAATCCCCGCTGCCACTGCTCCGTCCGCTGGACCAGTTCTGGGGCACCCTCTCGGGTGAGGTCAGTCAATGGGCCAGTCAAGTCCGCAAACCAAGGAGTACCCTGCCAGCCCCAAAAACTGCTTCACCTCTTTTCTTGTCTTGGTAGGTGGACAGGCTGCGATCGCCGCTGTTTTGTCCACCTGTCCCCCCCAAGTGGTACCCCAGATACTGTACCTCCCTCCGGCCAACCGCTCACTTCTCCGGGTTGGCAGTGAGCCCCGCCCACCTCAGGGACTCGAGCAACGTCCTCACCCGCCGCATGTATTGTTTCTAGCTGCTGCTCTGGATGATGACATCATCCAGGTAAGCAGCCGCGTATGCAGCGTGGGGCCGCAGTACCCGGTCCATGAGACGCTGGAACGTGGCAGGCGCACCGAACAAGCCAAACGGAAGTGTCATCAATTGGTACAACTTGTCCGGAGTGGAGAAGGCTGTTTTTTCTCGGGACTGTGGTGACAAGGGAATCTGCCAGTAGCCCTTGGTTTAATCCAGTGTTGTGAAAAATTTAGCAGTGCCCAGCCGATCCAGAAGCTTGTCGACCCGGGGCATTGTGTATGCTTCAAAACGTGACTGTTCATTCACCCTGCAGTAATCTACACAAAATCGCACGGTCCCATCCTTCTCCCCCCCAAAACAATGGGACTACACCATGTGTTGTGTGATTCTTCTATCACCCCCATTTCAAGCATAATTTTTAATTCCTCCCTCACAATTTTGCGATTGTGTTGGGGAAGCTTATATGGCAGAGACCGCACCGTAACCCCCGGACTAGTCTTAATATGGGGTCGGATGAGATTCGTGCGGCCGGGCCGCAGTGAGAACACGTCAGCATAGCGCTGCTGTAACTCAGCTACCTCGTTGGGCCAATGTGAGCTGGTCGTCACAGATAAGCAGAGGGGTTGGTCCAGAGCGCGGGACCTCTGGTCCCAACTCCTCTTCCTCCTTTACTACTGTCGTCATGGAAACCGGCGCTCCGCCTGCCTCCCTGCCTTCAGTAAGTTAATATGATATAACTGCGTGTCCCCCCGTCGGTCCGAGCGCCGAACCTCGTAATCCACATCACTCACTTGCCTCGTGACCTCAAAGGGTCCTTGCCACTTTGCAAGTAATTTAGAGCTTGAAGTTGGAAGCAATACAAGCACTTTTTTCTCTCGGTGTGAATTTACGCAGTTGGGTTCCCCGGTTATACGTGCGCCGCTGACGCTCTTGGGCACGGAGAAAATTCTAGCGTGACAAGCGCCCCACCCGGTGGAGTTTTGCTCGCTTGTCAAGGCCGTACTGTATTTCATTCTTGCTGGAGCTTGGACCCTCCTCCCAGCTTTCTTTAATAACGTCCAAGACTCCGCGAGGCCTCCGGCCGTACAATAACTCGAACAGTGCAAAACCAAGCGAGGCCTGGGGTACCTCCCGCATCGCAAACATGAGGGAATCCGACCATTTATTCCAATTCTGTTTGTCCTTGTGCATAAAGTTACAGATCATTGTTTTCAGTGTTTTATTCAGCCTTTCCACAAGCCCATCCGTTTGGGCCCATCTGTTTGGGGATGGTACACGCTGGTGCGGATCGCTTTTATCCCCAATAATACGTACAGTTCTTTTATGGTGCGCGACATAAAGGACGTGCCCTGGTCAGTCAGAATCTCTTGCGGGATTCCAACTCAGGAGATGACCTGAAACAGTGCTTGCACAACACTTTTGGCAAAGATAGAGCGCAAAGGCACTGCTTCGGGAAACCGCGTTGCGTAATCCACCAGGACTAAAACAAAGCGATATCCCCGTGTACACGGGTGAAATGGTCCGATGAGATCCATGCCAATTCTCTCAAATGGAACCTCCATGAGCGGCAATGGGCGTAACAGTGCACGTGGGGTGGCCGCTGGATTCACCAGCTAGCAGTCCAGGCAAGCTGCGCACCACCGGCGCACATCCGCCTGGAGGCCTGGCCAATAGAATCGGACCATGACCCGATTAAGTGTTTTGTCATACCCTAAATGTCCAGCCATTGGGTTAACGTGCTCCGCCTTGAAAATCATTTCCCGGTGGCGTTTTGGCACCACCAACTGGGTGTGTTCCTCCCCGGTTTGCGTGTCACGGCCCACTCGGTAAAGTTTATCCCTAATAATTGAAAAATGTGGGAAAACCCGCGCTTTCCCCGGGCGCACCAGCTGACCGTCAATAAAATCGACTTGATCCCAGGCCTCGCGCAAAGTTTCACCACGGGACTGCTCGAGGGGAAAGTCCTCTGTAGGTGGCCACTGAGGAGCTGGGTGATTCTCCCGCAAAGCCCCCACCGGTTCCCGCTCATCACTCCCGGATGAAGCCGCGTCGCCGCTAAGAACGGCGCGGATACTCCCCTCGCCTACTGTCCGTGAACGCACCCTCACACATTGTGTCAATAAAGTATTAAACCCTGGCCAATTCGTGGCCAAAATTACGGGTGCGAGAGGTGCGTACTTACAGCTACCTCAGTCCTATGCTTTTGTTTGCCATATGCAATTTCCACTGGTGCAATAGGGTATTCGTACACATCCCCATGAATACACCAGATTTCCACCCATGTTGCCTGCCTCAAAACCCCGGGTCGAACCAGGTTTTGGTGGATCAGGGACTGCTTACAGCCCGAGTCCACCATTGCCCGGTATTTACCCCCTTTTACCTTTACCGGGACATAGTACGTCCCTCCCAGATCGGGGGGCAGGTGCTGGAGGCCCGACAACCCTTATCACTTGCCCCACCTCCCTCATGGAGCACTCGCGGCACACGTGACCGGGTTGTCCGCACCCCCAACACACCGGCCCTGGCATTTGAGGTACCTTCTGCGAGGGAAGCCCCCTCTCCGCAACGCCGGCAACCTGCAACATGTCCACATCAGGGTTGTTACATCCCCGTGCCCCCCTTTAGAAGTGCGTGTGTGTGTGTGTGCGTGTGTGTGTAATTGTTTGTGTGCCCTCCTGGGAAACCTGGTCTTTATGCCCGGGCGACATGGTCCTCTCTACCCAGCCCCATCGCGGGATGAGTCGACGGCGGGGCGCTGGGGTGGATCCCGCGGCCATCCTCGGGGTTGCCTCTCTTTGAACCGCCAGGTGTTCCTCCGCCAGCCTCACTGCTGCTTCGACGCTGAGGTCCTGGTCGGGATGGCGTACAGGAACTGCTCCAGGATGATTCCCTCCGTTGGGCTGGAGCCACAGGGTCGCTGCGTCAGTCGGTGTGCAAAGACGAACGGCCGACCGTCTGGCTTCAGTTTCATTGCTCTGAACCTCCTATTCCGGTCTTCGGGGCTGCTGCCAACCCGGTCCAGGATGGCTTGCCGGAGGTTGGCATATTGCATGCGGGCGGCTGCCGGGAGACTCAACACCGCCCGCTGTGCCTCCCCCACCAGGAGCGGCAGCACTTTCGCGCCCCACTCTTCTTCCGGCCATCTGTTTGACGTTGCTGGTGCTTCAAAAACGTCCAAGAATGTTTGGGGATCTTCCCCCTCTACCACGCGCTTCATGGCCGACATCCCTCCCGTTGCTTCTGCTTTGTCCATCAACGTTTTTAGTAGCTGTGACACCCGAGCCAGCAGTTGTCCAAACGCCTCCAGGGGGGTTGGTACCGACATCTTCTCTGGATTCTTTTCTGTTGGGTGCCACTGTGGAAGGTCTCCGACCCAGATCCTTCGTTGCTTGGCAGGAAATACCACACCCTGGCGCAGTGGTTACCATCTTTTAATGTTTTTCACAATACTCAAAATATTCACAGTCCTTTTAGATTTTCAGCTCATGTGTCATGCGTCTTTTCCGCTGGCTTGCCGTCCGGCAGTCCCATTCCTGTTGCCAGCCCTGTCATGATCTCCAACGCTGCTGATAAAGAAACAGGTGATTAGATAACTCGTTCCAGCTGAGGTATCCGCTCACCTGTTTGATGCTTCGTGACCGTTCCTGCACATGCCCCCCCCCGCAGGGGATGCGGAGGACACGCCCCTCTCCACAAAATGTAAATTTGATTTCATTGTGATTATTTTTAAAGTAATTAAAATGTCAACATATTTAAATAATCAATTTACCTTTATCAAAATTAAATTCAAGTTTATTGAATGTACTTATTTAACTTTATTTAATATATTTGCTATATAAATATTTATTCGAAACTACCCACATTTATTCATTGATATTTAAATGTTTATTTATTCATATATCTTTTATTTTACTGGAATTAGCAAGCACAAACTACCAGTACACTCTAAAGACTGAGAACAGCCATTCAAACACACTTAGTAATGCCAAGCTAAATGCTAAACTGGCCTTACTAGGCCTCAGTAAGCTAATTTTTGCTAACCTAGCTCAATGCTAAACTAATCCTATGCTAATCTAATTTATGCTTAAACTATGCTATGCTATGCTATGCTAACAGTGACACACCTCTCCGGCCCACGTCTAACGTGCAGCACGTCACACAGCCTCGTCACACGCCCTCATTTCGGAGACATATCTCTTATCTCAAATGTCTCCTCTCGTATTTTTAGTTACACCGTGTGCTATTTCAAACTTTGAACTTGCATACAACAAAAATATATTCGGGAAGGAATGGAGGGTAATAGTTAAACAGCTGTGTCTTACCTCTCACAACACCTCTTTTTATTACTGCGTCACACGCGCACAACAAAAAAATTTTAATAAAGAGAGAGAGCCTTTTTCTGTAGTCAAAATCTCAGACCCTTCTTACAAAACTATAATATCACACAGTCACAATCACACCCACACAGTTAACCGGGCGGAATCACCAACACAGTTAAAAACAACCTCAACAGTCAACTACTTTTCTTACTCAGAAGCACAGCTGTACTATATCAAACCTTAATAATAATAAACAACATTTATCATTCACTCTGATCTGAACAAAATGGCTCGGAGGAGAGAAGTCTGGCTTCCCGACTTAGGCTGCTGCCCCCGCGACCCGACATCCGATTAGCGGAGGAAGATAAACAGATGGATGGATCATTCACTCATGTGATTCATGAACATAAACTTTGTCCATCTTCTCATAAACACACACATTTTGGACAATTTCCAAACTTTTACAGATTAGCAGGGATGTGAGGAAAAGCGTGATCTGCTCGCAGCGCCAAAAGGGGGGATGCGGGAGTGTGGGAGTAATGATTATCTTTCAAGCGAGGGAAATTAGACGGATCAAACCCGCAGGTGCATGCACAGTTGTGATTAAATACACATATATATATAAATGTACCAACAAAAACTGAATCACTCCACATCCAACACACTTCTCAACATTCACCAATATATACACACATTAACAAAATGCAACCGACCCCATTTCCGGACAAATATAAACAATTATGCACGCGTGCTTTTTGTGGAACTGCCGTCTCTTCTGAATGCAGACATTTTGCTCATAATGCGGGGATGATCCCACCTAGAAGAGTAAACTACGTTTCCTCCCTGACCAACATGGCACAAAGCTTAAAGCTCCATAGAATCACTGGTCATCACCCGCCGACTCTACAGTCACATATATGGTCAGTTCCAAACAGTTTCACCAAGTTTCACCAAAGCTCTACCGTATGGAGCCCGATTTCCATCTGTCTAACTGCAGCCCACTAATCAGAACGTCGTGACAAACATCAGCTCAGTCAATCTCCTTAATCGGAGTCACTGAAAAGGTCACTAAAAATGAGGCTTTTCTACCGCTGCAGCTTCACAAAGACGTATGTGTCGCACATTCACAAACGTAACATTTTTTTTTATAGTCAAATGTACTGCTAGCTAGTGACAAATGCCTTTACTTTAGCTGTACCCAGACGGTGCTAAACTGGCGTACTTGCAGAAGAAGACCCCCCTTTGCCGTTTGCCAGAGGGGGGGAGAGGTTAAAAAATGTATTGGTCTCAAATCAATGCATTTCTATTAACAATTCCCCTTATTGCTAAAACAACAAATCACAAGTTTTCAGACACACATATAAAAACAACCCAATCCAACCAAAATATACCCCGTTCCAGGTTGTATTTGGAGAACCTGCTAGACCTAGCTTTTTTATCAAAAACAAGTTCAGCAATTAAATTTAAAGTTAAAGTACCAATGATTGTCACACACACACTAGATGTGGCAAAATTATTCTCTGCATTTGACCCATCACCCTTGATCACCCCCTGGGAGGTGAGGGGAGCAGTGGGCAGTAGTGGGCAGCAGCGGTGCCATGCCCGGGAATCATTTATGGTGATTTAACCCCCAATTCCAACCCTTAATGCTGAGTGCCAAAATGGGAGGTAATGGGTCCCATTTTTATAGTCTTTGGTATGACTCCGTCGGGATTTAAATTCACAACCTTCCGATATCAGGGCGGACACTCTAACCACTTGGCCATTTAGTAGGATGTGCTAGTCCACTGAGTAGGTTGTGAGTCTTACCAATCCCGATCAGCTCGGGACAGACAGCTTTTACACTGTAAGCAAAATTACTTACCTTTAGATGCGCGTGTGCAAACCTCTGTCTGCCTGAGAGGGAGACCGGGAGCGGATGTCAACCTGCAGCGTTCTAGACCATCCTGCCAAAAACGCCAACCTTATGTTTCAAAAACTGTCATATTGAGTTATGTTTATATACCTTTCATATTTAGTATGACGAATATACTGTTATATTGAAAAAAACAAACACATTTTTGTCTTTGCAAATCTTACAAAAGATCATTTTTCTAGTAAAATTAACAAATATAAATATCGCTAGACATTAATAGCCATTTTGCATGTGTTGTTTAGAAGTTATGTTTGAATGCATTTTTTTTTTGCTTTTTTCGCATTGTCTGAGGATTCTAAGAACATTATTGTCATATTGAGTAAAAAAACACTTTTTGCATTTGCAAGATTTAAAAAAGCATATGTTTCGAGTAAAACTCCAAAAGATGCATTATTTCAGGCATTATCACCCATTTTTCATGTGTGGTTTAGGGGTTATGTTTAAATACTGCCATATTGGGTGTTACAGTATACAGTCATATTGAGTAAAACCTAATTTTTGTATTTGCAAACCATAGAAAAACAACATTTTCTAGAAAAACTCACATGGATTCAATATAGCAGGCATTTTTTTGACATTTTGCATGTTTGGATTAGGAATTATGTTGGAATACATTCTTATATTTTTGCATTATCTCAGGAAAAATTACTTTTTGTTTTTGCAAACCTTACCAAATGTTTTTTTTTCCAGTAAAACTCACAAGGATACATTTCTTCAGGCATTATTAGACATTTTGGATGTGTATTTTTGGAGTAATGTTTCAAAAACTGTCATATTGAGTGTGACCGTAAACTGTTAGAGTGAGTAAAACCGCATTTTTGTATTTGTGAACTTTTCCAAAATACCTGATTCTGGTAAAACTTACATAAATTCAATATTACAGACTTTTTTTAGACAGATTTTATGTTTGGTTTCAGAGTTATGTTTATATACCTTCCGTATTTAGTATGACAGTTATACTGTTATATTGAATAAAAAAAATAACTTGTGTCTTTGCAAACCTTACAAAAGATCATTGTTCTAGTAATAAACTAACAAAAATAAATATCTCCAGGCATTATTAGCCATTTTGCATGTGTTGCTTAGAAGTTGTTTGAATACATTCTTATTGCTTTTTTCGCATTGTCTCAGGATTCTACATTACTGTCAAATTGAGTAAAAAAATACTTTTTGTTTTTGCAAACCTTACCAAATGTTTTTTTTTCCAGTAAAACTCACAAAGATAAATTTCTTCAGGCATTATTTGACATTTTGCATGTGTATTTTTGGAGTTATGTTTAAAAAACTGTCAATTTGAGTTTGTCTGTATACTGTCATAGTGAGTAAAACCTAATTTTTGTATTTGTGAACCTTTCCAAAATACCTGATTCTGGTAAAAATAACATAAATTCAATATTACAGGCTTTTTTAGACAGATTTTAAGTTTGGTTTTATAGTTATGTTTATATACCTTTCATATTCAGTATGACAGTTATACTGTTATATTGAATAAAAAAAAACTAACTTGTGTCTTTGCAAACCTTACAAAAGATAACTTTTCTAGTAAAACCAACAAAGATAAATATCTTTAGGCATTATTAGCCATTTTGCATGTGTTGTTTAGAAGTTATGTTTGTATACATGTTAATGCTTTTTTCGCATTATCTCAGGATTCTAACAACAGTATTGTCATATTGAGTAAAACAACTACGTTTTGCAATTGCAAGATTTAAAAAACCAAGATGTTTCGAGTAAAACTCCCAAAGAGGCGTTTTTTCAGGCATTATTAGCCATTTTTCATCAGTGGTTTAGGAGTTATGTTTAAATAACTGTCATATTGGGTGTTACAGTATACAGTCTTAATGAGTAAAACCTAATTTTTGTATTTGCAAACCATAGAAAAACAACTGTATCTAGTAAAACTCACATGGATTCAATATCACCGGCATGTTTAGACATTTTGCACGTTTGGATTAGGAATTATTGTGAAGTAACATTACTTGGTATTTAGAAGGGACCTTTATTTTTGAAGGCGAGTTGCTCCTTACTCTAATTTCCAGGAGTGACATCCAGACGCTCACTCGTTTACACACAAGACGTATTTACGTGTTTCAGCCTTCAAAGTTTGTTGTTTCTTCCCACGAAGTGTTCTCTGGCAGAGTTTTTTATTAACTAACAGCAGAGCAGCAAGTGCACATACAAAGTGGAATGAAAAAATATAAACAGTACAACAGTGCCATCAATTGGAAAAACTGCTGCATTACAACACTCCCACATAGTTTTTCAATAACAGAAAGTCCCTTTAAATAATATTACAGAGCCGTGCTCTCCTTCACAAAAATATGTAAAACAACAACAACAAAATAATTTAGTTTTTTACATTGTTTTCACAGGAACTCTTTTTCACATTTCACACACCTTTTTAACTTGCTTTGATCAGGCAGCGTTTGGCGTACACCTGTCAAGCACAACTAACCACTTTATCTAAAGGAGGAAAAGTCCAATCTCACCCCTGAGATATTCAAACTTCTGTCTAGGCAGTGGTTTGGTAAAGATATCCGCTTTCATGTCATTTGTTGGACAATATTGCAGTTCTATTTGTCCATTCTGCACACATTCACGGAAGTAGTGATAGCGAATGTTTATGTGTTTGGTCCTGGAGTGGTTTACAGGATTCTTCGCGATTGCGATGGCTCCTTGGTTGTCTTCCAGGATCACTGTAGACATAGTTTTCACTCCGAAATCACTCAGTAATCTTTTCAGCCAGATTCCTTCTTGAGCGGCTTGACTGAGTGCGATTAAATCTGCTGTTGAAAGCGCAACTGTTGCTTGTTTCTTGCTGAGCCAGCTCACTGCTCCTCCACTCAGTATAAAAACGTTGCCTGTTGTTGAGCGTTGGTTATCCTGATCTCCAGCCCAGTCAGCATCTGAGAATCCAATCAAAGCTCCAGAGTCGGATTGCTCATACCTGAGAGCAAAGTTCACTGTCCCTTTCAAGTATGGAAGTATCCTCTTCACAGCGGTCAGATGTGCAGCATCTGAATTTGCGTTGAACTTTGACACAGCACTCACTGCTTGAGCTATATCTGGTCGTGTGGCCATTGTAGCATACAGTATACTTCCCACCATTGATTGATAGGTATGCTGGTCCACTTGCTTACTGACACCATCGCTCTTTCTCAATTTGACATTGGCATCAGCAGGAGTTGCCACAGGATTTGCATTATCCATCCATCCATCCATTTTCTACCGCTTATTCCCTTTCGGGGTCGCGGGGGGTGCTGGCGCCTATCTCAGCTACAATCGGGCGGAAGGCAGGGTACACCCTGGACAAGTCGCCACTTCATCGCAGGGCCAACACAGATAGACAGACAACATTCACACTCACATTTGCATTATCCATTCCATATTTCTGAAGTATGGCTTCAATGTAATGCTTCTGATGAAGCATTACATCTTCTTCTCTTTATCTTGGATCACAGAGATGCCCAGGATATAGGACAGCTCTCCCATGTCTTTCATCTTGTAGCGCTCCTTTAGAGCCACTTTTAGCTCATTCATGCTCTCGGTTGACTCTGTTATCAGAAACAAATCATCGACGTAAACTGCGAGTATCTCAAGCTCTTTTCTTGATCTCACAAACACACAGGGATCTGATGTGCTCTGCTTGAATCCGATTTCCATCATGAACTCTGTGAAAGCTTTGCTCCAGCAGCGAGGAGACTGCTTCAGTCCATAGATTGATTTTTTTAGTTTGCATACCAGATGTTTCTGTCCTTGTTTGATGTAGCCCTCTGGCTGCTCCATGTAGATTTCTTCTTCCAGGTGTCCATTAATGAATACCGTTACAACATCCACCTAGTGTACATGTAAATTGTTTTGAATGGCAAAGGACAATAATGTACGAATAGAGCTAAAACGTACCACAGGTAAAAATGTTTCATCATAGTCAGCACCATACAACTGTGAGTAGCCCTTGGCAACGAGCCATTAGCTCTCCACTCTTCCATCACTATGATGCTTGACTCTAAACACCCATCTCAATCCTACTGCCTTTCTTTCTCTTGGTAAATTCACCAAGTCCTACGTCTCATTTTCCAGCAGTGACTCATATTCCAAGTCAGCCGCCTTCTGCCATTCTTTTGCATTAGGACTCGCCAATGCTTCTTTCAGTGTGATTGGCTCTGTCACACGACACATATTGGCATGATGATCAACAGTCACTATATCGACAAACTCATCATATCCAAATCTCTTTGAAGCCTTTCTGATTCTGCCACTTGTTCTTACAGTGCTGTCAACTGTGACTTCATCATGTCGTGTTTCATTCTCATCTGCTTGTATGGTTATCTCATTCTCCAAACAGGGTACTTTCATTTCCTGCTTCCAGCTGAAGTTTGATTCATCACGGCGGATTAGAATCCTCCTCTTCTCTTCATCATACAGGCGATATCCCTTGGCATTGTTTGCATATCCCTCAAAACGAAGCTTCACAGCCTTTTTGTCCATTTTCCTTCTTTCTTCATCTGGGATATGTGCATGAGCAATACAGCCAAACACCTTCATGTGACTCATGTCAGGTTTCTTTCCACACAATTTCTCATAGGGTGTCTCTTCCTTCAGAACAGCTGTGGGCAGCCTGTTCTGTATGTAAGCTGCAGTGGCTACAGTCTCTGCACAGAACATTTTTGACAACTTTCCATGTGACAGCATGCTTCCAGCTGCTTCAACTAATGTCCTGTTGTTTTTCTTTCTGCAACACTATTTTGCTGTGGTGAGTAAGGTACAGTCATTTCATGGTGGATGCCTTGAGACTTCAAATATTCTTGAAACTCCTTTGATGTGTACTCACCACCATTATCTGTCCTCAGCCTGGTGACGCTTAGCCCAGACTCATTTGAGAATGTTCTCTCAAATTCCTTGAATTTGCTTGGCACCTCATTTTTCTGTTTCAAGAAGTATACCTTACAGCATCTTGTGTAATCATCAATGAAAGTGACAAAATATTTTGCTCCACCTATTGATTCAGTCTGCATGGGACCACAGACATCACTGTGAATCAGCTGCATCTTGCGTTTGGAACGGATTCCTCCAATCGACTTTAATGGCTTCTTAGCCAACTTGCCTTCTACACATCCTTCACAGAAGGGAATATCTTTTTCTGCAGAAAAGTTCACTCCGTTCACCAGATCTTGGAGTTCTTTAAGTTTAGTAGTGTGACCAAGGCGCTGGTGCCACAGGCTGGCCACTACAGAAGCACTGTGGCATACAGTTTCACTTCCTTCAATATCCAGCTGATATAGTCCATCAGCTCTTTGTGTTCCCATTCCTTGAAGTGTTCCACTTTTTCTACATATGTAGCAACAAGACTTTCTGAACTGCACTGTATTCCCTTTCTTGGTAGCAGCTCCCACTGAGAATAAATTCCCAGACAGCTTTGGAACATACAGCACATCATACATTGTGACATTTTTTACATCACTTAATTTGATAGTCATTTTCAGGTTGACATTTCCAATTCCTAGGGCGTCAACTACCCTGCCGTCACCCAGTTTCACAGACTGTGATTTTGTGAACTGCTGGTATTCTTGAATAATGTCTTTATCACACGTCATGTGTTTTGATGCTCCAGAATCAATTAACCACTCAGCCTGTTGTGGTCTGCCACTGTTTGCATCCCTGATCACAAAGGCACTTTCAGAGGAATTTTATTCATCCTCACACATCATGCGCTTAGCCTTGTGGATTATCTTTCATGGTTTATTTTTCAAGGTTGGACATTCGCGCTTAATATGGCCTTCTCTACCACATTTGTAACATCTCCACGTACTTTTGTCTGCTGCTCCTACTGTTTTCGAGCTATTCTGCACATTTCCCGGAAATTTAGATGACATTGCGGATGCACCACCTGACGTAGAACCACTGGAATCATTAGCATTCACTTGCTTTTGCTCTTCATTTATTAATGCTTGCTGAACAAACTTCAGTGTCAGGTTGTCAATCTTTGTTTCTAGTGCAGTGACAATTGTAGTATAACTTGGTGGCCAGCTACCCAACAGTGTTACAATTTGGTTTTCCTCTTCAATTACAGATCCAATTGCTGATAGTTGATCAGTTAGCTCCTTCATTTGTTTTAAATGCTCAGTTAAAACCTCTCCTTCTTTCATTTCACATCTGAAATATATTTTCTTCAGGAACAGTTTATTAGCCAAACTATCCCTCTCAAAATGGGCTTTCAGCGTGGTCCACGCCTCTTTGGGAGTTTGACAGTTTGTTATCAGGTACAACTGGGGTGTACTTACATTTAGCACTAACATAGAGAACGCTTTCTCTCTCCGTCTTGTGAATTCCACCTGTGCTGCTGCGTTAGCATCTGCGGCTAGCGTCTCCGTCTCCATTAGCATGCCCCATAGTCCTTTAGCCTTTAGCAAGTGTTCCATCTGAAACTTCCATGTTGCCCAGTTCTCTGGTCCGCTCAGTCTGTCAATAAACATCTTATCCTCCATTGTGAGTTCCCACAATACCGTTTATCTTCACACAAAGTGTGCACAACAGCTTTTTAGCGACGATCTGGGCACATAACCTGTTCTTTGGCAGAGTTTTTTTATTAACTAACAGCAGAGCAGCAAGTGCACATACAAAGTGGAATGAAAAAATATAAACAGTACAACAGCGTCATCTATTGGAAAAACTACTGCATTACAACATGAAGTGCCTTGGAAACATTGTAAGTCTGTTTTATGAGTAACATGAAGACGTTGTGTGTGCGTGTAAATGTAAAAATAGTACTGTGTGAAGATAGCTTCTACTCCTAATTTAGCTTGTTGCTACTTAGCATGTAGCTTCTTTGCTCGCTAGCTCACTCCTCTAAAGGAGCGTGCAATGTTTGTGCCTCTCCTCCTCAGTATATAATGTATATTATCCTGTGTTGTTTACAAGCATTCCATATGTAAATCTTATTCATGTGTGGCTTTGAGTGTTAGGACTATTTACATATGTTTATGAGCACTGTTTACATGCTATTGTATGGGCTGTGTGTGTATGTGGGAACACATGTTATGTAGCAAACATTTATGCACATGTTGTTACTCAGTAGTGTTTATTTGACATATATTTTGTGTCTCTTTATACAGTTTTACAAACAACACAAAAACGAAAACAAATAAATATAAGGAAAAGAGAAAACAAGAAAGAAATGACCAATTAGACAAGAAGAAAGGAAAAGTGCATTCTCTGTGAAAACCACTAAAGCTTCTTAAAGAAAAAAGGTTTGGACTCTTTCTTCCCTTTCCTTGGTATCTTCATATTAACTATCTGTCAACTTGTTTATGTCACAGACACAGACACGTAAGACGGAATATTAAAAAGACAAGCTTCACGGCGGGCACTTCAACAACAAAAGCAATAGAAAATGGACAACGCCAAAACAAGCGGAGACATCAGCAACGGTGACGTGGCCAGCACGGAACGATACCGTGGACACGACACCGCCTCCCAGCATTCCAACACAACTGCAGGATCCAGTCTTTCCTCAACTAACAAAGCTGCTATCAAGGCCCACGCTAAACTGGAAGCTGCGGGCGCACGCGCTGCCTATGGACGCAGAGAAGGCTAAAGAGGCCAAAATCGCAGCCGAGTTATCAACACTGCAGCATGAGAAGGAGATAACAGCAGCATTAGCTGAAACCCAATTCCTCGAAGAAGCAGCTGTGCTTGAGAGTCGTGAAGGAAGTAGAATGAGCCACTTTGGATTGGCTAGCGATTGCAACCAACGCACGCACGACTATGTTGAACAACACACAAAGCGACAATCTAGCTATGGAGAGCCTCCTGCACTCGAAACATATACTCCGCAAGCTCCTCAACTGGCAGCTGCAGCTCAACTACCCAAAGAGTTGACAATTACTGCTCCTACACAACAAGCTGGGAGGCCAACAGCAACTACTACACAGCAACCCACAAGGTCGGTGCCTGCAGTACATTAACAATTCCCTGACACGGTCCCACCCCGTCAGTTCTCACTTGTCCAGTCATATTATCCTCCTCTCAGAACTCCACTGCAGTCAAATCCAAAAGACATGACTGCCATGAGCGACATTGCAAGATATTTTGTGCGGCGGGAGCTTGTGAGCTCCGGTCTCACCCAGTTCAACGAACACCCGGAAAACTACTGTGCTAGGAAGTCCTCTAACATCAACGCTACTAGAGAACTCAACTTAAGTGCCAGTGAGGAACTCAACCTATTAACAAAGTGGCTAGGAAGAGAGTCCTCGGAGCATGTCAGAAGGATTCGCTCCGTCCATGTCGCCAACCCGGCTGTAGGTCTACAACTTGTCTGGGAACGCCGAGAAGAGTGCTACGGCTCCCCGGAGGTGATCGAGAGAGAGCCCTCTTTAAAAGACTAGAGGATTTCCCGAAGCTGTCAAACAAAGAACCCACAAAACTAAGGGAACTAGGAGACCTGCTGTCAGAGTTAAATGCTGCTAAGTCTGAAGGCTGCCTGCAAGGGCTCTCGTACCTGGGCACAGCCAGGGGTGTGAACCCCATTGTTGAAAAGCTGGCACACGGTCTTCAAGAGAAATGGTTGGCTAAGGGTTCTCAGTACAAGGAGCAGTACAATGTTTCCTTTCCCCCCTTTGCCTACTTCACTGACTTCATCTGCGGCGAAGCACGTAGAAGAAACAACCCCAGTTTTTCCCTCACGATAAACCCGTTGAAAACATCCAATCATTTCCCAAAGCACGAACAGTTCGAAAGAGGGGCAAGATACGCTAAACAACCAGTCTACCCATCTACCCACAAGACAGATGTCGAAGGAAACAACCCAACTTCTCAAATGTTAAGTTCAAGTTACAAGCTCGAAGATGTCGGGAGACAGTGTCCCATACATCAGAAACTCCATCTTCCGAAGAAATGCTGTGGTTTTCAAAGCAAACCACTTGAAGAGCGCAGAGCATTCCTGAAAGACAATGGGGTCTGCATCAAGTGTTGCTCCTCCACTACCCAACTGGCGAGGAACTGTAAGACGGCTCTCAAGTGTAGCGAATGTGAGAGCGACGATCATGTAGCTGCACTTCATCCTGGACCTCCACCGTGGGATAAAGAAAACAAGGACACCGCCCCCTCACAGTATGGCGGGGAGAGTGAAGAGAAAGCGCCTGGGCCAGCAATCACCTCAAAATGTGCAGAAGTCTACGGCAAAAGGCAAAGCCTCTGGTCCTGTTCCAATATATGCCTAGTTAAGGTTTATCCCAAAACACACCCAGACAGAGCTACTAACGTCTACATCCTCCTAGGTGACCAGAGCAACAGATCCCTGGCAAGGTCTGAATTCTTTGACCTCTTCCAAATCAAAAGTTCAGACTCACCTTACACTCTCCGGACATGTGCAGGAATCACTGAGACATCCGGAAGGAGAGCCACCGGATTCATCGCAGAGTCTCTGGAAGGAAAAACCAGTGTTGTGCTTCCAACACTCATAAAATGTAACCACATGCCAGACGACCGGGCCGAGATCCCAACTCCAGAGGTCGCACGACACCACAACCAATTGAAGTCCATCGCTCACATGATTCCACGTCTGAACCCTGAAGCCCAGATACTAATACTTCTTGGACGCGACGTCTTTCAAGTCCATAAAGTCAGAGAGCAGCTTAACGGTCCTCATAGTGCCCCCTTCACCCAACGACTGGATCTTGGCCGGGTCGTCGTAGGAGATGTGTGTCTCGGGTCAGCCCACAAAGCGGCAGCTGTGACTTCCTACCGTACCAGTGTGCTTGAAAATGGAAGACCATCTTTCCTCACTCCATACCACAACCAGCTTCAGATAGAGGAAAGGATCAGCTCCAAAGTACACAATGCAACTTGTTCTCGCAGCCTTAAATTCAGCATCCATGTCCTCGATGACAGCAACTTGGGCAACACAATATTCCAGAACACTAAGGATGATGATCAAGTAGGACTTTCCATCGAGGACCGAAGGTTCCTGGATTTCATGGACAGAGAGATGACAATGGTTAACACAAACAGCTGGGTGGCACCGCTTCCATTCAGATCTCCCAGTCAACAACTCCCAAATAACAGAGAACAAGTACTCAGCAGACTTACCAATCTTTGTCGCACCTTTGAAAATAAGCCAAATATGAAGGATGACTTCTTTGCCTTCATGCAGAACATCTTTGATTGCAACCATGCTGAGTTGGCACCGTCACTACAAGAAGGAGGTGAGTTCTGGTACTTACCTATTTTTGGTGTCTATCACCCCCAGAAGCCGGACAAGATCAGAGTCGTCTTCGACTTCAGTACTACTTAATGGGCCGGATCTAAGCGTGTTGCTGCGGTTCAGAAGAGAGACTGTTGCTGTAATAGCAGACGTTGAACAAATGTTCCACAGTTTTGTCGTTCGCGAAGACAACAGAGACTTTTTGCGCTTTTTGTGGTTCAACGAAAACGACCCAGACCAAGAGATTGTAGAGTCCCGCATGAAAGTCCATATATTCGGTAACTCACCCTCCCCAGCAGTAGCCATCTACGGGCTTCACCGTGCAGCAGAACATGAAGCAGAGGAACACGGGATGGATGCCAAGCACTTTGTGGAACGCGACTTCAACGTCGACGACGGGCTCACGTCGCTACCCCCAGCCACGGAAGCCATCGACCTTCTGACAAGGACACAGGAGATGTTGGCTGCTTCAAACCTGAGACTCCACAAGATAGCATCCAACTGAAAAGTGCATTCTCTGTGAAAACCACTAAAGCTTCTTAAAAATAAAAGGCCTGGACTCTTTCTTCCCTTTCCTTGGGATCTTCATGTTAACTATCTGTCAACTTGTTTACGTCAAGGACACAGACATGTAGGACGGAAAAATTATGTTAGAATACATTGTTATTGCTTTTTTCGCATTATCTCAGGATTCTAAGTACATTACGGTCAAATTGAGTAAAAAAATCATTTTTGTTTTCCAGTAAAACTCACAAAGATACATTTCTTCAGGTATTATTAGACATTTTGCATGTGTATTTTTGGAGTTATGTTTCAAAAACTGTCATATTGAGTGTGACCGTATACTGTACTGTCATAGTGAGTAAAACCCAATTTTTGTATTTGTGAACCTTTCCAAAATACCTGATTCTGGTAAAACTCACATAAATTCAAAATTACAAGCTTTTTTTGGACAGATTTTATGTTTGGTTTTGGAGTTATGTTTATATTCCTTTCATATTTATTATGACAGTTATACTGTTATATTACATAAAAAAACTAACTAGTGTCTTTGCAAACCTCACAAAAGATACTTTTTCTAGTAAAACTAACAAAAATAAATATCTCTGGCATTATTAGCCATTTTGCATGTGTTGTTTAGAAGTTATGTTTGAATACATTTTTATTGTTTTTTTCACATTATCTCAGGATTCTAAGAAAAATATTGTCATACTGAGTAAAAAACTACTTTTTCATTTGCAAGATTTAAAAAAGCATAAGTTTCAAGTAAAACTCAAAAGGATGCATTATTTAAGGCATTATTAGTCATTTTTCATGTCTGGTTTAGGAGTTATCATTATAAAACTGTCATATTGAGTGTTACAATATACAGTCATATTGAGTAAAACCTAATTTTTGTATTTACAAACCGTAGAAAAACAACTGTTTCTAGTAAAAACTCACATGGATTCAATGTCACGGGTATTTTTAGACATTTTGCAAGTTTGGATTAGGAATTATGTTGAAAAACATTTTTATTGCTTTTTTCGCATTATCTCAGGATTTGAAGTACATTTCTGTCAAATTGAGTAAAAAAATACTTTTTGTTTTTGCAAACCTTAATGTTTTGTTTTTTTCCAGTAAAATTCACAAACATACATTTCTTCAGGCATTATTGGATATTTTCCATGTGTACTTTTGGAGTTATGTTCTTAAAACTGTCATATTGAGTGTTACAGTATACAGTCATATTGAGTAAAACCTATTTTTTGTATTTGTGAACCTTTCCAAAATACATAAACCTGGTAAAACTCACATTAACTCAATATTACAGGCTTTTTTATACAGGTTTTATGTTTGGTTTATCAAATCATGTTTATATACCTCTTATATTTAGTATGACAGTTATACTGTTATATTGGAATACAAAAAACTAACTTGTGTCTTTGCAAACCTTACAAAAGATCAGTTTTCTAGTAAAACTAACAGAGATTAATATCTCAAGGCATTAATTGCCGTTTTGCAAGTGTTGTTTAGAAGTTATGTTTGAATACTTTTTTTTTGCTTTTTTCGCATTATCTCAGGATTCCAAGTACATTACTGTCAAATTGAACAAAAAAAAAAGTTTTTCTTTTTGCAAACCAACCAAATATTTTTTTTGCAGTAAAACTCACAAAGATACATTTCTTCAGGCATTATTAGACATTTTGCATGTGTATTTTTGGAGTTATGTTTGAAAAACTGCCATATTGAGTGTTACAGCATACAGTCATATTGAGTAAAACCTATTTTTTGTATTTGGGAACCTTTCAAAAATACAAAAACCTGGTAAAACTCATATTAATTCAATATTACAGTCTTTTTTAGACAGATTTTATGTTTGGTTTTGGAGTCATGTTTATATACCTTTTATATTTAGTATGACAGTTATACTGTTATATTGAATAAAAAACAAACTTGTGTCTTTGCAAACCTTGCAAAAGATCAGTTTTCTAGTAAAACTAACAAAGATAAATATCCCTAGGCATTAATTGCCATTTTGCAAGTGTTGTTTAGAAGTTATGTTTGAATACATCTTTGTTGCTTTTTTCGCATTATTGCAGGATTCCAAGTACATTACTGTCAAATTGAGCAAAAAAATACTTTTTGTTTTTGCAAACATACCAAATGTTTTTTTTCCAGTAAAACTCACAAAGATACATTTCTTCAGGCATTATTAGACATTTTGCATGTGTATTTTTGGACTTATGTTTCAAAAACTGTCATATTGAGTGTGACTGTATACTGTCATAGTGAGAAAACCCTACTTTTTGTATTTGTGAACCTTTCCAAAATACCTGATTCTGGTAAAACTCACACAAATTCAATACTACAGGCTTTTTTAGACAGATTTTATGTGTTGCGATCTGTGACTCAGATCTTCACATGTTTATTTTTCCATCTTTGTTTCATTCTCTTCTGACCCACTTACTTCCTGTTTAGTCCGTTACCATGGTTACACATTGATTTCACCTGCTCCTCGTTTTCTACACACCTGGTTCTCCTTGATTTCTCCCTATATAAGCTTTCCTCTTTTCTTTGTTCAGTCTCGGATCCTAATTTGCCCACGCGCAACAGTGACGACTCTCGACCTTCATCTTTGTATGTATATTCTCGCTAGCTTTTACGCTAAGCCATTTGTTTATTCCAGCTCACATGCTGAGGAATTGTTTTTCTGTTTTTGGTTTGCCTTCTCTTTACAGCAGTGTTTTTGTTCCTAGCCTTTTATTATTTAATAAATCCATTTATAACTTACCTTGTTGTGTTCATCGCTTCGACGCATCCCCGGAAGAACCAATCCGGCATTACAATGCCACACAAGCGTCACAGTAGGATCCGAGCATCAAAATGTTTTTCCGCGTCGAAACCACGGGAGGAACCCTTCGACTTGGGTTTGTGGTTGGAGCTCGTGGCTTGGGAGCAGGAAAGACTTGACTGTGGGCCTGAAGTCCCCTCCGAAGCCGTTCGCGCTGCCCCGAAGAGGCGGGGGGTCCAGTGGAGAGGTCCCCCGCACGGCAGTAATGTTCCAGCACCACTTATTCCTCCCCATGGACACAGCAAGTTTCACCCCGTCCAGGATTCACCCGTCATTACCGGTAATCCTGCTTGTTTTTTTTCAAATCATTCCTTAAGCTGCCATGACACTTTTTCTGACACAAGCGATGACGTCAATTGGGGAACGCCCACCGGTGACGCAACACCGGCCTCTGTTGATGACATTTTTTCAGAAGATTTTTATATTGTGGACAGTACTTTTCATTCCCAACCTTTTTCGAATACCAATAACATTTATGATAAAATACGTAATTATCAGGATATTTTTTCTCATTATTCTAGTCAACCTCAGTCACCTAGTTTTTCTCCTACACCTCCTTTAAAACCTCATTCTCCGGCCAAGTCCAAGGTGTTTCCTCCCTTTTCTAAAGGAAATTCTGGACAAATTAAAGGGGAGGAGTCGGCCCGCCTCCAAGCCTCCCACCACCCTCCCTTAAGGTCAGTCCCTGACCATAGGGAACGGGTCTGGGATCCCCGTCTGGAGGAAGGGGCTATGACCTATAGCTGTGCTACGGAGGTAGCACAGATACTACCCTCTAAACCACAGCCACCATGTAGACCTCCTCCACCTGTTTTTCCCCTGGCCAAGTCTCAACGGCCTTGTAGACCTCCTCCACCTGTTTTTCCCCCGGCCAAGTCTCAACGGCCTTGTAGACCTCCTCCACCTGTGTTTCCCCCGGTCAAATCACAACGACCAAGTAGACCTCCTCCACCGGTGTTCAGACTCGCGAGGTCATTACCTCAAGCACATCCTCCACCACCGGTGTTCTGCATTTCTCCCAGTTTGGTTCTCACACCAGCACTTAACTGTAGTCTGGTTCTCGCACCAGAAACTGATGTTTCTAGCCTGGTTCTCAAGCCAGCACTAGACTCCCACCTGGTTCTCACACCAGCCTCCGACCCAGAACTGGTTCTCATACCAGTTACAGACTTTAGCCTAGAGCCCACTCCAGTACCAGCTCCAGAGCTGGAGCCTACTCCAGTACCAGCTCCACGCCGCCAAGCGCCGGTACCAGCTCCGCGCCGCCAAGCACCGCCGACGACGGGGCTGGAGCCCACACCAGCGTCGACGACGGGGCTGGAGCCCACACCAGCGTCGACGACGGGGCTGGAACCTTCACCTATGTCGACAGGGCTGGAGCCCACTCCAGTGCCAGCTCCTCGACAAGCGCCGGTACCAGCTCCACGCCGCCAAGCACTGCCGACGAAGAAGCTGGAGCCCACACCGGCGCCGACGATGAGGCTGGAGCTCACACCAGTCACGACTCCTGCGGCTCCCAGGCCGCCTCCGACGACTCCTGCGGCTCCCAGGCCGCCTCCGACGACTCCTGCGGCTCCCAGGCCGCCTCCGACGACTCCTGCGGCTCCCAGGCCGCCTCCGACGACTCCTGCGGCTCCCAGGCCGCCTCCGACGCCTTCTTCGGCTGCAGCACCCGCATCATCCTCGCCAGCTGCACTCGGGCCTGCTTTGGCTGCAGTCCCCGCACCCTCGTCTGCTGCTTCCAAGCCTGCTGGGATTTCGGTGCTGAGGCGTCGTCCACCACGTCGATCACGGGCGTGGCCTCTGCGAGGTCATCCTCCTCGCCAGACACTCCCTCCTCCATGTCGGCCACGGATGTGGCCGTGCCCGGGTCGTCCGCCTCGCCGGGCACCTCATCCTGCGATGCGGCCACTAATGTGGCCTTTTCGAGGTCGCCCGCCAAAACTTTTTCGGCAGCGGCGTTCCATCCGCCGCCGCCACTTGACTTGTCCTCGGTGGATTCGGGGACACACGACTTGGCGACCCTCCACCGTGGCCTCCCTCCGCCCTCCCTTCGTTTGTGGACTCTGTTTTTGGGGAGGGGGTTCAAGTTGTTTCTTATTTGTTTTTGTTTTCTTTGAGACATCTGGAATCTGTCTTTTTGGGGGGGGGAATACTGTTGCGATCTGTGACTCAGATCTTCACATGTTTATTTTTCCATCTTTGTTTCATTCTCTTCTGACCCACTTACTTCCTGTTTAGTCCGTTACCATGGTTACACATTGATTTCACCTGCTCCTCGTTTTCTACACACCTGGTTCTCCTTGATTTCTCCCTATATAAGCTTTCCTCTTTTCTTTGTTCAGTCTCGGATCCTAATTTGCCCACGCGCAACAGTGACGACTCTCGACCTTCATCTTTGTATGTATATTCTCGCTAGCTTTTACGCTAAGCCATTTGTTTATTCCAGCTCACATGCTGAGGAATTGTTTTTCTGTTTTTGGTTTGCCTTCTCTTTACAGCAGTGTTTTTGTTCCTAGCCTTTTATTATTTAATAAATCCATTTATAACTTACCTTGTTGTGTTCATCGCTTCGACGCATCCCCGGAAGAACCAATCCGGCATTACAATGCCACACAAGCGTCACATTATGTTCGGTTTAGGAGTTATGTTTATATACCTTTCATATTTAGTATGATAATGAATAAAAAAAAAACTAACTTGTGTCTTTGCAAACCTTACAAAAGATAATTTTTCTAGTAAAACTAACAAAGATAAATATCCCAAGGCATTATTAGCCATTTTGCATGTGTTGTTTAGAAGTTATGTTTAAATACATTTATATTGCTTTTTTCGCATTATCTCAGGATTCTAAGAACATTTTTGTCATATTGAGTAAAAAAACTACTTTTTGCATTTGCAAGATATACAAAAGCATATTTTTCGAGTAAAACTCCAAAAGATGCATTATTTCAGGCATTATTAGCCATTTTTTCAGTGTGGTTTAGGAGTTATGATTAAATAACTCATATTGAGTCTTACAGTATGGAGTCATATTGAGTAAAACCAAATTTTTTTATTTGCAAATCATAGAAAAACAACCGTCTCTAGTAAAACTAACATGTATTCAATATTACAGGCATTTTTTGACGTTTTGCTTGTTTGGATTAGCAACAATGTTGGAATAGATTCTTATTGTTTTTTTCGCATTATCTCAGGATTTTAAGTACATTACTGTCAAATTGAGTAAAAAAATATATATTTTTTTCAAACCTTACCAAATGTTTTTTTTCTCCAGTAAAACTCACAACGATAAATTTCTTCAGGCATTATTAGACATTTTCCATGTGTATTTTTGCAGTTATGTTTCAAAAACTGTCATATTGAGTGTGACCGTATGCTGTCATAGTGAGTAAAACCTAATTTTTGTTGTTGTGAACCTTTCCAAAATACCTGATTCAGGTAAAACTCACATAAATTCAATATTACAGACTTTTTTTTAGACAGATATTATGTTTGGTTTTGGAGTTATGTTTATATACCTTTCATATTTAGTATGATAATGAATAAAAAAAAAACTAACTTGTGTCTTTGCAAACCTTACAAAAGATCATTTTTCTAGTAAATCTAACAAAGATAAATATCCCAAGGCATTATTAGCCATTTTGCATGTGTGGTTTAGGAGTTATGATTAAATAACTGTCATATTGAGTCTTACAGTATGGATATAAATGTATGTTTGAATACATTTATATTGCTTTTTTTGCATTATCTCAGGATTCTAAGAACATTTTTGTCTTATTGAGTAAAAAAACTACTTTTTGCATTTGCAAGATATACAAAAGCATATTTTTCGAGTAAAACTCCAAAAGATGCATTATTTCAGTTATTATTAGCCATTTTTCAGTGTGGTTTAGGAGTTATGATTGTCATATTGAGTCTTACAGTATGGAGTCATATTGAGTAAAATCAAATTTTTTTATTTGCAAATCATAGAAAAACAACTGTCTCTAGCAAAACTAACGTGGATTCAAAATTACAGGCATTTTTGGACATTTTGCATATTTGGATTAGGAACTATGTTGGAATACATTCTTATTGATTTTCTCTCAGGATTTTAGGTACATTACTGTCAAATTGAGAAAAAAAATACTTTTAGTTTTTGCAAACCTTACCAAATGCTTTTTTCCAGTAAAACTCACAATGATACATTTCTTCAGGCATTATTAGACATTTTCCATGTGTACTTTTGGAGTTATGTTCTTAAAACTGTCATATTGAGTGTCACACTATACAGTCATATTGAGTAAAACCTATTTTTTTGTATTTGTGAACCTTTCCAAAATACACAAACCTGGTAGAACTCACATTAACTCAATATTACAGGCTTTTTTATACAGGTATTATGTTTGGTTTATCAAATCATGTTTATATACCTCTTCTATTTAGTATGACAGTTATACTGTTGTATTGGAATAAAAAAAACTAACTTGTGTCTTTGCAAACCTTAAAAGATCAGTTTTCTAGTAAAACTAACAGAGATTAATATCTCTAGGCATTAATTGCCATTTTGCAAGTGTTGTTTAGAAGTTATGTTTGAATACTTTTTTTTTGCTTTTTTCGCATTATCTCAGGATTCCAAGTACATTACTGTCAAATTGAACAAAAAAAAAAGTTTTTCTTTTTGCAAACCAACCAAATATTTTTTTTGCAGTAAAACTCACAAAGACACATTTCTTCAGGCATTATTAGACATGGGCTTCACGGTGGAAGAGGGGTTAGTGCGTCTGCCTCACATTATGAAGGTCCTGCAGTCCTGGGTTCAAATCCAGGCTCGGGATCTTTCTGTGTGGAGTTTGCATGTTCTCCCCGTGAATGCGTGGTTTCCCTCCGGGTACTCCGGCTTCCTCCCACTTCCAAAGACATGCACCTGGGGATAGGTTGATTGGCAACACTGAATTGGCCCTAGTGTGTGAATGTGAGTGTGAATGTTGTTTGTCTATCTGTGTTGGCCCTGCGATGAGGTGGCGACTTGTCCAGGGTGTACCCCGCCTTCCACCCGATTGTAGCTGAGATAGGCGCCAGCGCCCCCCGCGACCCCGAAAGGGAATAAGCGGACACAGGGATCCGGGCGGGAACTTAGTTCCAAATGCGTACCGTAAGCAATCACCCTGCGTTATGCAAACCTGCTCTCCCTGTGCCCTGTACCTCTACGTGTTCTCAGTGTCTTCTCCCGTGTCCCCACAGAATCCTCCGTCGCCCACAAGGTGAGCTGTGCGTCTCACTCTTTTCCCTGGATATCCCTCTGGATTCTGACTGCCTCCTTTGTACCTCGACTCCTCGCTCGTTTGACCTGAACCCTCTGCCTGCCCCACGGACTTCCGCGTTCTCTTTTGTCAACACTTGGGTAAAACACACTTCAGTTAATTTACACACTTAGACTAACACCATACACTCAAGAGTTTTTGCCACGCTCCATTTACTTAGTATGTTTTCTGTTGATTGATTATTACATATATACATTTGTTTATATATATATATATATATATATATATATATATATATATATATATATATATATATATATACTAATAAATCTTTGGACATACTGCCACCTGGTGTCCGTTTGCCGTCACGTCCTCCTTAGTAAACCATAACACTTATGTTTCAAAAACTGTCATATTGAGTGTGACTGTATACAGTGAGTAAACCCTAATTTTTGAATTTGTGAACCTTTCCAAAATACCTGATTCTGGTAAAACTCACACAAATTCAATATTACAGGCTTTTTTAGACAGAATTTATGTTTGGTTATGGAGTTATGTTTATATACCTTTCATATTTAGTATAATAGTTATACTGTTATAATGAATAAAAAAAACTAACTTGTGTCTTTGCAAACCTTACAAAATATATTTTTTCTAGTAAAAATAACAAAGATTAATAAGTCATGGCATCATTAGCCATTTTGCATGTGTTGTTTAGAGGTTATGTTTGAATACATTTGTATTGCTTTTTTCGCATTATCTCAGGATTTTAAGAACATTGTCATGAGTAAAAAAAACATTTTTGCATTTGCAAGATATACAAAAGCATATTTTTCGAGTAAAACTCCAAAATATGCATTATTTCAGGCATTATTAGCCATTTTCAGCGTGGTTTAGGAGTTATGTTTAAATAACTGTCATATTGAGTGTTACAGTATGGAGTCATATTGAGTAAAACCAACATTTTTTATTTGCAAACCATAGAAAAACAACTGTCTCTAGTAAAACTAACATGGATTCAATATAACAGGCATTTTTTGACATTTTGCATGTTTGGATTAGGAACTATGTTGGAATACATTCTTATTGCTTTTTTTTCAATATGTCAGGATTTTAAGGACATTACTGTCAAATTGAGTAAAAAATTACTTTTTGTTTTTGCAAACCTTACCAAATGTTTTTTTCCCAATAAATCTCACAAAGACACATTTTTTCAGGCATTATTAGACATTTTGCATGTGTAGTTTTGCAGTTATGTTTCAAAAACTGTCATATTGAGTTTGACCGTATGCTGTCATAGTGAGTAAAACCAAATTTTTGTTTTTGTGAACCTTTCCAAAATACCTGATTCTGGTAAAACTCACAAAAGTTCAATACTACAGACTTTTTTAGTCAGATTTTATGTTTTTTGTTTTAGAGTTATGTTTATATACCTTTTGTATTTAGAATGACAGTTATACTGTTATATTAAATAAATAAAAACTCACTAGTGTCTTTGCAAACCTTACAAAAGATACTTTTTCTAGTAAAACTAACAAAAATAAATATAAATACTTTTTGTTTTTGCAAACCTTACCAAATATTTTTTTTTCCAGTAAAATTCACAAATATACATTTCTTCAAGCATTATTAGACATTTTGCATGTGTATTTTTGGAGTTATGTTTCAAAAACTGTCATATTGAGTGTCACAGTATACAGTCATATTGAGTTAAACCTATTTTTTGTACTTGTGAACCTTTCCAAAATACATAAACCTGGTAAAACTCACATTAATTCAATATTACAGGCTTTTTTCACAAAGATTTTATGTTTGGTTTTGGACTCATGTTTATATACCTTTTATATTTAGTATGACAGTTATACTGTTATATTGAATTAAAAAAAAAACTAACTTGTGTCTTTGCAAACCTTCCAAAAGATCAGTTTTCTTGTAAAACTAACAAAGATAAATATCTCTAGGCATTAATTGCCATTTTGCAAGTGTTGTTTAGAAGTTATGTTTGAATACATTTTTGTTGCTTTTTTCGCATTATCTCAGGATTCCAAGTACATTACTGTCAAATTGAGCAAAAAAATACTTTTTGTTTTTGCAAACCTACCAAATGTTTTTTTTCCAGTAAAACTCACAAAGATACATTTCTTCAGGCATTATTAGACATTTTGCATGTGTATTTTTGGACTTATGTTTCAAAAACTGTCATATTGAATGTGACTGTATACTGTCATAGTGAGTTAAACCAAATTTTTGTATTTGTGAACCTTTCCAAAATACCTGATTCTGGTAAAACTCACACAATTTCAATTTTACAGGCTTTTTTTAGACAGATTTTATGTTTGGTTATGGAATTATGTTTATATACCTTTCATATTTAGTATGATAATGAATTAAAAAAAACTAACTTGTGTATTTGCAAACCTTACAAAAGATCATTTTTTAAGTAAAACTAACAAAGATAAATATCTCAAGGCATTATTAGCCATTTTGTATGTGTTGTTTAGAAGTTATGTTTGAATACATGTTTATTACTTTTTTCGTATTATCTCAGGATTCTAAGAACATTAGTGTCATATTGAGTAAAAAACTACTTTTTGCATTTGCAAGATATACAAAAGCATATTTTTTGAGTAAAACTACAAAAGATGCATTATTTCAGGCATTATTAGCCATTTCTCAGTGTGGTTTAGGAGTTATGTTTAAATAACTGTCATATTCAGTGTTACAGTATGGCGTCCTATTGAGTAAAACCTAATTTTTTTTTTGCAAACCATAGAAAAACAACTGTCTCTAGTAAAACTAACATGGATTCAATATTACAGGCATTTTTTGACATTTTGCATGTTTGGATTAGCAACTATGTTGGAATACCTTCTGATTGCTTTTTTTGCATTATCTCAGGATTTTAAGTACATTACTGTCAAATTGAGTAAAAAAATATATATATTTTTTTTAAACCTTACCAAATGTTTTTTTTCCAGTAAAACTCACAAAGATACATTGTTTCAGGGATTATTTGACATTTTCCAAGTGTATTTTTGCAGTTATGTTTCAAAAACTGTCGTATTGAGTGTGACCGTATGCTGTCATAGTGAGTAAAACCTACTTTTTGTTGTTGTGAACCTTTCCAAAATACCTGATTCTGGTAAAACTCACATACATTCAATATTACAGACTTTTTTCGACAGATATTATGTTTGGTTTTGGAGTTATGTTTATATATCTTTTATATTTAGTATGACAGTTATACTGTTATATTGAATGAAAAAAAACTAACTTGTGTCTTTGCAAACCTTACAAAAGATCATTTTTCTAGTAAAACTAACAAACATAAATATCTCTAGGCATTAATTGCTATTTTGCAAGTGTTGTTTCGAAGTTATGTTTGAATACATTTGTGTTGCTTTTTTCGCATTATCTCACGATTCCAAGTACATTACTGTCAAATTGAGTAAAAAAATACTTTTTGTTTTTGCAAACCTTACCAAATGTTTTTTTTTTTCAGTAAAACTCACAAAGATACATTTCTTCAGGCATTATTAGACATTTTGCATGTGTATTTTTGCAGTTATGTTTCAAAAACTGTCATATTGAGTGTGACCGTATACTGTCATATTGAGTAAAACCTAATTTTTGTATTTGTGAACCATTCCAAAATACCTGATTCTGGTAAAACTCACATAAATTCAATATTATAGGCTTTTTTTAGGCAGATTTTATGTTTGGTTATGGAGTTATGTTTATATAACTTTCATATTTAGTATGACAGTTATATTGGTATATTGAATAAAAAAAAAACGTTTGTCTTTGCGAACCTTACAAAATATATTGTTCCTAGTAAAATTAACAAAGATAAATACCTTTAAGCATTATTATCCATGTTGCATGTGTTGTTTAGAAGGTATGTTTGAATACATGCTTTATTGCTTATATTTTAGTAGAGCTTATCAAAACACGAATTGGTATGTCAGACTTAGCCCTTTCTTGGTTTAACTCCTATCTTACTGACCGGATATATTGCGTCTCCCATAACTATGTGACCTCAGACTATGTTAAGGTAGCGTGTGGAGTTCCCCAGGATTCGGTCCTCGGCCCTGCACTCTTCAGCATCTACATGCTGCCGCTAGGTGACATCATACGCAAATACAATGTTAGCTTTTTATTGTTATCCTGATGACACCCACTTCTACATGCCCCTAAAACTAACCAACACGCTGGATTGTAGTCAGGTGGAGGCGTGTCTTGATGAAATTAAACAATGGATGTCCACTAACTTTTTCAACTCAACGCCAAAAAACGGAAATGCTGGTTATTGGTCCTGCTAGACACCGACCTCTATTTAATAATACAACTTTAACATTTGACAACCAAACAATTAAAAAAGGCGACTCGGTAAAGTATCTGGGTATTATCTTCGACCCAACTCTCTCGTTTGAGTCACACATTAAGAATGTTACTAAAACAGCCTTCTTTCATTTCCATATTATCGCTAAAATTCGCTCCATTTTGTCCACTAGTGACGCGGATATCATTGATCTGCCGTTTCTTTTCTTTTTCTCCTCTGTCCCACTCTCCCTTGTGGAGGGGGTCCGGTCCGGTGGCCATGGATGAAGTACTGGCTGTCCAGAGTCTGGACCCAGATTGGACCGCTCGTCCAGAGTTGGCACCCAGGATGGACAGCTCACCTGTGTATCGACTGGGGACATCACTGCGGTGCTGATCCGCCCCTGCTTGGGATGGTTTCCTGTAGGGACTCTCGCTACTGTGTTGGATCCACTTTGGACTGGACTCTCACAGTATTTTGTTAGACCCACTCGTCATCCATTGCTTTCGGTCCCCTAAGGGGGTACTACATATGCGGTCCTCTCCAAAGTTTCTCATAGTCACTGTCACCAACGTCCCACTGGGTTTGAGTTTTCCTTTGCCCTTATGTGGGCTCTACCGGGGATGTTGTTGTGGTTTGTGTTGTGGTTTGTGCAGCCCTTTGAGACACTAGTGATTTAGGGCTATATAAATAAACATTGATTGATTGAATGTTCTTAGAATACTGAGATAAAGCGAAAAAAGCAATAAAAATGTATTCAAACATAACTTCTAAACAACACATGTAAAATGGCTAATAATGCCTGGAGATATTTATCTTTGTTAGTTTTACTAGAAAAAAAGTACTTTTGTAAGGTTTGCAAATACACAAGTTAGTTTTTTAAATTCAATATAACAGTATATATGTCATACTAAATATGAAAGGTTTATAAACATGACTCCAAAACCAAACATAAAATCTGTCTAAAAAAGCCTGTAATATTGAATTTATGTTATTTTTACCAGAATCCAAAAATACATATGGAAAATGTCTAATAATGCCTGAAGAAACGTATCTTTGTAAGTTTTACTGGAAAAAATACATTTGGTAAGGTTTAAAAAACAAAAAGTAATGTTTTACTCAATTTGACAGGAATGTACTTACAATCCTGAGATATTGCAAAAAAAGCAATATAAATGTATTCCAACATAATTCCTAATCCAAACGTGCAAAATGTCTAAAAATGCCTGTGATATTGAATCCATGTGAGTTTTACTAGAAACAGTTGTTTTTCTATGGTTTGCAAATACAAAAATTAGGTTTTACTCAATATGACTGTATATTGTAACACTCATTATGACAGTTATTTAAACATAACTTCTGAACCACACATGAAAAATGGCTAATAATGCCTGAAATAATGCATCTTTGGGAGTTTTACTCGAAACATATGCTTTTTTAAATCTTGCAAATGCAAAAAGTAGTTTTTTTAGTCAATATGACAATAATGTTCTTAGAATCCTGAGATAATGCAAAAAAAGCAATAAAAACGTATTCAAACATAATTTCTAAACAACACATGCAACATGGCTAATAATGTTTGGAGATATTTATCTTTGTTAGTTTAACTAGAAAAATGATCTTTTGTAAAGTTTGCAAAGACACAAGTTTTTTATTTGATTTTATTCAATCTAACTTTCTAACTGTTTTACTAAATATGATAGGTTCACAAACATAACTCCAAAACCAAACATGAAATCTGTCTAAAAAAGCCTGTAATATTGAATTTATGTGAGTTTTACCAGAATCAGGTATTTTGGAAAGAATCACAAATACAAAAATTAGGTTTTACTGGCCTCATATTGGTCACACTCAAAATGACAGTTTATGAAAAATAATTACAAAAATACACATGCAAAATGTCTAATAATGCCTGAAAAAATATATATTTGTGAGTCTTACTGGAAAAAAACATTTGGTAAGGTTTGCAAAAACAAAAAGTAATTTTTTACTCAATGTGACAGGTATGTACTTATAATCCTGAGACAATGCAAAAAAAGCAATTACATTTTATTTCAATATAATTCCTAATCCAAACGTGCAAAATGTCTAAAAATACCAGTGATATTGAATCCATGTGAGATTTACTAGGAATAGTTGTTTTTCTACTGTTTGCAAATACACAAATTAGGTTTTACTCATTATGACTGTATACTCTAACAATCATTATGACAGTTATTTAAACATAACTCCTAAACCACACATGAAAAATGGTTAATATTGCCTGAAATACTGCATCTTTGTGAGTTTTACTCGAAACATATGCTTCTTTATATCTTGCAAAGGCAAAAAGTAGTTTTTTTACTCAATATGACAATAATGTTCTTAGAATCCTGAGATAATGCGAAAAAAGCAATAAAAGTGTATTCAAACCTAACTTCTAAACAACATATGCAAAATGGCTAATAATGCCTAGAGATATTTATCTTTGTTAGTTTTACTATAAAATGATCTTTTGTAAGGTTTGCAAAGACACAAGTTAGTTTTTTTTTATTCAATATAACAATATAACTGTCATACTAAATATGAAAGGTATATAAATGTGACGTGTCTCCTGCCGTCATCGTGTGGGGTCCATTGCCGATCGATACAAGACGCATCACAGCAGGTTTGACTCGTGTTTATTCTTTCAACAAACATCAGGTCTTGCCAGTCCGTCGAGCCAATTTCTGGCTTGCTGGCTCCTCCTGGTCGTCGCGGCGCACCTTTTGGTGTCCGGGGGCTGCGTCTGCGTCTGCTGCGGAGGCTCATCTTTCTCTCGGTCGATCTCGTCGCTCTCGTGGTCATTATTGTCGGGTTGTTCCTCTCCTACTTCTGCCACGATTGCTCCTCCCTCGCCCTTTTTATGCTGCAGCAGAAGATGTAACGATTGAGCGCAGGGGTGTGGTGTACGCACCTGACGCTGATGGCTGCAGTGTCGCTCCAGGCGTGCCCCGCCTCTCCGCTCTGCTGCATGCCCCGCCTCCTGGCCTCCATCTTTGTCAGGACAACCATTTGCCCTGTCCCGCTGTCGGCTCGTCGGCTCCTCCTCTCCACAGGCCTCCATCGCCAAACTCAAGCCGGGCTTCAGTCCGGCTGAGCGTACTCCCCACCCACCTTTTTTTGAAGGAGCAGGAAAAAAATCTGCTGCAGCCACCTGTCTTCTCTTCTTCTGCTCACTCCTCCTGGCCTTCCTTGGCATCTTCTCCTTTGAGTTTCCACCGAGAAGAAGCGAGAGTCCATCTTCCTGTGCCGTGTCCTTCCCCGCATCTTTCCTGGTGGTCTTCTGGTCCCGACTCTGTGATGACGAACGGACTTCCTGTTTGTCGTCATCACCGTCTTCTTCCTCGTATTGCCAGAAGGAACCCAGCACAAATTCACGTATGCCGAGGCTTTCATGGCGCAGGTGTTGCCATGGGGCCGTCGTCATGGCAACCGTTGCGTCTGCAAACTCCTCACTTCCTGTGCAGTCAGCTGGGAGTGTGCCGCTGTCAGCTTTGTCTTCTTCTTCGCTTTCTTTGTCTTCCTTGTCTTCTTCATCCTCCTCGTCATCATCATGCTCCGGCTCATCCTCACCACGCTCCTCTTCATCATCATCATCTTCCTCTTCTTCTTCGTCATTAGAATCAACTTCTTCTTTCTCAATTTCTTGAGTTCCTTCTTCTTGTTTAACTTTGTCTTTGTCCTCTTTGATTTTTTGTCCTTTTCTTGCATTTCTCCAAGTATTTCTTCTTCCTTTTCTTGCATTTCTCCAAGTTTTTCGTCTTCTTTGTCAAGTTCTTGAGTTACTTCAACTTCTTCTTCACCTTCATCATTTTCTTCATCATCTTCCCGAATTTCTTCAATTATTTCTTCTTTCTCAATAATTTGAGTCTCTTTGACTTTTTCCTTGTCCTCATCATTTCCTTGAATTCCTTCAGGCATTTCTTCTTTCTCAATTTCTTGAGTCTCTTTGAATTTTTCCTTGTCCTCATCATTTCCTTGAATTCCTCCTGGCATTTATTCCTTCTCAATTTCTTGAGTTGTTTTGCCTTTTTCTTCATCTTAATCATCCTCTTTAACTTCCAGGGCTTCTTCTCCTTTATCAATTTCTTGAGCTTTTCCATCATTCGATTATTTTTCAGCGCTTCCCCAAATTTCTTCAAGTATTTTCTCTTCTTTCTCAATTTCTTGAGATTCTTTAACTATTTCTTCATCATTTACCTGACTTTCTCCAGGTACTTCTTGTGGAGCATGTACTTTAGCTTCTTCCTCCTCCAGCTTGTCCACTACCTCTTCCAGCTTCTTGTTTTCTCGTTCTTCCATATTGGCTACTTTCTCTGCTGCCTTTCTGTTGTCAGCAGGTGGTGCCTCCTTTGCATTGTCTTAGTCCTCCCTCTTTTTGGCTAACAGTTCGCCCTGGTGGCCTATGGATGCCACTGCCGCCTGCCCAGCTCCGCCTTCGAGGTGGAGGGTCTTCGCGCCGTCTTCAGAGATGGCTAATAATGCCTAAAGAAATTTATCTTTGTGAGTTTTACTACAAAAAATATATTTTGTAAGGTTTGCAAATACACAAGTTAGTTTTTGAACTCAACATGACAGTAAAACTGTCCTACTAAATCTGAAAGTTGTATACATAGAACTCCAAAACCAAACATGCATTAAGTCTAAAAATGCCTTTAATATTGAATCTGTTTGAATGTTTGTAGAATCTTTTTTTTTTGTAAGGTTTGCATTTACAAAAATTAGGTTTTACTCACTATGACAATATACTGCCACACTCAATATAAACCACACATGCAAAACGGCTAATAATGCCTGGATTATTGTATCTATGTAAGTTTTAATGGAAACATATTTTGTAATGTTTGCAAATACACAAGTTAGTTTTTTTTTACTCAATATGACAGTTTTAAAGTACTAAATCTGAACGTTATACAAACATAACTCCAAAACCAAACGTGCAATCCGTCTAAAAATGCCTGTAATATTGTATGTATTTGAGTTTTACTAGAATATTTTTTTTTGGAAGGTTTGCAAATACAAAAGATAGGTTTTACTCAAAATGACAGTACACTGTCACACTCAACGAGACAGTTATTTTAACATGACTCTTAAACCACATATGCAAAATGGCAAATAATGCCTGGAGAAACGTATCTTTGTGAGTTTTACTACAAAAATATATTTTGTAAGGTTTGCAAAGACACAAGGTATTATTATTATTTATTTATTTTTACTCAATATGACAGTATATCTGTCATACTATGTATGAAACCTATATAGTTATAACTCCAAAACCAAACATGAATTATGTCTAAAAATGGCTGTAAAATCGTATCTATGTGAGTTTTACCAGAATCGGTTGATTTTGTAAGGTTTTACTCACTATGACATTATACTGTCACACTCAATAAGACAGTTATTTAAACATAACTCTTAAACAACATATGCAAAATGGGTAATAATGCCTGGAGAAACGTATCTTTGTGAGTTTTACTACAAAAATATATTTTGTAAGGTTTGTAAAGACACAAGCTTTTATTATTATTATTATTTTTACTCAATATGACAGTATAGCCGTCATACTATGTATGAAACTTATATAATTATAACTCCAAAACCAAACATGGACTATGTCTAAAAATGTCTGTAATATTGTACTAGGTGAATTTTACTAGAATCAGTTGTTTTTGTAAGGTTTTCATTAAGAAAAATTATGACAGTATACTGCCACACTCGATATGACAGCATTTTAAACTTAACTCCTGAACAACACATGCAAATATGGTTAATACTGCCTGGAGAAATGTATCTTTGTTAATTTACAAGAAAAAATATATTTTGTATAGTTTGCATAGACACACATTATGTATGGAAATTATATAAACATAACTCCAAAACCAAACATGCATTATGTCCAAAAATGGCTGCAATATTGTATGCATGTTAGTTTTACTAGAATCAATTGTTTTTGTCAGGTTTGCATTTACAAACATTAGTTTTTACTCACAGTATACTGCAGGGGTAGGGAACCTATGGCTCTAGAGCCAGATGTGGCTCTTTTGATGACTGCATTTGGCTCTCAGATAAATCTTAGCTGACATTGCTTAACACGGTAAGTAATGAAAAATTCCGTTGGTAATCACAGTGTCAAAAATAACATTCAATATATAAAACATCCGGTTTCTACCGCACCTGTTCAAGAAGTCGCATTATTGGTAAGAAGTATTTTATTTATTGTTGTTTAGCTTCAGAATAATGTTATTAAAAAGAATGAGATTTATTATACATTAAAAATATATTATATGGCTCTCACGGAAATACTTTAAAATATTTGGCTTGAATGGCTCTCTCAGCCAAAAAGGTTCCCGACCCCTGGTATACTGCCTCATTCAATATGACATTTTTTTTTTAACAAAACTCCTAAACCACACACGCAAAATGGCTAACAATGTCTGCTAAAATGTGTGTGTAAGTTTTAATGGAAACAAATATTTTTTTAATATTTGCAAGGACACAAGTTAGTTTTTTTTTTACTCAATACGACAGCAAAACTGTCATTGTGCCGCCCTTGATATGTAAAAATATATTGGCTTTACCCTAACACCTTTTCTTGATCAAACACTGAAAAACGACTTCTAGTCCACAGGTTTATTGACCGTAAAAAAGATAAAACTGAAAACATACAAGCAGAAAGGATCCTTACATTAGAGACATGCACACAGCCACTTACACACACAAGCATGCTACAATAAAACATGAATTATGCTGTGTATTGAACTTAAATAGATAAATAAATGCCACAAATGATGTAATCTAAGTGCTCTATAGCAAACTAGCTTACTATGCTAACATTCACTTCACTGTATAAATTGCGAATATTAGCATGACTGACTTTTGGCCATAAAACGTCCCAAATTACATCACAACCAACAAATAATGCAACTCAATCATTGCCTTTGAGGAAGCATCACAAAAGATGACTATCTCTCTTTTTGACACTGCTGTAGGAGAGACCTGTGTGTAAACTCTTGGGATCTGGAGATTGCTGAGATCTTTCAATGAGCGTCGCCACATTGACCAGGTCTCTTCCATTTCTTGAGGAAGAGGTGCATCCCAATCTCTGTTGTTCTGCATGAGCTCACGCAGGATCAGAAATCCTAGGGGATCATAGATGCTGTTGACAGTTGACAAGAAACATCTGCGGGTGCAGGGCTTTTGCTCATCAGCTACTTGAAAAATAAATGTCTGACATTTGTTCCCAGTTAAGTCCCAGACTACGTTGCATGGGCAGGGTATCTGAAGTGAAGTCCAGGTCCTTTAAATTGATGGCATGGTCCTGAGATGGGAATGCATTCATAACTTCTGCTTTATTTGAGGTGATTTTGTGAAGCCTCAAGTTTGAGTCTGACAGAACCTCTTGCGTCCTCTTGAGCAGCTTCACGGCAGCTTCGATGGAGGGAAGTGACGTTAGCCCGTCATCTACATAAAAGTCACGATTGACAAACTGCTTTATAACGGGCTTAGCACTTTTCACTGACTGTCTTAAACAGTAGATGGCCACTGCGGGAGGGAGACAATTTCCAAAGACATGGACCCTCATTCTGTATTCCATGATATCTTCAGATGAGTTTTTGTTTTTGAACCATAAAAACCTTAGCTAATTGCGGTCCTCTACTCTGCCTATAAGGGTGTTGTTGAGGTTGGGTCCAGTTAACAGCACGTCGTTAAGTGACACACCATTGTATTGGGCGCTGGAGTCAAACACCACACGGATGTTCCAGAATTCTTCGGATGGTAGACGCCAAAAGCCGGTAAATACCATCTTTCTTCATTAGATGTGAGTGGGGGAGCTATTTCAGCATGTTCATTTTGAAAGATCTTTTCCATGAAGTTAAAAAAAGTGCTCTTTCATCACTGGTTTTCTTTCGAAGTTGCGTCTCAGAGAGGAAAAACGATTCAAGGCTTGAACTTTGTTGTCAGGAAGCTTGGGCCTTGGAGTCTTAAATGGCAGCGGAGCTACCCAGCTGTTTGTTTTGTCCTTTTTCAAACCCCTCTCCATGATTTGCAGGAAGGCGATGTCATCAATGGATGGACCAACTTTGTTGTCATCTTTGGTCTGCTGAAACACTGTAGAGCCCATGTCATCTTGCTTACATTTCTTTGGAAAAGTTACCTTTGAGTATTCAGGGCGTTGAGTCTGGCCATGTTTCTCCTTGACTTGAAATACGTTAGGACAAGGTTTAAAGACTGTGGGACGCCTTTGTTCAGTCGTAATGGTGTTGAAGTTATTCACTGTGGTCGGTTTGTGAACACCTCCCAAGCATACATTTCCAACGATCACCCATCCCAGGTCAAGTTTTTGGGCATAGGGACCATCGCGTTGCCCATCGACCTGTTTGCGCACTTTGTGGACAGAGATGATGTCTCTCCCAAGGAGAAGCATAATGGATGCATTAGGATCCAGGTCTGGGATGAGGTTAGCAACTGATTTGAGGTGAGAATGGTTGGCTGCAGCATTAGGTCTTGGGATTTCTGATTTGTTTTTAGGTAGATCATCACATTCCAGGAAGCTTGGTAAGGAGAGGCACACTTTTCCATCCATGGATTCAATTTTGTAGCCTGAGGCTCTTCTCCCAGTGGATTCCATCACTCCAGAGCAGGTTCGGAGTGTGTATGGAGATGAAGGATTTTGAATCTTGAAGATCTCAAAGAACTCCGAACGAGCAAGGGACTTGTTACTCTGCTCGTCGATGATTGCATAAACTTTCAGGGATTTCTCAGGACGGCCGCTAGGATATATTTTAACAAGGCAGATCTTTGAGCAGGATTTGTAGCTTTGATTGCCACCACATACATCTGTACATTGAGCACTGACCTCAGTTGAAGGTTCTGAGTCTTGCTCCCCGCCAAGCTGTGTCAGGGGGGTTGGGACCTGGATCCATGGTGCAGGTCCAAGATGAAGTCCAAAAATGTGATTTGCGCTCTCACATTCAGTGCACTTAGTAATAAATTTACAGTTTTTTGCTATGTGTTGAGTGGATGTGCAACACTTAAAACATATGCCATTCTCTTTCATGAATTCCTTGCGTTGTTCCAACAGCATTGTACGGAAGGCCCAACATTTTTGGACCATGTGAGGCTTTTTATGAATAGGGCATTGTTTCTCGGGATCATCAGGTTCAAAGTGTTGTTTGTCATTAGACTGGAAATTGATCTTATGAACCGAGACTTCCCTATTTTGGATCTGCTTCCATTGGACTCTGTGTGCTTTTGAGGTGTCAATTTGAACTGCAAACTTCCTAACTTCCTAATTAAAGCTAGTTTTCCAATGAAGTCAACAAAAACTTCAAAGGGGGGAAATATTACATTGTGCTGTCATTTGTAGTTTGTGCCAACGTTGAGCCACTTTTCTTAAAGATTGAACGGTAACTTTTGAACTAATGGGTTTATCCCACGCGCTGTGTCCAAATATGCAAGGCTAGGCAAGTCTCCATCTTCCTTGGCTGCCTACAATTCTATGAGAAAATCACTCAACTCATGGAGCTTTGAATAGTCTCTGTTGATGATTTTAGGGAAGCTGTGGATCCGTTTAAACAGTGAATCCTCCACCATTTCGGGTGCGCCGTAACAGGTTTCCAGTCTGTCCCATATCCTTTTTAGGCCTTTGTCTGGGGAGTTGACATGGACAGCCCTGATGCGTTTTGCGTGCTCAGCTGACTCCTTCCCTAGCCACGTAACCAACAAATCCATTTCTTTACTGGACGTTATGTTGAGGCCTCTGACTATGTTCACAAAGGACTGTTTCCATGCCCTGTAACTGCATGGCTGGTCGCTGAACTTTATCAGGCTCGTTGTGACTAGCTCACGGTGAGTTAGATATCTTGCAAAGTCTGCCACATTACCTTGATCGTAGACAGGCTGACAAGGTGTACGGCTGGGCCTTGGATGCAAAGGAGAATTGTAGCTTGACTTGTAATGTTGGTGATTGTCTCGTATGTTGTTTGAAGATGGACTGGTGGCTGATGTGACTTCTGTTGTATGGTAGAAACAAAGCCAACTCTGTGTTCATTGTGCTCTGTCTGGAGATGTGGGTGTTGAACGGAGTTCACATCTGGTGGCTTATAATGTTGTGTTTCATTCCATAATGATGGCTGATTGTGTGGTGATTCAACTTTTATTTGACCTTTTTCTTGGGCCTGAGTGGCTATGTATTCCTTTGTGCGCTCTAATGTGTCAACTGAATGTTCAAACAACTGCTAGATGTGAAGATAGGAGCTGCTTCCATCACTTCCTTCCACAGCGGCTTCCAAGACCTCCGCTTTGGCGAGTGCAGCTGCTGCGTCCTGTTCCAGTCATAGAATGTCCATCATAGCTTCTAAATGTGCTTTTTCCACGTCCAGTTGTGCTTTTTCCACTTTGAGTGTCATTTCTCTTTGTGCAAAAGACAGACGTACTTTTGCTGCCTCTGCTTTTGCGTGTGCTCTGGCACCTGCAGCCTCGGTGGAGCAAGCTTGTGACCTCGTTGAAGCACGTGAAGTGGTAGATTTTGTCCGTATTGAGCTTTCTGTGCAATCCATCATTTGTTCTTGTGTATGCTGTCTTATTTTCTGCGTTAAAGACATCGTTTTACTGTGCCACCCTCGATATGTAGCTATATCTTGGCTTTACCCTAACACCTTTTCTTGATCAAACACTCTGAAAGATGTCTTCTAGTCCACAGGTTTATTGACCGTAAAAAGGATAAAACTGAAAACATACAAGCAGAAAGGATGCTTACATTACAGACATGCACACACAGCCACTTACACACACAAGCATGCTACAATAAAACATGAATTATGCTGTGTATTGAATTTATATAGATAAATGAATTCCACAAAATATGTAATCTAAGTGCTCTACAGCAAACTAGCTTACTATTCACTTCACTGTATAAATTGCGAAAATTAGCATGACTAAACGTCCCAAATTACATCACAACCAACAAATAATGCAACTCAATCAAATATTAAAGTACTACTCAATGATACATACCGATGATACTTTGTTTGGCATGAGATTCGAGCAGATGAACACGTTTGCAATCGTCACCGAACTAGCTTAAAACAGACTCAAAGGAACTACTTGTTGTCTCTTGTTAACATGGACATTACTGTAAACTAGGCAATGCTGCCTCCCGCCGTCTAAATGAGGAAGTGCACCTCACTAATGAATTCCCAAGTGAACTTAAACACTAGTTTTACATATACTATCAATAAATTCAACAAACAAGACAGAACAGTCATACTAAATCTGAAAGCTATATAAACATAACTCAAAAAACAAAAATGCATTATGTCTAAAAGGTTTCGCTGAGACCGATGACGTTAAGATTGTTGTCTCTGATGATATCATTAACTAACAACGTTTTGGGAGACAATGATCTTATGTTTAAAAAACTTATATTATAGGTAGTGGGCTGTTTTAGGGAATTTTTGATCAAATTATCCGTAGTAGCAATATTAATAATGTTGTGTTTATTATGCCCAGTGCATTTAGTATAATTACGACTATATCTAGGAATTGGTACGACGGGACTTTTCCGATTGTTTGTTTGTTAATTTGATAAAGTGCACGCATCATAGTTTGCCATCTCAGTAGAACACATGTCCAACTCTGAAACAATCAAAGCAGAAAAAACTTGTTCTAATTTAACTGACTTACCCAGACCAGTAGTCTCGCATCTTCCATTTAAATCCGGCTTCAGGATGGAGGTAAGTGGTGTTCTGTGGGGATTAGCCTTCTGCTTTGTTTTTAGCCCCGCTCGACATCCGCGTTTCCGATCACACCGCTGGCGTCCGCTCCGTAGACGGCCCCCGCTGTTACTATATTCCCCTGCTTCACAGGCCGCTGGATGTAGCCGCCGAAGTATTCCCGTGCTAGTTAGCAGGTCTAGCAAGCACGCGTCTATCAGTCCAAAACGGCCCAATATGTCGACATCCAGAAGTGTCTGGCGGTCGTACGTGATCACGGAGTGACCATGATGTGAGCCAGCCATAAAGTTTGCAGAATTGTCTGGTATTTCTGCCAAATGTTTCAGCTTTAGCAACAGCTCTGCGATGCTGCAGCCCGTCCGGGCGCCATCTTGGAATCTATCACAGGTTTTAAAACATAACTCCAAAAATACACATGCATAATGTCTAATAATGCCTGAGGAAATGTATCTTTGTGAGTTTTACTGGGAAAAAAAACATTTGGTAAGGTTTGCAAAAACAAAAAGTAATTTTTTACCCAATTTGTAAGTAATGTACTTACAATCCTTGGATAATGCGAAAAAAGCAATAAAAATGTAATCCAACATAATTCCTAATCCAAATGTGCAAAATGTCTAAACATTCCTGTGATATTGAATCCATGTGAGTTTTACTAGAAAAAGTGTTTTTTCAATGGTTTGCAAATACAACAATTAGGTTTTACTCAATATGACTGTATACTGTAACACTCAATATGACAGTTATTTAAACATGACTCCTACACCACACATGAAAAATGGCTAATAATGCCTGAAATAATGCATCTTTGGGAGTTTAACTCGAAACATATGCTTTTTTAAATCTTGCAAATGCAAAAAGTAATTTTTTCACTCAGTATGACAGTAATGTTATTAGAATCCTAAAATAATGCGAAAAAGCAATACAAATGTATTCAAACATAACTTCTAAACAACTCATGCAAAATGGCTAATAATGGCTAGAGATATGTATCTTTGTTAGTTGTACTAGAAAAATGATGTTTTGTTCGGTTTGCAAAGACACACGTTTGTTTTTTTGTTCAGTATAACAGTATAACTATCATACTAAATACACAACTCCAAAACCAAGCATAAAAATCCGTCTAAGAAAGCTTGTGATATTGAATCTATGTGGGTTTTACCAGGATCAGGTATTTTGGAAAGGTTCACAAATACAAAAATTAGGTTTTACTTATGAGAGTGTACCGTCACACTCAATATGACAGTTTTTGAAACATAACTTCAAAAATACACATGCAAAATGTCCAAAAATTCCTGAAGAAATGTGTCTTTGCGAGTTTTACTGGAAAAAACATTTGGTAAGGTTTGCAAAAACAAAAAGTATTTTTTCACCTAATTTGACAGTAATGTACTTAGAATCCTGGGATAATGCGGGAAAAAAGCAATAAAAATGTATTCCAACATAATTCCTAATCCAGAACGTGCAAAATGTCTAAAAATGCCTGTGATATTGAATTCATGTGAGTTTTACTCGATAGAGTTGTTTTTCTATGGTTTGCAAATACAAAAATTAGGTTTTACTCAATACGACTGTGTACTGTGACACTCAATATGACAGTTATTTAAACATAACTCCTACACCTCGCATGAAAAATGTATCCATGTGACTTTTCATGGAAACAAATATTTTGTAATGTTTGCAAAGATACAAGTTAGTTTCTTCACTCAATATGACAGTATAACTGTCATACTAAATCTGAAAGTTATATAAACATAACTCCAAAACCAAACATGCAATCTTTCTAAAAATGCCTGTAATATTGTATTTATTGGAGTTTTACTAGAATCAGTTTCTTGCTTCCTCCCACTTCCAAAGATATGCACCTGGGGATAGGTTGATTGGCAACACTAAATTGGTCCTAGTATGTGAATGTGGGTGTGAATGTTGTCCGTCTCTCTGTTTTGGCCCTGCGATGAGGTGGCAACTTGTCCAGGGTGTACACCGCCTTCCGCCTGATTGAAGCTGAGATAGGCGCCAGCGCACCCCGCGACCCCAAGGGGAGGCGGGGCGTGGGGGGGGGGGTTTGGGGGGAATCCTTTATTTGTTTATAATTTTTTTGTTTCTTTGTCATGAAAAAGGGAGGTTTTTGTTGTTGGTGCACTAATTGTAAGTGTATATTGTGTTTTTTATGTTGATTTAATAAAACATTTAAAAATATATGTATATATTTTTTTTTTATAAAAACAAATAAAAAATTCTTCTGCGGCCCGGTAGTTGGGGACCACTGGCTTGAGGACTGGCTGGTCGGCGACAATGACCTTGCTCTGGTCACAATGTTTATGACATTTACCCAGTAAAAATGATTCTTATTTTGAAGAGCCTTATATACGTCTCTCTCAATTGTTCAATTTCACACACAAAAATAAAGGCAATTGAATACAACGTTTAGTCCATTGCAGCCCAGAATGCACGATTGCCATCAACAAAAATCTGTGTGTGTGTCATCTTGGCCAAATGGTTAATGCGATGGACTAGAAATCCTTTGGGGTCTCCCCGCGCAGGTTCTAATCCTTCTGGTAACACATCTGATTTTGAAGGACTACACAATTAGTACATGAGATCACCGAAGAGAAGACGGGTGGTTCTGAGCTTAGTCATTCCTGTGGTCACAAGTTTAAGAAGAAACCAATCAATCAGTGAAAATAGTGGTATGTTTGAAGAGCTTTACACATTTTTGGCCAAATAAGGAATAACAAATTAAGAAAATGTAAAATCCATGGCAGGCTAAAGTGTTTGATAGCCCTTTCGGCAGACATCTGGGAACGTGTTATCTGGCCAAGTGGTTCAGGCGATTGACTTGAAATCAATTGGGGTCTCCCCACGCAGGTTCAGATTCTGCTGGAAATGTGTCTGTATTTGGAGTACTAGACAAATTATCCATCACATTATTGCTTGAGGACTTACTGGTTGGTTGACATTGACCTTGCTGTGGTCACACTGTTTGTAAAGATACTATTGAACAGGTAAAAATAATGCTTACTTTGAAAAACCTTCCATAATGCTTACTTTGAAGAGCCCCTCCACGTTGCTGTCTCAATCATTCAGTATCACACACAGAAATAAAGACAATTGAGTACAATGTTTCAATCAACAATCATTGCAACCCAGAATGCACAATAGCCTTTCACAACATCAGTTACATTAGTGTTATCATGGCCAAGTGGATAAGGCGATGGGCTAGAAATCCAATGGGTCCTCCCCATGCAGGTTCAAATCCTGCTGTTAATGTGAGCGTATTTGGACTCGTAGGCGAACTGTGCATCACATTATTGCTTGAGGACTGCCTGGTCGGCGACATTGACCTTGCTGTGGTCACAATAATTCTAAAAATACCATTTATCAAGTAAAAAATATTCTTACTTAGAAGAGCCTTATATATGTCTGTCTCAATTGTTAAATTTCAAACACAAAAATAAAAGCATTGAATGCAAAGTTTAGTCCATTGCAGCCCAGAATGCAAGAATGCCTTTCACAAAATTGTCAGTGTGTGTGTTATCATGGCCGAGTGGTTAAGGCCATGGACTAGAAATCCAATGTGTTCTCCCCGCAGAGATTCAAAGCCTGCTGGTGATGCATCTGATTTTGAAGGACTACACAACTCGTACATGAGATCACCGCGAGGAGATGGGCAGGTCTGACCTTTAGTCTTCCCTGTGGTCACAGGTTTTAGAAGAAACTAATGAATCAGTGAAAATAGTGGTATGTTTAAAAAGTTTTAAACATGTCTGGCCAAATAAGGAATAGCAAATTAAGAAAATGTCAAATCCATGGCAGGCGAAAGTGTTTGATAGCCCTTTTGGCAGACATCCGGAAAGTTGTTATCATGGCCCAGTGGTTCAGGCGATTACCTTGGGGTCTTCCCACGCAGGTTCAGATCCTGATGGTAATGTGTCTGTATTTGGAGTTTTAGACAAATTGTTAATTAAGTTATTGCTTGAGGACTTATAGGTCTGAAAAATTGACCTTGCTGTGGTTACACTGTTTTTAAAGATACTATTGAACCGGTAAAAAGAATGCTTATTTTGAAAAACCTTCCATGATGCTTACTTTGAAAAGCCCCTCCACATTGCAAATATGTTTGAAGAGTTTTACACATGTATGTCTATATAATGAAAAAAAAGTGAAGACAACATTAAATCCATGGCAGGTCAAAGTGTTTGATAGTTCTATTGGCTAGGCATCCGGGCGGACATTCGCCGATGGTGTGTTGCCTGCCCGGACTGCCAGCTGGTGAACCCGGCAGCCATCCCAAAAGCCCCGTTGCGGCCATTACCGCTCATAGAGGTCCCATTCGATAGAATCGGAATGGACCTCATCGGACCATTTTACCCGAGCACACGGGGATATCGATTTGTGTTAGTTCTAGTGGCTAACGCAACCCGATATCCCGAAGCAGTGCCGCTGCGCTCCATCTCGGCAAAGAATGTAGCACAAGCACTGTTTTCGATCATCACCCGGGTAGGGATTCCGAAAGAAATCCTTACTGACCAGGGCACGTCCTTTATGTCGCGCATGATAAAGGAATTATACGGATTACTGGGAATTAAATCTATCCGGACCAGCGTTTACCATCCGCAAACGGATGGCCTGGTGGAAAGATTGAATAAAAAACTGAAAACCATGATCCGTAAATTCATACACGAGGACAAACCTAATTGGGACAAATGGCTGGATCCCTTGATGTTTGCGATGCGGGAGTCACCCCAGACCTCCCTCGGCTTTACGCCCTTTGAGTTACTTTACGGCAGGAGGCCGCGCGGCGTGCTGGACCTTATTAAAGAAAGCTGGGAGGGAGGATCCAGCCGCAGTAAGAATGAGATTAAATACGTGTTGGACATGCGAGCAAAACTTCACAAGGTGGCGCACTTATCACGGGGAAATTTGCTCCGCGCCCAACAACGACAACAGCGCACGTATAATCGGGGGACCCAGCTGAGAAAATTTTTACCGGGAGAAAAAGTACTTGTACTTCTCCCAACCTCCAGCTCTAAATTACTGGCGAAGTGGCAAGGGCCTTTTGTGGTCACACGGCAGACTAGCGAGGTAGATTACGAGGTCCGGCCCTCGGACCGGGGCGGAGATATGCAAATTTACCACGTGAACCTGCTGAAGGCATGGAGGGAGCCGAGCCTGTCTCCATGGTGACGGTAGTGAAGGAGGAGGAGGAGCTGGGGCCGGAGGAGGAGCTGGGGCCGGATCATTCCCCGGTTCGCGGACTTGACCACCCTCCTGACCGACCTCACCCGGAAGGGTGCGCCAGAACTGGTCCAGTGGACGGAGCAGTGCCAGCAGGTGTTCGGACAGGTAAAATCTGCACTCTGCGAGGAGCCGGTACTGTGCATGTCTAACTTCTCCATCCCTTTCTGCCTGCAGGTGGATGCGTCGGAGCGGGGGCTGGGGGCAGTGTTGTCGCAGCAGGTGGGGGGTGTCGACCGCCCCATCCTATACATCAGCCGGAAGCTCTCGGACCGGAAGGCGAGATACAGTACGGTGGAGAGAGAGTGCCTCGCGGTCCGATGGGCGGTCAGGGCCCTCCGGTATTACCTGTTGGGGCGCCCCTTCAGCCTCGGACCACAAGCCGCTCCAGTGGCTCCACCGCATGAAGGATGCCAACGCACGGATCACCCGGTGGTACCTAGCGTTGCAACCCTACAACTTCCGGGTGGTCCACCGGCCTTAAACCGGCGGTGGAGGCATGTGGAGGGGCGTGGTCGACGCTTCCCCTGCGGGCGAGGCGTGCACAGGAGCCGGCTGTGAAGCGATGACAGGTGAGGAGATTTCTCAGCTGGAACGAGTCGTCTAATCACCTGTCTCTTTATCAGGGGCGCGGGGGACCATGAGGAGGTGTTGGGGAACAGACGCGAGGCAGGGACGCGGACGGAAGGAGCGGCAGTCCACTAATTGCTGAAAAGCAAAACATTGAAAAAATATAGATTGTGAAGTGAAAAATAAAAACCCTGTACTCAGCACCCGCCTGCCTGTGCTCTCTCCGGTCAAGAACGACCCAACGGCTCCAGGGCACTTGGCGGTCTGATCCTCGGCGGTCTGATCCTCGGCTACAAAAGCTAGCTTTTGGGACGTGGAACGTCACCTAACTGGGGGGGGAGGAGCCTGACCGAGTGCGCCAGGTGGAGAAGATCCGGCTGGATATATTCGGACTCACTTCGACGCACAACAAGAGGGGCTGGACTCTCTTCCACTCTGGCATTTCCGGCAGTGAGAGGCGACGGGCTGGGGTGGCAATTCTTGTTTCCCCCCGGCTCAAACCCTGCACGTTGGAGTTCAACCCAGTAGACGAAAGGGTAGCCTCCCTCCGCCTCCGGGTGGGGGGACGGGTCCTGACTGTTGTTTGTGCTTATGCACCAAACAGCAGTTCAGAGTACCCACCCTTGGGTACACTCAAGGGAGTACTGGAGAGTGTTCCCCCGGGTGATTCCCTTGTCCTACTGGGGGACTACAACGCTCCTGTTAGCAATGACAGTGAAACCTGAAGAGGCGTGATTGGGAAGAATGGCCGCCCGCATCTGAACCTGAGTGGTGTTTTGTTATTGGACTTTTGTGTTCGTCACAGATTGTCCATAACAAACACCATGTTCAAACATAAGGGTGTCCATATGTGCACTTGGCACCAGGACACCCTGGGCCGCAGATCCATGATCGACTTTGTAGTTGTGTCATCGTATTTGTGGGCTAATGTTTTGGACACTCGGTGAAGAGAGGGGCAGAGATTTCTACCGACCATCACCTGATGGTGAGTTGGCTACGATGGTGGGTAGGGATGGCGGGAAGACCTGGCAGGCCCAAACGCATTTTGAGGGTCTGCTGGGAACGTCTGGCAGAGTTTCCTGTCAGAGAGAGTTTCAATTCCCACCTCTGGAATAACTTTGAACATGTAATGAGGGCGATGCGGGACATTGAGTCCGGGTGGACCATGTACAGCACCTCTATTGTCGAGGCGGCTAATTGGAGCTGTGGCCGCAAGGTAGTTGGTGCCTGTCGTGGCAGTAATCCCAGAACCCGTTGGTGCACACCGGCGGTGAGGGATGCCGTCAAGCTGCAGAAAGAGTCCTATCGGGTTCTTTTGGCTCATAGAACTCCGGAGGCAACGGACAGGTACCGACACGCCAAACGGTGTGCGGCTTCAGCAGTTGCGTAGGCAAAAACTCAGACATGGGAGGAGTTCGGGGAGGCCATGGAAAACGACTTCCGGACAGCTTCGAAGCGATTCTGGACCACCATCCGCCGCCTCAGGAAGGGGAAGCAGTACACTGTCAACACCGTGTATGGTGCAGATGGTGTTCTGCTGACCTCAACTGCGTAAGTTGTGGATAGGTGGAAGGAATACTCTGAAGACCTCCTCAATCCCACCAGCACGTCTTCCTATGATGAAGCAGTAGCTGGGGACTATGTGGTGGGCTCTCTTTTTTCTGGAGCTGAGGTTGCTGAGGTAGTTAAAAAGCTCCTCGGTGCCAAGGACCCAGGGGTGGATGAGAGCCGCCCAGAGTTCCTTAAGGATCTGGATGCTGTGGGGCTGTCTTGGTTGACAAGGCTCTGCAGCATCGCGTGGACATCGGGGGCGGTACCTCTGGATTGGCAGACCGGGGTGGTGGTTCCTCTCTTTAGGAAGGGGGACCGGATGGTGTTTTCCAACTATCGTGGGATTACACTCCTCAGCCTTCCCGGTAAGGTTTATTCAGGTGTACTGGAGAGGAGGCTATGCCGGATAGTCAAACCTCGGATTCAAGAGGAACAGTGTGGTTTTCGTCCAGGTCGTGGAACTGTGGACCAGCTCTATGTTCTCGTCAGGGTTCCTGAGGGTGCATGGGAGTTTGCCCAACCAGTCTTCATGTGCTTTGTGGACTTGGAGAAGGAATTTGACCGTGTCCCTCGGGAAGTCCTGTGGGGAGTGCTCAGAGAGTATGGGGTATCGGACTGTCTTATTGTGGTGGTCCGCTACCTGTATGATCAGTGCCGGCAGTAAGTCTGACATGTTTCCAGTAAGGGTTGGACTCCGCCAAGAATGCCCTTTGTCACCGATTCTGTGCATAACTTTATTGGACAGAATTTCTAGGCGCAGTCAAGGCGTTGAGGGGTTCCGGTTTGTTGGCCGCGGGATTAGGTCTCTGCTTTTTGAAGCTGATGTGGTCCTGATGGCTTCATCTGGCCGGGATCTTCAACTCTTACTGGATCGGTTCGCAGCCGAGTGTGAAGCGACCGGAATGAAAATCAGCACCTCCAGGTCCGAGTCCATGGTTTTCTACTGGAAAAGGGTGGAGTGCCATATCCGGGTTGGGGAGGAGACCCTGCCTCAAGTGGAGGAGTTCAAGTACCTAGGAGTCTTGTTCACGAGTGGGGGAAGAGTGGATCGTGAGATCGACAGGCGGATCGGCGGCGTATTCAGTAATGCGGACGTTGTACCGATCCATTATGGTGAAGAAGGAAATGGGCCGGAAGGCTAAGCTCTTAATTTACTGGTCAATCTACGTTCTCATCCTCACCTATGGTCATGGGCTTTGTGTCATGACCGAAAGGATAAGATCACGGGTACGAGCGGCCGAAATGAGTTTCCTCCCCCGTGATAGGGTGAGAAGCTCTGGCATCGAGAGGAGCCTGATGAGGTGTTTCGGGCATCTTGTCAGGATGCCACCCGAACGCCTCCCTAGGGAGGTGTATAGGGCATGTATATATAGGGACGGCGTGACGCAGTGGGAGAGTGGCTGTGCGCAACCCGAGTGTCACTGGTTCAAATCCCACCTAGAACCAACCTCGTCACCTCCGTTGTGTCCTGAGCAAGACACGTCACCCTTGCTCCTATTGGGTGCTGGTTGGCGCCTTGCATGGCAGCTCCCTCCATCAGTGTGTGAATGTATGTGTGAATGGGTAAATGTGGAAGTAGTGTCAAAGCGCTTTGAGTACCTTGAAGGTAGAAAAGCGCTATACAAGCACAACCCATTTATCATTTATGTCCAACTGGTTAGAGGCCACGGGGAAGACCCAGGACACGTTGGGAAGACTCTGTCTCCCGGCTGGCCCGGAAACGCCTCGGGATCCTGCGGGAGGAGCTAGACGAAGTGGCTGGGGAGAGGGAAGTCTGGGCTTCCCTGCTTAGGCTGCTGCTCCCGGGACCCGTCCTCTGATAAGCGGAAGAAGATGGATTTATGGAATATGAAAGATTTAAAAACATAACTCCAAAACCAAACATGAAATCTGTCTAAAAAAGCCTGTTATATTAAATGTATGTGAGTTTTACCAGAATCAGGTATTTTGGAAAGGTTCAAATATACAGAAATTAGGTTTTACTGGCCTCATATTGGTCACACTCAATATCACAGTTTTTGATACATAACTCCAAAAATACACACGCAAAATATCTAATAATGCCTGAAGAAATGTATCTTTGTGAGTTTTACTGGAAAACATACATTTGGTAAGGTTTGCAAAAACAAAAAGTAATTGTTTACTCAATTTGACAGGAATGTATTCCAACATAATTTCTAATCCAAACCTGCAAAATGTCTAAATATGCCTTGTGATATTGAATCCATGTGAGTTTTACTAGATACAGTTGTTTATCTATGGTTAGTAAATACAAAAATTAGGTTTTACTCAGGCCCTGCGATGAGGTGGCGACTTGTCCAGGGTGTACGCCGCCTTCTGCCCGATTATAGCTGAGATAGGCGCCAGCCCCCCCCCCCCCCCCCCCCCCCCCCCGCGACCCCAAAAAGGGAATAAGCGGTAGAAAATGGATGGAGGTTTTACTCAATACAACTTTATACTACAACATTAATGCCTAGAGATATGTATCTTTGTTAGTTATACTAAGAAAATGATATTTTGTAAGGTTTGCAAAAACACAAGTTAGTTGTTTTTTTTAATTCAATATAACAGTATAACTGTCATACTAAATATGAAAGGTTTATAAACATAATTTCAAAACCAAACATGAAATATGTTTAAAAACCCTGTTATATTGAATTATGGGGGGTTTACCAGAATCAAGTATTTTGGAAAGGTTCACAAATACAAAAATTATGTTTTACTGGCCTCATATTGGTCACACTCAATATGAAACAGAAATCCAAAAATACACATGCAAAATGTCAAATAATGCCAGAAGTATTGTATCTTTGTGAGTTTTACTGGAAAAAAAAACATTTGGTAAGGTTTGCAAAAACAAAAAGTAATTTTTTACTCAATTTTATAGGAATTTCTGAGAAATTGCGAAAAAAGCAATAAAAAGGTATTCCAACATAATTCCTAATCAAAACGTGCAAAATATCTAAAAATGTCTGTGATATTGAATCCATGTGAGTTTTACTAGATACAGTTGTTTTTCTATGGTTTGCAAATACAAAAATTAGGTTTTACTCAATATAACTGTATACTGTAACAATCAATATGACAGTTATTTAAATATAACTCCTACACCACACATGAAAAATGGCTAATAATGCCTGAAATAATGCATCTTTTTTGGAGTTTTCCTCGAAACATATGCTTTTTTAAATCTTACAAATGTAAAAAGTAGTTTTTTACTCAATATGACTAGAATGTTTTTAGAATCCTGAGATATTGCGAAAAAAGCAATAAAAATGTATTCAAACGTAATTTCTAAACAACACATGCAAAATGGCTAATAAAGCTTAGAAATATGTATCTTTTTTAGTGGTACTATAAAAGTGATCTTTTGTAAGGTTTGCAAAGACAAAAAGTATTTTTTTACTCAATTTGACAGGAATGTACATCAATACAATTGTGAGATATTGCGAAAAAAGCAAAATGTCTAAAAATATCTGTGATATTGAATCCATGTGAGTTTCACTAGAAACAGTTGTTTCTCTAAGGTTCAAAAATTAGGTTTTACTGGCCTCATATTGGTCACACTCAATATGACAGTTTTTGAAACAAAACTCCAAAAATACACATGCAAAATATCTAATAATACCTGAAGAAATGTATCTTTGTGAGTTTTACTGGAATAAAAGCATTTGGTAAGGTTTTTAAAAACAAAAAAAAATGTTTACTCAATTTGACAGGAATTTCTGATATATTGCAAAAAAAAAGAAATTAAAATGTATTCCAACATAATTCCTATTCCAATTTGCAAAATGTCAAAAAATGGCTGTGATATTGAATGTATGTGAGTTTTACTAGATACAGTTGTTTTTCTATGGTTTGCAAATACAAAAATTAGGTCTTACTCAATATGACTGCATACTGTAACAGTCAATTTGACAGTTATTTAAACGTAACTCCTACACCACACAAGAAAAATGGCAACAAATTCCTGAAATAATGCATTTTGGGAGTTTTACTCGAAACATATGCTCTTTTAAATCCTGCAAATGCAAAAAGTAGGTTTTTACTCAATATGACAATAATGTTCTTAGAATCCTGAGATAATGCGAAAAAAACAATACAAATGTATTCAAACATAACTTCCAAACAACACATGCAAAATGGCTAATAATGCCTAGAGATATGTATCTTTGTTAGTTGTACTAAAAAAATGATGTTTTTTAAGGTTTTCAAAAACACAAGTATATTTTCCTTGTTTAATATAACAATATAATTTGTCAGGATGCCACCTGAACGCCTTCCTAGGGAGGTGTTTAGGGCATGTCCAACCGGTAGGAGGCCACGGGGAAGACCCATGACACGTGGGGAAGACTATGTCACCCGGTGGCCTGGGAATGCCTCGGGATCCCGCGGGAGGAGTTAGACGAAGTGGTTGGGGAGAGGGAAGTCTGGGCTTCCCTACTTAGGCTGCTGCCCCCGCGACCCGACCTCGGAAGAGCGGAAGAAGATGGATGGATGGAATATGAAAGATTTATAAACATAACTCCAAAACCAAACATGAAATCTGTCTAAAAAAAAGCCTGTAATATTGAATATATGTGAGTTTTACCAGAATCAGGTATTTTGGAAAGGTTCACAAACACAAAAATTCGGTTTTACTGGCCGCATATTGGTCAAACTCACTATTTTTGATACATAACTCCCAAAATACAAATGCAAAATGTCTAATGCCTGAAGAAATGTATCTTTGTGAGTTTTACTGGAAAAAAAAACATTTGGTAAGGTTTGCAAAAACAAAAAGTGATTTTTTTACTCAATTTGACAGGAATATACATACAATTCTGAGAAATTGCAAAAAAAGCGATAATCAATCAATGTTTATTTATATAGCCCCAAATCACAAATGTCTCAAAGGACTGCACAAATCATTACGACTACAACATCCTCGGAAGAACCCACAAAAGGGCAAGGAAAACTCACACCCAGTGGGCAGGGAGAATTCACATTCAGTGGGACGCCAGTGACAATGCTGACTATGAGAAACCTTGGAGAGGACCTCAGATGTGGGCAACCCCCCCCCCCCCCTCTAGGGGACCGAAAGCAATGGATGTCGAGCGGGTCCAACATGATACTGTGAAAGTTCAATCCATAGTGGCTCCAAGACAGCAGTGAGAGTCCCGTCCACAGGAAACCATCTCAAGCGGATCAGCAGCGTGGAGATGTCCCCAACCGATACAGGCGAGCGGTCCATCCTGGGTCCCGACGAGCGGTCCATCCTGGGTCTCGACTCTGGACAGTCAGTACTTCATCCATGGTCATCGGACCGGACCCCCTCTACAAGGGAGGGGGGGACATAGGAGAAAGAAAAGAAGCGGCAGATCAACTGGTCTAAAGAGGAGGTCTATTTAAAGGCTAGAGTATACAGATGAGTTTTAAGATGAGACTTAAATGCTTCTACTGAGGTAGCATCTCGAACTGTTACCGGGAGGGCATTCCAGAGTACTGGAGCCCGAACGGAAAATAAAAATGTATTCCAACATAATTCCTAATCCAAACGTGCAAAATGTCTAAAAATGCCAGTGATATTGAATCCATGTGAGTTTTACTAGATACAGTTGTTTTTCTATGGTTTGCAAATACAAAAATTAGGTTTTACTCAATATGACTGTATACTGTAACACTTAATATGACAGTTATTTAAACGTAACTCCTACACCACACATGTGAGGTGGTATAGCTCGGTTGGTATAGTGGCCGTGCCAGCAACGTGAGGGTTGCAGGTTCGATTCCCGTTTCCGCCATCCTAGTCACTGCCGTTGTGTCCTTGGGCAAGACACTTTACCCACCTGCTCCCAGTCCCACCCACACTGGTTTAAATGTAACTTAGATATTGGGTGTCACTATGTAAAGCGCTTTGAGTCACTAGAGAAAAGCGCCATATAAATATAATTCACTTCACTTCACTTCACATGAAAAATGAGTAATATTGCCTGAAATAATGCGTCTTCTAGAGATTTAGTCGAAACATATGCTTTTTTAAATTTTGCAAATGCAAAAAGTAGTTTTTACCTATATGAAAATAATGTTCTTAGAATCCTGAGATAATGCGAAAAAAGCAATAAAAATGTATTCAAACATAACTTCTAAACAACACATGCAAAATGGTTAATAATGCCTACGGATGTGTATCTTTGTTAGTGGTACTAGAAAAATGATCTTTTGTAAGGTTTGCAAAGACAAAAAGTAATTTTTTACTGAATTTGACAGGAATGTACATACAATTCTTAGATATTGCGAAAAATTAACAAAATTGTATTCCAACATAATTCCTAATCCAAACGTGCAAAATATCTAAAAATGCCTGTGATATTGAATCCATGTGAGTTTTACTAGGAACTGTTGTTTTTATAAGGTTCACAAATACACAAATTAAGTTATCTGGCCTTATATTGGTCACACTCAATATTCTCGTTTTTGAAACAGAACTCCAAAAATACAAAAATTAGGTTTTACTCTATATTACTGTATACTGTAACACTCAGTAATAACAGTTTTTGATACATAACTCCAAAAATACACATGCAAAATGTCTAATAATGCCCGAAGAAATGTATATTTGTGAGTTTTACTGGAAAATACACATTTGGTAAGGTTTGCAAAAAAAAAAAGTGATTTTTTTCCCCCAATATGACACTAATGTACTTAGAGTACATCACAATGTTTCTAAAAGTACCATTTACCCAGTAAAAAATATTCTTACTTTGAAGAGGTTTACATATGTCTGTCTCAATTGTTCAATTTCACACAAAAAAATAAAGGCAATTGAATCCAACGTTTAGTCCATTGCAGCCCAGAATGCAAGAATGCCTTTCACAAAATTGTCAGTGTGTGTTTTATCATGGCGGAGTGGTTAAGGCCATGGACTAGAAATCGATTGGGTTCTCCCCGCGGAGGTTCAAATCCTGCTGGTAATCCTTTTGTTTTTGAAGGACTACACAACTCATACATGAGATCACCACAAGGAGATGGGCAGATCCGAGCTGTAGTCTTTCCTGTGGTCACAGGTTTGAGAAAAAAAACAATGAATCACTAAAAATAGTAGTATGTTTGAAGAGTTTTACACATGTCTGTCTATATAATGAAAAAAAATGTAAGACAACGTTCAATTCATGGCAGGTTAAAGTGTTTTATAGCCCTTTGCGCGGACAGCCTGAAACATTATATCATGGAAATTGAATGCAGACTGCGCGATAGTCTTTCACAGAAATGTATTGACCTTGCTATGGTCACAATACTTCTAAAGTAACCATTTACCCAGTAAAAAAATATTATTGCTTTGAAGAGCCTTCCACATGCCTGTTTCAATTGATCAATTTCACACAACGCCATGACTGCCACAATCAGACAGTCCGATACACCATACTCTCTGAGCACTCCCCACAGGTCGAATGCCTTCTCCAAGTCCACAAAGCACATGTAGACTGGTTTGGCAAACTCCCATGCACCCTCAAGGACCCTGCCGAGAGTATATAACTGGTCTACCGTTCTATGACCAGGACGAAAACCACACTGTTCTTCCTGGACCTGAGATTCGATTATCCGGCATAGCCTCTTCTCCAGTCCACCAGAATGGACCTTATCGGGAAGGCTGAGGAGTGTGATCCCACAGTTCTTAAAGAGAGGAACCACCACACCGGTCTGCCAATCCGGAGGTACCGCCCCCAATGTCCATGCGATGTTGCAGAGTCTGGTCAACCAGCCTCCAGAGCCTTAAGGAACTCCGGGCAGATCTCTTCCATTCCTTGGGCCTTGCCGCCGGGGAGCTTTTTAACTACCTTGGCAACCTCAGCCCCAGAAGAAGGAGAGCCCACCTTAGATTCCCAGGCACTGCTTCCTCATAGGAAGACGCGTTGGTGGAATTGAGCAAGTCTTTAAAAGTATTCCCTCCACTGATCCACAACAGCCGCAGTAGAGGTCAAAGCACACCATTCTCACCATACACAGCATTGACAGTGCACTGCTTCTCCCCCCCCTTAGGCGGGGGATGCTGGTCCAGAATTTGCCTCCACGACCGCTTAAGCCGCACGTCGCTTTGCTTGTCGGTACCTGTCCGCTCCCTTTGGAGTCCCATTAGCCAAAAGGGCTCTTTTTTCAGCTTGACGGCATCCCTCACTGCTGGTGTCCAACAGTGGGTTCTAGGATTACCGCCGCGGCAACAGCTCCAATCAGCCGCCTCGACTATAAAGGCACGGAACATGGTCCACTCAAGCTCAATGTCCAGCATCTCCCTCGTGACATGTTCAAAGTCTTTCCAGGGGTGTTAATTGAAACTCTCTGACAGAAGACTCTGCTAGGCGTTCCCAGCAGACACTCACAATGGGTTTCGGCCTGCCAGGTCCGTCCGGCATCCTCCCCCCCATGTGAGTTTTACTAGAAACAGTTGTTTTTTTATGGTTTGCAAATACAAAAATTAGGTTTTACTCAATATGACTGTATTATGTAACATTCAATATGACAGTTATTTAAACATAACTAGTAAACCACACATGAAAAATTGCTAATAATGCCTGAAATAATGCATCTTTGGGAATTTAACTTGAAACATATGCTTTTTTAATCTTGCAAGTGCAAAATGTAGTTTTGTTTTTTTTACTCAATATGACAATAATGTTCTTAGAATCCTGAGATAAAGCAAAAAAAGCAATAAAAATATATTCAAACATAACTTCTAAACAACACATGCAAAATGGCTAATAATGCCTAGAGATATTTATCTTTGTCAGTTGTACTAGAAAAAATATCTTTTTTAAGGTTAGCAAAGACACAAAGTAGTTTTTTTATTCAATATAAAGCTGCCACCTTATCGTGGTAGAAAAGATTGCGTGTCCCAATGATCCTAGGAGCTATGTTGTCCGGGGGATTTATGCCCCTTGGTAGGGTCCCCCAAGACAAACAGGTGCTAGGTGAGGGATCAGACAAAGAGCAGCTCGAAGACCAATATGAAGAAGACAAAGCATGGACCCAGATTTCCCTCGCCCGGACGCGGGTCACCGGGGCCCCCCTCTGAAGCCAGGCCCGGAGCTGGGGCACGATGGCGAGCGCCTGGTGGCCGAGCCTTTTCCCATGGGACTCGGCCGGGCACAGCCAGAAGAGGCAACGTGGGTCACCCCTCCAATCGGCTCACCACCCATAGCAACGGCCAGAGAAGTTGTCTGCGTCGTGAGCTGTGCGGCAGCCGAAGACAGGGCACTTGGCGGTCCGATCCTTGACTACTGAAGCTTGTTCTTGGGACGTGGAACGTCACCTCACTGAGGGGGAAGGAGCCTGAGCGTTTGCGCCAAATGGACAAGTTCTGGCTGGATATAGTCGGACTCACTTTGACGCACAGCAAGGGCTCTGGAACCACTTCTCTCGAGAGGGGCTGGACTTTCTTCCACTCTGGCGTTTCCGTCAGTTAGAAGCGCAATTCTTGTTTCCCCCCGGCTCAAACCCTGCACATTGGAGTTCAACCCAGTGGACGAAAGGGTAGCCTCCCTCCGCCTTCGGGTGGGGGGACGGGTCCTGACTGTTGTTTGTGCTTACGCACAAAACAGCCGTTCAGAGTACCCACCCTTTTTGGGTACACTCGAGGGAGTACTGGAGAGTGTTCCCCTGGGTGATTCCCTTGTCTTACAGGGGGACTTTATCGTTCACGTTGGCAATGACAGTGAAACCTGGAGAGGCGTGATTGGGAAGAATGGCCGCCCATATCTGAACCCGTGTGGTGTTTTGTTATTGGACTTTTGAGCTCGTCACAGATTGTCCATAACATGTTCAAACATAAGGGTGTCCATATGTGCACTTGGCACCAGGACACTCTGAGCCGCAGATCCATGATCGACTTTGTAGTTGTGTCATTGGCTTTTCGGTCTCATGTTTAGGACATTTGGGTGAAGAGAGGGGCAGAGCTTTTTACTGATCACCACCTGGTTGTGAGTTGGCTGCGAGGGTGAGGGAGGATGGCGGACAAGACCTGGCAGGCCCAAACTCATTGTGATGGTCTGCTGGGAACGTCTGGCAGAGTCTCCTGTCAGAGAGAGTTTCAATTCCCACCTCCGGTAGAATTTTGAACATGTCATGATGGAGGTGCGGGACATCGAGTCCGAGTAGACCATGTTCCGCACCTCTATTGTCGAGGCAGCTGATTGGAGCTGTGGTTGCAAGTAGTTGGTGCCTGTCGTGGCGGTAATCCGAGAACCCGCTGGTGGACACCGGCGGTGAAGGATGCCGAAAGAGTCCTATCGGGTTCTTTTGGCTCAGAGGACTCCGGAGGCAGCGGAAAGGTACCGACAGGCAAAACGGTGTGCAGCTTCAGCAGTTGCGTAGGCAAAAACTCGGACATGGGAGGAGTTCGGGGAAGCCATGGAAAACGACTTCCAGACAGCTTCAAAGCGATTCTGGACCACCATCCACCGCCTCAGGAAGGGGAAGCAGTAGACTGTCAACACAGTGTATGGTGCGGATGGTGTTCTGCTGACTTCGACTGTGGATAGGTGGAAGGAATACTTCGAAGACCTCCTCAATCCCACCTACACTTCTTCCTATGAGGAAGCAGTGCCTGGGGACTCTGTGGTGGTCTCTCCTATTTCTGGGTTTGAGGTTGCTGAGTTAGTTAAAAAGCTCCTCGGGGTGGATGAGAGCCGCCCGGAGTTCCTTAAGGCTCTGGATGCTGTGGTGCTGTCTTGGTTGACAAGACTCTGCAGCATCGCGTGGACATCGGGGGCGGTACCTCTGGATTGGCAGACCGGGGTGGTGGTTCCTCTCTTTAAGAAGGGGGACCGGAGGGTGTGTTCCAACTATTGTGGGATCACACTCCTCAGCCTTCCCGGTAAGGTTTATTTAGGTGTACTGGAGAGGAGGCTATGCCAGATAGTCAAACCTTGGATTCAGGAGGAACAGTGTGGTTTTCGTCCTGGTCGTGGAACTGTGGACCAGCTCCATACTCTCGGCAGGGTTCTTTTGGTCTACATGTGCTTTGTGGACTTGGAGAAGGCACTTTTTTTTCGCAAACCTTACCAAATGTGTATTTTCCAGTAAAACTCACAAAGATACATTTCTTTGGGCATTATTAGACATTTTGCATGTGTATTTTTGGAGTTATGTATCAAAAACTGTTATTACTGAGTGTTACAGTATACAGTAATATAGAGTAAAACCAAATGTTTGTATTTTTGGAGTTCTGTTTCAAAAACTAGAATATTGAGTGTGACCGATATAAGGCCAGATAACTTAATTTGTGTATTTGTGAACCTTACAAAAACAACAGTTCCTAGTAAAACTCACATGGATTCAATATCACAGGCATTTTTAGATATTTTGCACGTTCGGATTAGGAATTATGTTGGAATACAATTCTGTTAATTTTTCGCAATATCTCAGAATTGTATGTACATTCCTGTCAAATTGAGTAAAAAATTACTTTTTGTCTTTGCAAACCTTACAAAAGATCATTTTTGTAGTACCACTAACAAAGATACACATCTGTAGGCATTATTAACCTTTTTGCATGTGTTGTTTAGAAGTTATGTTTGAATACATTTTTATTGCTTTTTTTGCATTATCTCAGGATTCTAAGAACATTATTTTCATATAAGTAAAAACTACTTTTTGCATTTGCAAAATTTAAAAAAGCATATGTTTCGACTAAATCTCTAGAAGACGCATTATTTCAGGCAATATTACTCATTTTTCATGTGAAGTGAAGTGAAGTGAATTATATTTATATAGCGCTTTTCTCTAGTGACTCAAAGCGCTTTACATAGTGACACCCAATATCTAAGTTACATTTAAACCAGTGTGGGTGGGACTGGGAGCAGGTGGGTAAAGTGTCTTGCCCACGGACACAGCGGCAGTGACTAGGATGGCGGAAGCGGGAAT